>NW_022196905.1:122364861-122457348 GCF_008632895.1 Mastomys coucha | reverse complement strand
TTAATTACCTCACCTAACAAGAAGCCTGGAGGTACAAACGTTTAATGAAGTCATAACAAGGCTGGCTGCTTCTTGATTAGTACCTGTCAGAGTTTTTGGCTTTAATATTGGGCCTATTGCCTCATGGCCACAAAATGATTGCAGCAGCCACACAGATGACTTTCACAGTCTGTGCAGGAAAGACAGGCTTCCTCTCATCTGTCTTTTCCTAGAGGAATGAAACTAATACAGTGTGTGTGTGTGTGTGTGTGTGTGTGTGTGTGTGTGTGTGTGTGTGTGTGTGTAAAGAGGAGTTTATTAGATTGACTTACTTACATGATACTGTCTGGGCCATTCAATGATGGCTGCCTTCACACCAGAGAGGTGAGATGTCAATTTGGCACTGAAGACCTGGAGGATTCCTGGAGAGCCATTGGCTCATCGTTCTGTGTTAGAGAGCTCAAGAGGCTAGAGGTCAGCACAGAATGTCCACAACATCAAAATGCCAACTGTGTCGTCCACACTCAGTCAAGTTTTCCAGAAAGTGCCACCCATATTTCAGGTGGCTCTTCTCACTTCAGCTAATCAAGAAAATTCTTCCTAGGCATGTCCAATGGCTCGCCTATTGGACTGATCCAAGATCTAGTAAAGTTAACAACTAAGATTAGTTGACCCCTCTTGTCTACTTGACGTCCAATCACATCCCCTTTGGCCTTGTTAACTTTCCAAATGAAAGTGATAACAAGATCACAATTCTGCATAACATGGTACAGCTGCTCCATGTCTAACTACAGCTGTGTCTCTCAACATAGAAGGCAAAGTCTCTTGAATGCTTAGTTTTTTAGTGTCTCATAACTTAAATGTGATAATGCAGATTTACACCACTTTAACCATGGATGTTATCTCCATTAGTATTCCATCACACAATAAAGAAATAAACGCGAAGAAAGCACAGAGATTGGCTTAATATATGTGTATATATGTCTAAGCATGTTCCTAACAAAATGGATCTATGTCTAAGTATGTTTGTAACAAAATAGGACAGAAGCACTCAGGCCAGTTACAATCCTCACGTCTGCAGCAAATCACGTGACCTTAGCTGGTATCTATGACTACTTTTCTCTACCACCCTTTCCATAATTCCTCCACCCACTGCAAGCACCTCAGCAGGTCTCGGCTCTCTCCTACAAGGGTCACAGAAATCAATGTCACCATCAAGGACTTGAAAGATGCAGAGGTGGTTATTCCTACCGCATCTCCCTTTAACTCTCCTATGTGGCCTGTGAAGAAGACAGATGGCTCGTGGAGAATGACAGTTGGCTATCACAGAATTAATCAAGTAGTGACTCAGATTGCAGCTGCTGTACCAGATGTGGAGTCCTTATGTGAGCAAATTAACACAGCTCCTGGCACATGGTATGCAGCTATTGATCTAGCAAATGCCTTTTTTTTTTTCTTAGCCTAAGGACCACCAAAAGCAGTTTGCTTTCAGCTGGCCAGACCAGCTGTATGTGTTTGCAGTTTTATCTCAAGGGTACGGTAACACTCCTGCCCTGCGTCACAACTTAGTTTGAATACGTCTGACCACCTGCCTCTTCTACAAATATCACACCGATCCACTATATTGCATAGCCTTACGCTGACTGGACCAAGTGAGCAGGAGGTAGCAACCACTCTGAACTTGATGGTCACACATATGTGCATCAAAGGATGGGAAATAAAGTCCAACCAAAATTCAAGGGCCTTCTATCTCAAGAGTTCAGTAGCATGAGGCATGCAGAGATACTCCTAAAGTGAGGGATAACTTGCTGTACCTGGTCCCTCCCACCATCAAGAAAGAAGCACAATGCTTAGTGGGCCTATTTGGATTCTGGAGACAGCACATTCCTCACGTAGGTGTGCCACTTGGGCTGATACGTACACAGTGACTTGGCAGGCTGCTAGCTTTGAGTGGGACTTGGAACAGGTAAAGGCTCTTCAACAGGTCCAGGCTGCTTTACCACGTGGACCATAAGATCCAGCAGACTCAATGGTTCTTGAGGTATCAGTGGCAGACAGGGGTGCTCTTCGGAGCCTGTGGCAAGCCTCTATAGGTGAATCACAAAAGAAACCCTTGAGGAAGAGTTTACCGTCATCTGCAGACAAATACTCTCCCTTTGAGAGACAGCTCTTGGCCTGCTACTGGGATGTGATGGGAACTGAACACTTGACAACAGACCACCAGGGTTACCATGCAACCTGAACTCCCTATCATGAGCTTGTGTCATCTGAGCCATCAAGCCATAAAGTAGCATACGCACACCAGCAATCTACCATCAAGTGGCAGTTGTATATCCAGGATCGGGTCCCAGCAGGTTCTAGTTACACAAAGTTGCCCAAATGTCTAGGGTTCCTACTCTCTTTAGAATGCCTTCTGTCTCCAAGCATGCATGCATTCATGTCTCTCTGCTCTTAACTACAGGTGTCACATGACCAGCTGCTTTCCACACCTGCCTTGACTTCTCTGCAGTGATGGATGGTAGCCTGGCATTGGGAACCAAATAAAGCCACCTCCCGGATATTGCTTTTATCAGGACATTGTAACACAGTAACAGGAAACAAAACTAAGACATCTCCTGTTTTCCCCCAGGTGCACAAGCCTCTCTCTTGTGTTCTACAAGGACATGCTTCACACCCCAGATGGAAAGATGTCATTAAGCTATATTGGGTATTTTACTTGGGCGTTGGTTTAACACCTAGGACATAGGCGACATCTCTTCTTTTCTTTGTGTGTATGTGTATGCACGTGCGTGCACTTGTGTATGTATGTGATGCTTGTGTTGGTGTGAATGCATTGGAAGGCAGAGGTTGACAGAGTATTTTCCTCAATTGCATCTCCATCTTGCTTTCTTTTTGAGATAGAGTCTCTTGTTGAACCTAGAAATCTCCATTTTTGACTAGAGTCTCTCGTTGAACCTAGAAATCTCCTGGACTGCTGAGCAAACTCCAGGATCTTCCTGTTTCCACCTCCCAGAACCAGGGTTACAGACAGGCATAGCCACACTTGGGGTTGTACCTGGGATCTGAATTCAGGTCCTCTCCTCATACTTATTGAGTAAGCACCTCATCCCCTGAGCCATCTCCCCAGCTCCTGGGCCGGCTTTTCCATTGAAAAAAAGCCCTCTGAAGGGTAGAGTCAGAATAAACCACACATCCTCTTACTCTCTGCTGGGATGTCTTCTTTAGCGTCCCCTGTTCACTTGGGAGATGGGCTATGGCCAAACACGGAAGAGCTCTGGACTTCACGGATGGAAAACACTCAGCTCTCAGCCACTGTGGGAGAACAGCAAGTTTTACAGCCCACCTTTCTCTATGCTTTCAACAAACCATTTTATCCATATAGACATAGTTCTCCAAGAGAGAAAATTGAATGATAGACTCATTACTCTATGCCAAACATGGAAAAGCAAGTAACCTGAATTTTGCCTCTGAGTTGAGTCGGGGCCAGACTTCATGGGACCCTGGTGACAGAAGGGACCTTGGCAGATTGATAATAGCCTCAGAAGAGTCGTAGTGGGACAGGGGGTGGGGGTGGGGGGCAGTGGGGAGGATGGGAATCTAGGGGTGGCTGGGCGGTAGAGGAGTCAGCAGTGTATGTGTTTGGGCAGATGAGGGTAGGGGTGGTTGGGATACCACGAGGGGGTGTTTTCCTTGTTTTGATCAAGGCTCTCCCTATGTAGCCCAAGCTGACTTTGAGCTGGCAACCTACCTCCACTTCACAAATACTAGAATTTCGGGCATGCACCACCCTGCTTTTATAGGCTCCTTATAAAAGGTAAGAATAACCTTTAAGACACTGTCTAGTGCTCAGGCTTAGGACGCTCTCTCAAAGGCCCCCAAAAGACACGGCCTCCTAGACGGAGGCAGGTGCCAGGCGAAGAATGGCTTTGAATCCTTTCATTGGCACTAAAGCCCCTGGAGGAGAGGCTGGGAATCCCCATTTTTTAATTAAAAATGTCTTCTAATAAAAGGCAAGATAACGATGCCTCCCAATAGTTCCCACAGGCTGCCGAGGACCTGCCAGAGATCCAACCGTGTCATTTTCCTAGGGGTGTCCCCAATTACAACAGCTCACCTACCTGATGGAAACTCATTCTTTTTTGGATTTCAAACGCCTCGGTCCCTCCTCCCCCCAGCTTGGCCTTCGCACTCTTAATAAAACATGAAAACCCCCAGCCCTGTGTCATCCCGGGGCTCCCCTGCAGCCTGTCTGCCATTTCTCATCTTCAAGCTGTTGCTGCTGTGCCATCCGTCACAGGATGGGGAGGAGTCAGCACAGAGCCCTCGTCCCAGGGAGGTGGCTGTGATATGAGGGTGTTCAAAGACACGGAGCTAGGATCCCCCTCACAGGGCGAAGCCACTGCACCTGCCTTTTACACTTGCAAGATCAGAGGGTACTTTCGGAATCCTATGCCTGGTGTCAGAAAGTGTTCCCATAAGGAAAGCGATGGAGACCATTAGCAAGGCAAGGTTGACTCTCCGAGGGGAGGGGCAATGGATATATTGGTAGGCCTGGCCTCTCCATTGTGGCACTGGGCTGTACAGGGTATAGTGCTCATCCCATATCCCGGCTTAGTCCAGGAATATCAGAGGAACCTTTAATTTGAACCCCCGAGCTTCCTCTCAACACTGGAGTGTAACAGTGTATTCCTAATTCCAGAGCTAGAGAGGCAGAGACAGAAGGACTGCCAGAACTTACTGGTCAGTCTAGCCAGAGTGACCTCCTAGTTTAGTGAGAGACCCCGAGTTCAAAAAAGTAAGCTCTAAGACCTTAGGCTGGACTCCCGAGCTCTTTGAACCTTGAATCTCCTCCTCGTCAGAGGCTAGACACACAGAAAACCTGGTGTTTCTTGGATCTCCCCACCCCGACCCCATCTACTGAAAAGATCACTTCCTGACCCAGTGGTCCAGAGAGGCTCTCATATCTGCCCTGGCTGTGGCCACAGCTGTCCTCCCCCCTTGTGGCCCGTACTGCCTGGATAAGACGCCGTGCTTGGTCCAGGCTATATAAGGGGTACCAGCTAGACCCTCCCTATCAGTTTCTCAAAGGGATTTCTATTCCCTATCCTTAATTCTGCCTTTGTCCTTTGCATGACCCAGCAGTTTCACTGTGCTCTTCTAGCAGGCACTTGTGCTGGGTCTCCCAATCCCAGGGGGGGACCCCTGACTCAGGATATCTCCCCAATATTTGGAACTCATGAAATGTGAGCCGCTGTCCCCTCTAGGATGCTATGGTTTCCCTAAGTCAGGGATCCCTGCACAACCTGTGAGCAACTGCTGGTAGTAGGAGATCAAGAACCGAGTGCTAAGTGGCCTGACATTGCACCTTTCTCTGGGCAACTTGTAACTATGTTGCTTCTCAGCTCGGTCCGCGTTGCTGTGGTCCTCGAGTGAAGCCTACTGTCTCCAAATTAAGGAAACAGCAGTTTTCTTTGGAGGTCTGGATAGAGCTGGGGGGGGGGTGTTCAAAGGTAAGTGGTGTGGTTGTGTGTGTGTGTGTGTGTGTTGGTGCCTATGGGTGTAAGCTTTCTAATTTGTAAGCTTTGATGTTTTTCTTTAAATCTACGATCCGGTTGAGAACTAGAGTTCATCTGCAAGAGATAGCCAGGTGCAGGTAGAGGCAGAGAGACGGATGAAAGAAGAGAAGGTGCAGGAAACGGATATGTTAGAAGCTCCTCAGGCCGTCCTGCCTTATCTATGTTCTTAGCCGAGGCATTCCTCTGGATGAACTTTCAAAACCTATACAACTTACCACTACAGCTCAGGGGGCGCAGATGAGCCGGGGTCTGGCCAGTTGGCACTCCAGTATGTGATACATAAACACACACACACACAGCCTGGGTCTGGCCAGTTAGCACTCCAGTGTGTGATACACACACACACACACACACACACACACACACACACTCACACACAATTTAGTGTCATCTTTTGGGGGTGAGGACACTAGTCAATACAGAGGTTTTTGTTCCACGATTCTGAGTTCTGGGTTTTATACTCACCGATGACCCAGCTGCCTGGCATTGGTTTCTAGAACTTATTCCCAGACTACCCAGTTCACCTGTCCTTCCTGCTCTAGGACCCACAGCCCTGTGAAACTTCCACAACCCTTCTGGATCCTTCTTTCTGGTCTTGCTGGAGGGAGAGCCCCATTCCAGATACTTGCTTCAGAAAGCCACAATCAAGCTGGTATCTCTGCTCCAGAAGGACTCAAATAGTTTAAAGTGCTTCTGAGCTATGAAGGTCAGAGTTGGGCTGGCAGGCCCTGGGTATAGCACAGTAGGTCTACACTGACCCCAGCCCCAACTCCTCAGAGCTGAACTGTGCCATTGGGTCCTTCTAGCTAGAAGTTCAGCTCAGTCAAGCCTTAGTGCAGTGGATGCTGGGCCTGCCCCGGGGCCTATAACTGCCTTAAGTGATGAGCAGAATGGGTGCTGGGAGCTTCAAGGTGGCCAAGCTTCTGAATTTGTTGCTGGTGACCCCCACTTAGTCCCACTTTCACCTATCCAGCTCTGAAAGGTACCCCATGGCACAGAGCAGCGGTAGAGTGGTCCACTCAGACTGGTGCACACAGTAAGTAGGTCAGGTACATACTGCTGCCTCTGGGAGGGGCTTCAAAGGGCTCTTGGGTGAGTGTGGTCTCCACATTCCATATCCATGGAGCCTTGTGGGCAGTCACTGCCAGCTTTACCCACGGCCCGGCATGCATGCCTCCAAGCTCCAGGATGATTTATTTTGTCGGCCTCAAAACCTGCCTGTCTCCCCCAGGTTCATGGTCAATCCAACCAGCCTTGCACATCCAGAATCTGCCCAGAGATGGAGACAACTCCCCTCACCAAGGCACAGTGACTAGCAACAAACTAAAGAACGTCTTTTATTTTTAATAAAATAGTGGAACATGAAAAATATCCTATCTTACAGATATACAGAGGCAGGCGTCGCCCTCCCTGGCTGGAGACAAAGTTTGTCCTCCCAAGTGCTTCAAGACCACTCATGGAAATCATTTGTTTAACAATTCAGAGAGTCAATAAGCCCTCTGGTGCTCTTCACTGGCTTCCCCCCTCCCCCCTCCTCTCCACAAATCAGTCCCAGTGTGTAGAACACACTGGCTTGGTTTCCATTAAAAAGCCACAAAATGTATCAGGCTGAAGCCCCCTCCCCTTCCCCAACTCTGAGGCTTGGGCCTCTAAATTCTTTTGTTAGATGACTTTTTTTTTGTTGCCTTTTATTTACAACAAAAATACTTTTTTTTCTCATTTGTTTTCATACGGAGTGGGGAAATGTAAAAAAAAAAAAAAAAAAAGGTATTGCACAGCATTTGTATTCTCCAGTGTTAGATCTGCCGTGGGGTGAGAGGGTAGGGTGGCCTCTGTTTTGGGAGAAACATGGCTATGAAGGCTGGGGGAGTGACTCTCTTTAAGGGACCCGCAGGCAGGCCTTGGGCTCAGGGTCCCTTCTTTTAACCCCTCTCCTCACCCTCCCTCCCACCCATACAGCAGCCTTGCAGGCAGAGGGAGGGAGAGCGGGCCCTTGAGTGGCTCACTGGCTGGCCCAAGGGAAGCTCTTGAGCTTGCAAAGGAGCTCCAGCCTCCAGTTTGTGCACAGACAGCCAAGTCTTCAGAACACACAGATGTGTGTTTGAGGCCTAAACAAAAGCCGTCTTGAGGGTGGTTGAATCAACTACTTTACCACAAATTAGTTACACAAGGAGGCTCCTTCCTTCATGAGCAGCGACCCTTCAGGGAGGCAGCAAACTGAAGAAAACCCTTTACCTTCAGCCTAGGACATCATTCTGAACTTCAAGGTTGACTTCATGTGTGTGTACGTGTGTGTGTACGTACGTATGTATATATGTGTGTGTATGCACACATACACATATGTGTATGCATATATGCACACACACACATATATATACATATATGTATATATTCTTTTTACTTTGATTTACCAACAACCAGCCAAGTAAGAAAAGCTGCCCATTTGGGTTCCGACTGTCCTGTTCTTGCTGCCAGCCCCGCCTTCACACGCAAGCTGAAGGCTGAGCGGGAAGCTCATACTTCCCAAGATGAGGTTTTTGGGGGTGCTGGGCTTTTTTGTAGATCCCTGCACTGGTGACTACACTGGCTGGTTTCCTCCGGCTTTTTCTCTTTAGCCCCCGGCTGCATACGTGTTGCCAGGACTGCAGGGTCTTGGAAGTCCAGACCCACACCCCACTGGTTATGCCCACCACCAGAAGCATGGACACTTTGACCATGAAGACCTCCACGGCCGGGATGGAGGTGGTCATCAGGCAGTCGGGTGTCTTAGTCTGATTGTTCATCTTACACTTGTGCTGGGTGGCCAGCATCTTCCAGTAGTCCATGTTGAGGCGTTCATAAAAGTAGCAGGCAATCACACAGGTGGCCGGCACAGTGTAGAGGAGGGAGAAGACCCCTATGCGTACCATGAGCTTCTCCAGCTTGTCCGTGTTCTCTCCACCCGTCTTCATCACCCTCCGGATATGGAATAACGCCACAAAGCCGGACAGGATGAAGGAAGTGCCGATGACCAGGTAGCAAGCCAGCGGGACCAGCACGAAGCCGGTCAGAGCATTGACATCCATGCTGCCCACATAGCACACACCAGTGAGCTCATCCCCTGCCACCCTGCGCATCACCAAGATCAGGATAGTCTTCACAGCAGGGATGGCCCAGGCTGCCAGGTGAAAATAGCTGCTGTTGGCTTCAATGGCCTCATGGCCCCACTTCTTGCCAGCAGCCAGGAACCAAGTGAGGGTGAGGACCACCCACCATAAAGAGCTGGCCATGCCGAAGTAGTAAAGTACCAGGAAGACTAAAGTACAGCCCGTGCTCTCCAGCCCTTCCTGGATAACATACAGCTGCCCACTGTCCCGGTCACAGGCGATGCTCTCCGCGCCCGCGAAGAGGCGGATGATATAGCCCACTGAATAAACACAGTAGCACATGGAGAGGAAGATGATAGGGCGTTCGGGGTACCTGAAGCGTGACGGGTCGATGAGGAAGGTGAGCACAGTGAAGGCGCTAGAGAAGAAGCACAGCACGGACCAGATGGCCAGCCAGACCACAGCGAAGCGCTTGTCGTCGCGGCTCCAATACACATCCACCCCCGGAGTGCAGAGCGGTGCGCAGGATTCGCTCTTCTCCACGTGGTGGAACTTGCCTGGGTTGTCACAGCCTGCGCGCCCCGGACCCCCGTCCTTTAGTGGGTGTTCCTGCGCGCTGTGGGGCCTCTGGGGCCTGAAGAGCGGAGGAAACATGCCAGAGCCCCGGCTGGGCTCATCTGAGCCGTTGTTGGGTGCCTCCATGCACAGGTAGTTGGGATCGTTCTTGTTGGGGAGCTTGCTGCAATCCAGGGAGTCCGGCCACTTGAATTTGAACTGCTCCATGATCGGCGAGCACTTGAGCCGGGCCTGCTCGCACATGACCCGGCAAGCAGGGATGGGTGTGGAGACCTGCTCGGTGCACATGGGCGCATACAGCGAACACAGGAAGAAGCGGAGGTGGCTGTGGCAGCCGTACTCCACGAGCGGCGCGAACTCGTGCAGTTGGATGGCCGCCTCGCGCTGGTTCTCGTGGCCCATCAGGTTGGGCATGCGGGTGGTGTTGTAGCCGATGTCCTTGCACATGGGAATCTCCACCGGCTGGCACTTGCCGTCTCCAGGGCGCTCTAAGTCCATAGAGCTGATGGCCGCGCACGAGCCCATCATCACCTGCAGCACCAGCCACAGGCGCGGGCCCGGGTGTTGCATGGTGGCGCCCGCGGTGTCCCTTCGCCGCTCAGGGCCGCCGCTCCCGGGCACGGGCTGTTGCTACTGCCCGCGGCTCCGCGCCCCGGCTCGGGCCCCCGCGCATGCCCACCCAGCCTGGCCGGAGCGCTCGCGGCGCCCGGGGCCACCGCGGTGGGCGCGCGGCCTCAGCGGAGTCGGGGGCGGCGGGGGAGGGGAGCGAAGTTTGCAAACAATACGGCGGAGCGAGCGCCGCTCTGCGCGCAAACTTTAGCCTCTTCTTCCGGGCGCGCGCGATCGCGGACCGTGGTGGGGCAGCGCGGGCGCACCGTGGCCCCGGGCCCCGAAGCTCCTCCCTCCCGGCGCCCGCAGCTGTTTCCAGCTCGGCGTCCCGGGATGAGAAGACTTGCAAAGAGGCAAAGGGTAGCGAAGAGGGGGGCGAAAAAAGCCGATTGGTGACAGGCCCCGCCTCCGCCTGCCGCCCCGCCCCGCTGCTGCTTTGCATCAGAAAGCCTTGCGCCCCGGGCAGCCTCCGCCCTCAGCCCTAGCTTGGGGCTGGACCCCGGCTTCCAGCCTCACCTCCTGCCGGCCTCTCTGCCTGCCCTCCCCGCCCCAGGGGAGGGGGGCTTGAGATTGTCCCCGGTACCCCAAGGACGCCGAGGTTACGGGAAGTTTGGGGACCCGGGTAAGGGTGGTCCTCACCCGGGGATGGGGGCTGGGGACGCATCTTCTACTTTTACGACCCGGCTCTGGCGGAGGGCACTTTCAAAGAGACACGGGATTTGCGTTTTATGATCGTGCTCATAAAGTGGCCCCTCGGCTTGTAAAGCTGCCCGCATCTTCCCGAAGCTGGGGGTTTGCTGCCCGGGGCGCGGGGCTCGGACTCCGGGGAGGGGCTGCCTTTGAAATTTCAAAAGGGCCGAGCGCAGGGGAGGGGGAGGGGACTTGGGAAGCAGGAGTTTAGGGCCTCTTCTGCAAGGTCTACTCAAAGAAAGAGGGGAGGGGATGGGGAGGAGACTTTCCGGGCCGCTGACACCCCACACCCCGGGAAGAGGGGCTCGGCTTGAATCGTGGTGACCCTTGCCCCGCCAAGGCCACCGTGTTGGGGGCCATCGCGCCAAGCCGGCTAGTGGTTTCTCCAAGAGGTTGGGTTTATTTATTATAGGAAGTTGTCTATTTATATTATATGGCGAAAGATGTGCTCGGCCTGCGCTCTCCTGGGAGGCGGAGGCTGAGCCCAGGCCTACACGCGCACGGCTGGTTCCCACGCAGAGTGGAGGGCTCTCTCTCTTGCCTTGCCAGACTGGCTCCTGCCCCTTGGTTGGTTTTGGGCTAAACTGTGATAAAGGCACAGAGCTTCCACCTCCTTCCCCCGCCCCCCCCCCCGCACAGGGAGTGAGTGCACCATAGGAGCCCACCCCAGCCCTCGGATGTCCGAGAGATCTGGGGTGCGGCACCTGTCGCGGACTTGGCTTCGGATAAAGAGCCCTCAGGGTGGTGGCCCACTCTCTCTTTAGACCCCACCCCGCCCCCATTTAGGTCTGCGTTTTAAGTGTTTGGGAAACTGCCCGGACCTCCAGTGCGGACTCCCCCAACTGCAAAGGTGCAGCAAGCACTCTGCTCGTCTTTCGGCCAGTCCTGCGCACCCCAGGGCCGAGTTAGGTGCACACATGCCTGGAAGCCCTCGGTGGCCACCTCCAACAGCTAAGCCAGGAGCGAGGCTGCCCAGGACCCCTCCTCCCCGCCCTGCCCTGCGCTTCCTCCAGAGGATCGACTTCTAATTAAAACAAGGCTTCAGTGTGCCATCTGCAGGGAGTTCTTCCTCCTCACCCCGCTTTCATTTGTCAGACTTAGCGGACAGACCTGAGGCTGGGACACTCCCAGGACCTGCTGAGTCCGGGGATGAGGGTGGGGGAGCGAGGGTGGGGGTGGGGGGGTAGAGGAGAGCAGGCTCATGCCTCACCTTTGGATCCCCTGGTCCTCTCTGCCTTTCACGGGAGGAAGTTGGATCCGGGAAACAGTGGTCCGGAAGACTGAGGTTAACACAGTCAGAGCCATCACCCACCACCGTGTTAGTTACCCAGAAAAAAACACCTGCCGTGTGGTGAGAGCTTGCGGCCCGTGTAAGAATAGTTTGCTTGGATATTTATAGTCTAGTACGCTGTTTCCAAAACCCTTTAAGTTAGGTCAGACCCCTGGGCCATCGCTGAGCTTTAAGACAGGCTGGTTTGCTAGGGGTCCTGCCTGACACTCTGTTCTCATTTTTTTCTTATTCCACAGCCCCCCCCCCCGCCCCGAGGGGCGTGGGGGCGTGGAAGTAGCCTGGGTGAGCTCAGCTCCGGAGCAGGGTGTGAGCTATTTGAGACTGCCCCACGTAATTGGTCTTTTATGCTCTGGTTACTTCTATCGTGTTCCGACCTTTTATTTTAGCCGTGACCACTTCACGTTGTTTTCTTCTCCCTTTAAATATATTAAGAAAAGAAAAAGCTAACAGAATTTCTTCCATCTGCCCAGCCCAGAAAAGAAAAAGAAAAGCAACAAATACACATTAGTATCTAAAAATAAGGGCCCCGAGATATCGAGAGTGGAAGGCAACTCTAATAAATGAAAGGACCCCTTTGATGGCTCCAGCTGAAAAGATATTTTATTTTTCTCTCTCCTGTGTGTGGGATTTGAGACGAGTGACTCCAGAGCAGCCGGGTCCCCTGCTGCTCAGCCCTGGCTCGGAAACCGGCCCCCCTCTGGCAAGCGTTATGGAGAGCTGGGAGGAATTTTATGGCTGTCTCTCTCCCCTCAGCTCTTTTTTTTCTTTTGTCTTCTTTGAAGAACGACTTTAGACATTTTATTTACATATTTAACCAGGGATAAAAGAGGGAAGAGAAAGCTTTGGGGTGGGGGGGAGGGCTGGCCTGGGAATAGGGCTATGTTTAAATTAATGGAAATCTTATTAGGCTTTTCAAAATTTGAGCAAGGATTTTTAATGAAACTTGATAATTAAACATGATTTTAAATCACATCCTAGAGCAAAGGATACTTTTTTGGGCCTCCAATCCCCTAATATATCTATCTACGTGAGATCTCAAAATACTGTCTGTAGGTATTAGCGTAGAGTTCTTGGGGATGCTTCCCAGGGAGAGCACCAGGTGTTCTGGAAGGAATGCTCCAGAGTCAGGGTGTCTTGAACTAAATCATTTTGGAGGTGGTGGGGAGTTGAAAGGAAGGCCCTGTTTAATTGGTAAAGTCAGAAGTTAAAAAAAAAAAAAGTTCTCTGCCATGGGTCTCAGTAGTAATCAGAGCTGCAGCCTTCCTCAGTATGTCTTGGGTGAAGGAACCATAAACTCTTGAGAGGGTTTTCTGAAATGGGATTAGAGAGAACCCAAATAATCTCTTTAAGATTAAAAAAAAATAAAAAAGTACTGTGCCTCCTACAATAAAGAAAAATTAAGCCAGAAGCTTAGCCTGTTACAAGCTCATTGCAAGAGTAAACGTGGGGTATGGGCAGAGATTATAAAAAGACATGAACATCCTGTCGACCAGCTTGAAGATGAACCAGGGATCTGGCTCCTTAACGTTTGTCTTGGTAGCTTCGCCTTGACAGGCCTTTTCTAGAACTTTCCTGTCTGGGAACCCAGTTGGAAAGCTCCTAAGATCTCTGTTTGCATTTCCAAACTGTCCCTAAAGTCAGGGAAGTGGGCTACTTACTGGTTAATGGTCTCTTTAAAAGGCACACATTGAGAACTCAGTTTTCCAACCAACTAGGCTTGGTCCCACGGCTGCCTCGCATTTTTTTTTCCTTCGTAGGAGAGACATTAAAGTCATCCAAAGTGATATTTAGTTAACACGCACAAACATATACGCTCCAAGCATAAGCACACACACACACCTCATACCACAAAGCAGTGTGAGTTGCCCCAAACTTAAGAACAAGTTTTAATTACACTTCAGCACAGAAGATACTGAGTGGATGGGGGTGGTGAGGTGCAGGGAAAAGGCCCTGGGCCCTCAGCGTTATAAAATGCATGAAGGAGTGTCCGGGCCGCGGCAGAACAATTTAGGCCGCTATTTTAAGGCCACTTCCCTTGAAATGTGGATTGAAATATTACCAGAGGTTCGCCGGGCGCTTTCGTGTGAATTGCAAATCAAGCATCGCTTTAATCCTCTTTCAAGGCCGGGCCTTGGATCGCTGGCGTCGCGCGGCTCCCCACTGCTTCTGGCGCAGAAGGGACCATTCAAGGGGGCAGCTCCCCTCCTCTGTTCCCACACTCCAAAAAACAACACCGCAGACAGACACCCTCCAACTAAATTAGATTAAACTCCTACTCTTCCACAGCGCATTAGCCTTTTTACAGCCCCGGTTTCTGCCGATCGCTCCTCCCTGTTTAAAGACACAGCGCAACTTTTCCGTCCACCTCCACACAAAACGTGTCCGGGAGGAAAAATAATCTTTAAAAAGGTGTAAAGTGCACCAGGCTAAGTGACTTCGGATTGCAAAAGATAACCTCTGTTTAAAACACAGGCAGACCCACGTGTGCCTCCTCCAGGGCTTTCACAAACCCTTCCGGGTGAGCAACACTTACACCCTAGTATATAGAGTTAGAGTTCAATTTAAAAAAAAAAGATAAATAAAATTTACAGAATTACCTCACAAAATGAAACAGGTAATGGGTGATTCTGTTTTGCATTAACGTCCGAGAGGACACCGGAAGACAGTTTGCTGAAATTGGGCTCATGCGTCTGAGGCCTCTACCCCTCAGCTGCTGGGCCAATGACTTTGCCCATTGCCCCAGTTACCTCTGCTTCTTTCTGCTGTATTCATTTCCTCAGTACCTGGGTTTCCCTAGTCTGGAAACTGGTCCATCACAGGTTTTTCCTCCCTGCGTGAGTGAGGGAGCCCACCAGGATGACACAGTAAACTGCCCCATTTGGACACAAAGCTGGGGAAACCTTAAGCTCTGGCTACCATCACTGGGTCTGAAAATGCCTCTACCACCTTCTAAAGCAGTGGTTCTCAACCTGTGGGTTGAACCCCTCCTTAAAGTCTAAGGGTCCTTTCATAGAAATTGAGTATCAGCTATCCTACATATAAGATGTTTATATCACAATTTCATAACAGGAACAAAATTACAGTTATGAAGTAGCGACAAAATAATTTTATGGGTGAAGGTCACCACCGCATGTATTTACAGGGTTGCAGCATTGGGAAGGTTAAGAACCGCTGGTCTAGAGCCATCTGACTAAGGCTGAGCTATTCCGGTTTCTGGGCCCTGGTTTTCTTACCTAAAAAATAGGACCCAATCTAGTAAGGACAGGTCCAAGGCTGTTTCCAAGATGACATAAAATGTCAGTGCATCATGGGATGTGACATTTTTCTTGGGGAGGGCATTGAGAAGGTGACAACTTGTGGACCACTGTAAATAACAACCCAAGCATGGTTAATCTTGATTGTCAACTCTCTAGGACCCAGAATCACATAGGAAATGCTACTATGTGGGTTCTGGGAACCTGAACCTGTGTCCTCTGCAAGAGCAGCAAGTGTTCTTAATGGCTGAGCCACTTCTTCGGCCCCCTTTCTTAAATTCTCCGCTGTCCTGCTGGAAGGCAGGATGACTTCACTGTCAACCTCATGTCAGAGTGGTTACCAGTCTCCTTCCCCCGTGAGTGGCTGGGCATGGAGTCTTGAGTGTAGCCAGGGAAGGAGCTGCAGATCTTCTCTGGCTTGCAGAGTGAGAGCCAGCAAGCTCCCCAGAACAGCCCTCTGGATGCTTCTGACTACTGAATTAACTGCAGAGCCTCCTCCGTGGCTGGGCTCTGACAGTGTTGCCCCTCCTGGCCTTATGTACACAGATCCAGCTCAGCCTCACAATGAATTCAGTGGTTCCTGAAGCTTGCGCTCTGTCTGCCCGCCTACATCCTCAGGGCAACTTGGGAACCAGACTTATCTCTGTGATCCAGAATAGAACAGAAGGCCAGCGTGGGACCCGACCCGAAGTGCACTTTGCCCTTGATCAAAGGAAACCCGGAAGGCTCTTCTGGCTTGCTTGGGTAGTGGAACCCCTTCCCTGGGAAGACTTGGTCACTCTGGCAGGCCATGTGTCACCTGTTGTGGGCCAGTCCCCACCCATGCTTCTGTGGTGTAAGGTGAGGCAGATATCCTCCAAGGCCTGGTCTTTCACCCAAGGGTGCTGTCTCATCCCTCGGCTTGCAGACCCTTGGGACCGGTAGCCTCACCCCTGTATTCTTTTGTCACATTCTTGGGGTAATCCATTCGTTTACTGATGGGTCATTCTCTGTTCTTCTCTGGAATGAGGGTAAGGTGGGGGGTGAAGGGGGGCTGGGGCAGGAAGAGCCCCGTGAAAATGCTTTAGGAAAGAAAGCTCTGCAGTCCTACAATATGGCCCCCAGAAGGGGGTAGAGGGTGGGCCTAAGCATGTCTGCCTGGAGAACAGCTGCGTGGATCTTCAAGGCTGGGAGAGTGGAAAGACCCAAGGGGGTGAAGGAGCTGGATGGAGGCAGCTGCCTCCTAGACAGGACACTTAGGGACAGCATCAGAGCCAAAGGGGCATCTGAGAGAACATCATGTGAGGGAGAACCACCCAGTCTTGAGAAAAAGACTCAGCCTGCTGCTAGTCAGGGCTACGTCTAGAGCAGCGTTCTCCACCTTCCTAATGCTATGGCCCTTTAATACAGTGTTTCCTGTGGTGTGGTGACCTCCCCAACCATAACATCAACTCGTCGCTACTTCATAGCTGTGACTTGGCTACTGTTATGAATCGTAGTGTAAACATCTGATGGGCAGGGTATCGGATACAGGACCCCCTGAAGGTGTCAAGACCCACAGGTTGAGAACAGCTGCTCTAGAGCCCAGCCAGTGGCTGAGTGTTGAAAGAAATCAGACTGGAAATGAATCGAGGAGAGAATGCATCACAACAGACCGCAGAGCAGAGGCCATTTGGGGAGGCTGGCTTACTTTGTCGTCTGGTCTGAGGCTGGGGTAAACACTGTGACCAAAAGCAACCTGGGAAGGAAAACAGGTTTCTTTCATTTTACAGCCAGTTGTAAAGGGAAGGCAGGAACCTGAAGGCAGGGATTGAAGCAGAGACGATGAAGGGGTACTGTTTACTGGTTTGAACCCCAGACACCAACTGACACCTTGCTCAACTTGCTTCCCACATCCCCTACCCAGACAGAGTTTCCTCTATGTAGTCCTGGCTGTCCAGGAAACCTTTGAAGATCAGTCTGGCCTCGAACTCATGGAGACCTACCTTCCTCTACCTCCCAAGTGCTGGGAATAAAGGCATGCGCCACCTCGCCCAGCTTTGGTTTGCATCTGCCTAGGGATAGCACTGCCTACAATGAGCTGGGCCCTCCCATATCAGTCATGAATAAAATGCTCCCCAGACTCACCTATGGTCCAGTGTGATGGGGGCATCTTCTCAAGGAAGTGTCACGCCTCCTCGATGACCCTAGCTTGTATCTAATGGACAAAAAATCTAAACAGCACAGGAGAGAGAGACTCTTAGGCCTCGTTGGCAGATTTTAGTGGGCCTGTGATTATTTCCTGAGTGAAAGGCAGGGCTCTCTCTTCCTCTCCGGAGGAAGAGCTCAGCTGAGAATAAGGTTGGGCGAGGTAAAAACATTGACTGTTGTAAGCCAGCCTTGTGTGTATATGGAGATCAGAGGTCATTGTCTTCTACTTAATATGAGACTGTGCACATACATATTTGATATGAGGCTCATTTAAGCTGAGCATGGTAGAGTATCTACCACCCAGCTGTCCCACAGTGAGATAATATGTGCCTTCTACAGCTGCTGTCTTCAGAGCAAGGGATTCATCCATGCCATCCATGCCGTCCATGCTGGATCCTCTCCAGCCCATAGAGGCAGCTGTGTTTGCCGGGACTCAGACAAGAGAGCCAGGACTTGCCTAGCAAGTCTGAGCAGTCAGTTGTCACCTAACACTGGAGATGGGGGCCAAGATGCCTACTGCCCCAGAAGAAGAACCTCATGTGTGACAGCCAGCAGCTCTAGGTATCAGTTGGCTAGCTGTCATTCCCAGTCAGCCAGTCACGTAAACACCCGGGGCTAGGCTAATAGGCACCTGCCTGCTCATCACCCCTAGGTAGAGGCCACTGTCATTAGGCATGGGGCATCCAGCAGTAAGTACTAAGAAGGCCCCATGAGTGGATCTGGGTTTCATGGTGAAAGGGGAAGCTACTCAGGGACGTTATCCTCCAGTGAGGGGTTCGACCTCGCCCAAGGACCCAGGAGACCTGAGATGGGGCTTATCTGCCCCCAGGAGCATGTCAGCCATATTTGCATCTTCGGTTGCTGAAAACAGGGCCGTGGTCATGCTAGTAGGGTTCTAGATGCGCCGCTTGCTCTTCTTGATGCTGCGACAAAACACCTAACCCAAGGGGAAAGGGTTTGTTCTGTGCCTCACAGCTGGGGGATGCAGTCCTTTGTGGAGGGAAAGGCACGGCGGCCGGAAGTTGAGGCTGTAGTTCACAGGGCACTCGGACAGGAGACAGAGAGGGATGGGTGTCTGATGCCAGGTTGGGTCCCCTCTCCTCCTTCATGTTCTTGCTGGCGACACTGTGCTGAGAGGATGTAGAATCTTCAGGAGGTGAAACGTCATTGGAGGAACTGCATCTCATGGGCGTGGCTTTAAGGGTTACAAAGGGGCGGGGTGGGGGGGATTCTGTTTGGCTCTCCCTGGTGGTGGCAGGGGTTGGGGAGGTTGGGTAGGTTAGAGTATGGGAAGGTGGGGTAGGTTAGAGTATGGGGAAGTTGGGAAGTTAGGTGGGGGTGGGGTGGGGCGTTTCGGTTGGCTTCTTATTTCCCCGTTCCTAAATAAATGTCAGTATGTGATCCCACCAGCACGGTAGCCGGTGTGCACAGAACCTGAGCCAAGAGAAATCCTTCCTCAATAATTCACTTCTTGTCTAGTTTTTAATCATAGTAACAACAAATGTGACCCTGCTGTGACAGGGATGTCAGCAGGTGGCTCTCTGTCGACCATAATAACTTTGTCCGAATATAATAACTGTCCATCATCCTAGTCGCTGTGATAAAACACGGACCAAAGCCAACCTGGGGAGGAAAGGGTTCACTACACTCTACCATATTAACTCACCGGAAGCAATCCAATGGTGTTGGGTTATTTTTATTTGTTTTTGTTTTGTTTGGTTTGGTTTGGGTTTTTGGTGTTTCAAGACATTCTGGCTGCTCTGGAACTAACTCTGTAGTCGAGGCTGCTCTCAAACTCATCGAAATCCTCCTGCCTCTGCCTTCCAAATGCTGGGATTAAAGGCATGTGCCGCCACCACCACCTGGCCTGATGAGTGGGAGTTCAGATAAATCACAACAGACCAGATCAGTGTTCAGATCAGTGTCATTCAGAGGCACTAGCTAAGGATCGATTATGGAAGGAGCTGGTTCCCCTGGCTCAGGTTTTAAAAATCCATGGCTATGGAGTTCTTCTCCTGCGTTGGCTATGCTTCCTGTCGGGACTCTTTTGTGCAGCAACAGTGACACCTCCTGCTTTGTAGACTGTTCAGAGAGAGGTAGGCTGAGTCCAGTCTCCGAACTCCCAATGCCTCATCCACGGCCCTCGTGGCTCACCTGGAGTACTTCTTTGCTCTCTTGCCTCTGCCCCTTTCTCTGAAGCAGTCTGGTGTGAGCGCGGGAGGCAGAGGGCGGGAACTCTTCCTGTGTTCATGTTTTCAGAGATCTCTGGATGGATCTTATCTGGGCCATTGGGGTCCAAGCAATTCTTAGACACACTGCATTCAAGAAAACGGGGCAGGGGCGGGGGAGGGGGTGAAGATTCTCAAATCCTAGTAGTCTTTAGTGGCAGTGTACAACAACAGGCCTGGTATTAGCTGGAACTGCAAGGCCACAGCCAAGAAAGCTCCAGGGCTGAGATGAGTTGCGTGGCAGCTGAGAACATTGTGAAGGATTTGGCTTCATTTCTTCTGCTTCACTGCCATTTTCCGTCTATAGGCTTAGCCTGGGCTAACTTCCCTCTTGCCCTCAGGATTGCTGCTGTTGCTCCTGCCATCACATACACAGACAGTGTCTGTCTGATGGGAATGAAGAGGGGATACAGTGACTTTGATGACTGGAAGTAAGAGCACAGAGGCTGTCATAGACCAGCTGGGATGTGTCCCAGGAGAAGGATAGACACCTAAGTGGAGCTGAGGGACTGGTGGCCCATAGGCATTATAGGGTCCTCTGGGTTTGGTCCCCAGGGGCAGATCATAGTATTTGGATGGTCCCAAAGAAGGACCCTTGCACACTATCCCTTTAATAACCACAGAGCTGTTTTTGTGGGGTGAGTGTTTGTTGGGGTCAGCTGCTGTGGCAGAGTAATAACTGAGTCCAGAGGGAATTACCCGCTGCCCCTGTTTGAAGGCATGGTCGGACCCCATTCCAGCTTCCTCGGGAGTCATCTGAGGTTTGAAGCAAGGTTTTCTTCTTAGGGTGGGGAGTTGGAGCTGGGTCACTGGTGTTCTACCTAGGGAGGTACCTGATTCCTTCTAGCCTTGGCAGCTTGTGTGTGTGTATTCACTGGGCCCAGGGAGTGGCCTAATTACCCACATAATAGCAGGTCACTGATGGCTTCAGGTTTCACAGAGGAGAAATATCCCTGCAAAGGCTTTTGATGTGGTTTCTGAAGCCAGGAGGCTAAGGGCACCTCAGATTTTAAGTGCCCAATGGAATGCACAGGAGAAGAAGAAAATGTTCCCAACATCCTTTGCCTAAAGGACAGTGACGTTCCAAAGTTCAGGTTGGGCTACCTTTCAGGAATATCTATCTGCCCCTGCTTCTAGAAGGATCAGGTCTCTGCCAGCTCATGGGCTGGGCTCTTATAACATCATCATGTGTACAGTTTCCCCAGAAAGAGGTGGCAGGACTACTTCCTAGTTTTGTAATTAGAGAGTGTCTGTCGTCTAGGGTCCATACTGCTGATCTCCAGGTGCTCTCTCCCGGTCCTCCATCTCCTATACACTTTCTACCTGTTCTTTCAAGATGTCCCCTGAGCTATGATGAGGGTGATGTAAAACCCCTAGTGAGTCTCTTCATTAACTGCTGCCCACCCCAATAAGAAGCTTCTCTGTGGGAGTGGCACAAATCTATAGGTATAAAAATAACCAATAAGTCTTCCCCTAGGGACTAGGGCTTCCCTGGCCATGTCTTTTGACCATGTTTACAGTGACAGACATGAATTACTTCCTGTGGAGGAGGCCTCAACCCAGTCAAGAGAGCAGTTGGTTACTTCATAAACAGTCTTGTCATTATTGCACCAATGGGTTCATCTTGCCTAGACCCAAGGCTATGTAAAGCCTTTGATGATTTTCCCACACAGCCTGCATAGCACCTTCTTCGAAAGGTAGCTATCAAAATTGAAGGTGTTATGAAAACTAGCTAGCTAGGCGAGCATTTCCTGATCAATTCACAGGTTGATTTCTCTGTACCTGGTAACCACAGTGTGCAGCGTCTTTAGCAGTAGGGTCTTTTTTTTTTTTTTTTTGAAAGATTTATTTATTTATTTTACGTATGTGAGTACACTATAGCTGTTCTTCAGACACACCAGAAGATGACATCAGATCCCATTACAGATGGTTGTGAGCCACCATGTGGTTGCTGGGAATTGAACTCAGGACCTCTGGGAGAGCAGTCAGTGCTCTTAACCGCTGAGCCATCTCTCCAGCCCAGTAATAGGGTTTTAACTTGTAGTTAGGGTGGGCAACCAAGACCAATGGCAGTAACCCTTCTTGTTTGCAGACTTCTTGGCTGGTAACTTTAGCTTAGTGGTCTGAATCCACACAGCAAGAGCCCATGGACCACATTGTACAATCTATATACACTGTCAGCTTGTTTGTTTGTGACAGTGTCTGGTTGTGTACAACATAAGGGTCTTGAAATCTTGCTTCTCCTATCTCAGCCTCTCTATTAGTAGTATTGTTTATTTCATGTCTTTACACTATACTATGGTTTTCAGAACAGCTTATATATTTCAAAAGTATTTATATACCCAAAAGAAACATAGACAATTAACTAAGGAGGTGGCTTGTAAGAGAACAACAAAGAGTGAGACTTGAATGCTTTGTTTGACTGTAACTCTTGTATCAAGTTTGAAGAAGAGGACTTTATAAGTTACTGTTGCTCGAGATGAATACTTTTCCAAATTATCACAGCTAATGAACCAAATTCTTACCCACACCTAATGTCTGTGCCACTCTCCAAGCAGAACCATTGTTCACTGAAACAGTTGGTGAATGACTTTATGGATAGACCATCTTAATGCCTAAACCATTTCTTAAATGAATGTAACCTGTTCTCTGTGGGCTGAGAATAAAGTCACTCACTCAAGTCAAATAGCTTTGACCATAGTAGGAAGTCTGTATCCAAAAATCGAGCCTACAATTCATTTCTTGGTGCAGCAGAACTATCAACTCTAAGCTTAGCTATGATGGAGGTAAAATCCCTTGGTGATGTGAGGCTCATTGAAGTACAGCCTTATGACAGTGAAATCCAATGTCTAAAAATTGTTCTTATTTTGGGCTTGTACCACAGTAAGAGCCAAGATTTTAAACTCTACTAAATACAAAAAAAAAAAAAAAAAAAAAAAAAAAAAAGAGCCCATGGACCAGGCACTGGATTTGTCTCCTTGAATCTTGATTTCCTTTAGAGCAAACCAAGAATGGCAACAGGCATCATTGCCAGGGCTCCCACCCGACAGCCCTCAAAGGGAGCTCAAAAAGTGAAGGCTGGGGCAGGAGAGGGAATTCCCCCTCTGAGGCCTGTGCAGCAGACCTGTGCTGCAGAGTTAGGACTGCTCAGGGTTTCGGGGGAGGTGATCTGGCTTGATTTGGAGGTATAGGAGAGATACATTGGGAGAACCCATACAAGGTTCTAACAGAGCCTTGGAAGGTGATGGGAGCCTCTCTGACTGAGCAAAAAATGTGGGATGCAGTATGATGAAGATCCTGCAACTCAAAGCTCTGTTGCCACCAAGAGAGCTTCAGGAAGCGCAGGCCACTGACTCTCTGTTGAGGTGCTGGCATCACATGTTAGGCTGCAGGAGTTGATTCTGGGAACCCTAGAGGGAGAGCTCCGAGAGGCAGAGCCAAAGTGGGGGTGGCCAGTCAGTGTGATCTTGATGAAGAATGGGATTATAAAGCAAAATGGCCTGTTGGGGGTGCTGGGATTGTCCTCCCACTGTTTGGTAAGACAGGCGGTGAGCACACTTTCTGGCCTGAGCACTGATTCTTAGCGCTTCCAATACCCTGACTGGAACTATGGTTCCTGATCTTCCAGAATGAGCCCAGTGTGGATGGGGAAATGTTGAATACAGGGCACCCAGGAATGGACAAGTCACCAAGGGGTGTGTCACCTATGTATGGAGCACCGAGGGGAAGAGGCCTTTAATCATTTCTTCTGATTATAAATTTAAGTAGTATTTTGGCTTATTGGGTTAAATAGTATTGTTTTACATGCTTCTCTTGATTTTTGTTTGTTTCTTTGCTTGCTTACTTGTTTGCTTGCTTGTGGGATTTTTCATGTAGTCCAGGCTGCTTTCAAAATCACTCTATAGCCAGGGATGACTGAATTCCTGATCCTTCTGTCTCCTCCCCTGTGATGAGATGATAGGCCCTGACTACCACTTTCAGTTTCTTTTTTAGAGATTCATTTTATTATATTTATGTGTATGCATGCCTGTCTGTGTGGGGGGATATGCACATAAGTACAGTGCCCAGGTAGAAGAGGGCATCAGATCCCCCTAAAACTGGAGTGGTTGTGACCTGCCCAAGATAGGTGCTGGGAATGGCACTCAGGTCCTCTGTAAGAACACTGCAAGCTCTTAACCCCTGAGCCACCTGTCCAGCCTCAACTCCTAGTTTATGTGGTATTGAAGATTTAACCCAGGGTGGCATGTGTGCTAAGCAAGCATTTACCAACTGAGCTACATCCTTAGTCCATCTCTTTGCTATTTAAACAGTAGCTACAAAAGCACCATTGCATTCCTGTGTGTGTGTGTGTGTGTGTGTGTGTGCTCATATACTCATGCACTCACACACATGCATACCACACGCTCACAATACATGTGCACTCACACACATGCATGTGTGTGCACACACACACTCATGCACATTAACACACACACACTCGAATACACACTCATACATGCATACCACACACTCGCACACATACGCACACATATACAGGAAAATTAAATGTAATTTTTATTTTTTTTTAAATTTATTTATTTTTTTCTTTAAAGATTTATTTATTTTATGTATATGAATACACTGTTGCTGTCTTCAGACACACCAGAAGAGGACATCAGATCCCATTACAGATGGTTGTGAGCCAACCATCATGTGGTTGCTAGGAATTGAACTCAGGACCTCTGGAAAAGTAGTCAGTGCCCTTAACCTCTGAGCCATCTCTCCATCCCCTAAGAGAAATTTTTTAAAGGTAGCTACAAGAATACTTCACACCCTGACTTTAGCTTTACATCACTCAGCTCCTGATCATTTCTGTTTCTTTTTCTTTTCTTTCTTCCTTTGTTGTTGTTGTTGTTGTTGTTTTGAGACAGGGTTTCACTGCGTAGCCCTGGCTGTCCTGGAACTAGCTCTGTAGACCAGGCTGGCCTTGAATTCACAGAGATCTGCCTGCCTCTGCCTCCAGTATGCTAGGATTAAAGGCCCATTGCACCCACCTCTCTCCTTTGTTCTATACAGGGGTTTAAAGAAATGTGAATTTGCTCATGACCTCTAGTGACCTTCAAAGCATTCACTATTTACATACATACCACAGCTTCTGTTTCAGCTTTTCCAAAGCTCTTACTATCGGGTGAGGGCCTAGGTCTGACTACAGGAGGGAGCTGCTGTGCCCAGTAGCTTGAGATTCAACTGTCAAGTCCTGGGACTCAAACTTGGCCCTCTAGATGCCTTCAGGGCCTCTGTGCAGACAGCAGATGACATCCATTCTAGTCACCAGGGATGTGGGAACTCCCTGGGTCAACTGGGGTGACCCTGCACCCAGTCAGACAGTGAGATAAGATTGCCGGGGCCATGCCCCAGTTGCAACAGAGAAGGCCTCTGCCTCTGTTTCCCTGCGTGGGAAGCAGTGTAATTATATGTATAGGGCAGAGTTGGGAAGCCTAATTACTGTGTGGGAAGCAGGATTCTTCCCACCTGGGTGAAGACGGTGGTCTCCTTGGCCCCTCAGCCTGTGGGAGGCCCAGACTGCCTGGATGCCAGGGAGGGTTGTGGATGCTCCCTTTAGGATGCTGGCCTGGGCAAACGCCAGAATCTCCAGTGGCCTTCTTGAGGTTGGCATCTGAAATTGCCAAGCACGTATTTCCACCCTGGACTCTCACATTAGCTTCCCCCCTGGCAGAGTCAACACTCCCAACTTCTATGCCCTCTTCTCTCTCTTCCAGGCCCTAGTACCCTGAGTTCTTCCAGGAGAGCGAAGACAACAGAGACAGTGAGGGAGCGAGCAGAAAGCTGACTCTGGGGTGCTTATCTGGGGTCCTTCCAGACTGGCTTCACGTCCTTCAAGGTCAGGCTAGTGCTGGTACAGGAACCTGAGTGACTGAGGACAAAACAGGTCTCTGGATTTCTGTTTGTTTGTTTTGTTTTTAAATTGATTAATTTTTAGTTCATGTGCGTTGATGTTTTGCCTACATGGATATCTGTATGAGGGCATCAGGTCCCTCAGAAGTTGTGTCACAGATGGTTGTGAGCTGCCATGTGGGTGTTGGGAGTGAAGCCTGTCACCAATCAGTGCCATGCCCCTAACCTCTGAGTCATTCCTCGAGACACCCCCTACCCCCCTACCCCCACTCCGAGTCTCTGTTTTGATGCTGAAGGCAAGACTGACTTTTGTGGAGACGGGAAGCACCTGCAAGTGTTCATAGAACTTGGGTCAACCCGGAGGGGTCTTCTAGACACCGTCTGCTGGCTCCCCCAGTCAATATTACAATTTTAAAACTGAAATATGAAGAAAGGCACCGTGGATCTCTGGTGGGCCCAGTCACTGAGGGTGACCATCTGCTCTCCTCAGTAGTTGCAAAATAAGAATGTGTTTGACAAAGCCATATCGATATCACTAAAGGTATGCGTTGGTGGATAAGGAGGTGTCCTAGGAGCCAGATGGAGGAGGTGGTACTCCAGTTCAGCCTTAACCAAAGGTTCTTCTTAGCCCCCTCTGTCTACCTCACCTCCCTTCTGAGCTCTTGGTCTGGTCCTCATGCTCACACTGACTAACTCTTGAAGGTATTGCCTTTTTGGAGCATGGCTCCCATAAACAATGGGCAGCTCTGTGCTCTCCAGGCCAGGGCTGGGAGGTCACAGACTCTTAGGCAGACAGGCAAAGGAATGCTATGTGTAGGAGCCTGGCCAGCTCTTGCTTTGCATAGTCTTTGTTCCTGAGAGACCAGTCCCAACCCAGTGTCGTCTTGAGCTCTGTGTCCCTTCACCCTACAGATCCCAAGCAGGTCATGGACACCCTATTGCAAAGCCAGAGAATAGTGGCGGAGACTCAGCAGCCTGCTCCTAGGTGCAAAGAGACAAGGCCAGGTGCAGCCTGTGTTCACAATCTTGAAAGCTTGGTGATGATGGAGGTATGTGGGGATCAGGGCAAGGAAAAGGCAGGCAGAGTCTAGGGAGTTTGGCTTGGGGTTGTTGTATTATAGAAAAGGGCAACCTACACCTGGGGTCACAGAGGCCAGGATCTCTCTGAACTCTAGCACAGGTACTTTAGTAGGTTCTTCCTGAGAGGAATGATCTGTCCATCATTGAAGATGTCCAGTGTGGAGCCCCAGGAAAAGCTGGGGCTCCCACGATACATGAAGGAAGTAGACCAATGGTGGCATGTACTGGACTCCTGTAAGGCTATGGATGTCATTGACTCTTGTAAGGCTATGGATGTTATCGCAGACCCGTCACCAACTACAGCAGTGTTTGTGCTCCGAGGCCTTCACTTGATCCCCACTTCCCTTTGACAAGCTGTCCCTGGATTCTCTCCATCAGTAAGAGCAAGCAGAGACCCCCAAACACACTTGCTCTGCTGTTCACTCACGGCCATCACAGAAGACATTGGCAGTCCTTAGAATCACAACAGCAGCATTGCTGACATTGTTTTTTTTTAAGACCTGGTTAACTAAAGAGAGAAGATGTACCTTAAGTGTGGTTGCTACTGTCCTATGAACTGGGGACCTGAACTAAATAAAAAGGAGGAAGAAAGCTGAGCACCGGCATCCATCTCTCTCTGCTTCCTGACTGTGGATGCAGTGTGACCAGCTGCCTTGCTCTCCTGCCACCCTGCCTTCTCTACCATGATGGACCATACCCTCAGACTATGAGCCTAGATAAACCCTTCCTCCAGTTGCTTTTGTCACAATGACTAAAACTCTGTAAAATACAATCTTCAGGCAGAGACATTACAGTCACTAGATCCTGATACAGGGACTCCTCACATGTCTGCTCACCCTTCACTCTAAAATACAGAGTTGCAGGGAGTCATACTTCTACAAAACAGGCAGGCCAGATCTCACTGTTTCACTGCATGAACCCTGTCAAACCTTGTGCTCTTGAGTGTCCTAAGAGCTCTTCCCCTCATGAAATATATATAATATATATAATATATAAATAATAATATAAATGTACAAAATATAAATATATATAATACTTTTTTTTTACAAAGTCATGGTGATGACCTTTGCTCCTACCCAGTTTTTTCGCTGCCCCCAGTTTTTGTGGGTCCCCTATGACTGGACACTTACATTACTTCCAACCATCCCCCTCTCTTTTTTCTCCCCAGCCCCACTTTCTGTGTGCCTGTGTGTGCATGTATCTGTGCATGTGTATGTGGGCCAGAGGACAACCTTGATTGTTGTTCACAAAGTGCCTTTCACATTTTGTTGTACTGGAACTTCACCTAATAAGTGGGTTAAACTGTCCAGTAAGCCTCAGGCATGCTCCCGCCTCCACCTTCTCTGTGCTGAGATTACAACCTTGAGCCTTGCGTCTGGCCTTCAACGTGGATTCTGAGGATCCGACGTTAGGCTCTCGTGCTTACAAGGCAAGGGCTTTGCTGGCAGAGCCATCCCCTCAGCCCTTGGTGTCACTAACTTTCTATCTACCGTGTCCTATAACATACGTGCTAAAAAGCTGCCTGGCTTTGGTTTCATTCTCTGAACTTGTTCAGCCTCTGGGGTCCCCCGGGCCCAGAACAAACAGATTGACTTTTGGCTTCTGCTTGTCACTCACCCAAGACAAACGGTTCAAGGCTCAGTCCCGAGTGCTGAGTGCAAGCCAGCCAGATGTTCATCCAGTTTGGGGATTGGGATCGGAGTGTGGGATGGATGGGTTTTGCCATCACAGCCCCCCTGTCTAGACAGACAGGTTCCCAGAGGTTTAGTGAGGCGAACAGAGGAGATGCTTCCCAAGGGCATGCAGAGAGGATCCCAGAGCTTCTTTGACAAGGCCTTTGGCTGTGACACACTTCCCTGGGCCCCTTTAAAAGTCCCCAGAGTGGGCTAGCAGGATGACTCTGTGGGTAAAGGCACTTGCCAGCCAAGCCTGATTGTTGGCTTGAGTTCCAACCTCTGGAACCCACATGATGGAAGGTAGAGAGCTTCCCCCAAGTTGTCCTCGGACTTTCACACGTGGCACAGGAACGTGCTCATGCGTACACACACACACACACACACACACACACACACATACACACACTTTTGTATTGCCTTATGGAGGGAAGAGGCTGTGTCCAGTATGTCCAGTGGTATCTTTCATAGGCCTCCACTTCCCAGTATTTGGGGATGAACACACGAAAAGACTCCCTCCCTGTTCACAAAGACGGGAGACAAGCTTTATAAGACAATACCGGCAGCTACCAAGGGCACACACCAGGAGGCCTGGGAAAGCCTAGGGACAAAGGCCTTCCTCCAGGGTTGACTCAGAACCCAGCCCTGCCAGTAGCCAGTCAGTTGGTGCCTCTGGCTTTTTAAGGGGCTCCTTGAGCTAATCCCAGGATCCTAAGGCTGTTTCGTGGAAAGCTGCCCCTCCAGCAGATCCCTGTTAGTGGAGGCTGGGAGTGGGGTGGGGTGGGAAGTGTGGCAGGCGGGCGGGTGGGCTGAGGAGAAGCACTCTGGGTGGTCTGAAAGCAAGCATGGGGCTGGGGACGGGGAGGCGCCAGCCAGTCATCCTTACAAGAGACTTTGAGAAGTACAGGCTCCACTGTGAGGCTGGGTGGTGGCTGTGGTGCCTGAGAGTCTTATTCAGGGTTGGGGGTCATCTTTGAGCTAAAGTGTCCTTTGCTGGTTTACAGAAAGTGTAAGGGGTGAGCCCCAGAGCCTGGCCTCTATTTCTCGGCTGTGGAACTCCAAGCAGTGTGTATATAGAATGGCCGTCCGAGGCTCTGCTTTACCATGCAGAGTGTGTCCTGCATCCCAGCAGAAGAGGGGGCATCACCTTACCCTCCAGCTCTTAGCTGGTGAGAAGGCAGCTAACAGGTGATGTGTAGGCGAGCTTTCAAAGCCAGACAGTGAAAGGCCTGAGAGTGAAGGAGGGCTAGGGCTCATGAGAAAGGTGTAAACATCGCCCAAGTTTTCAGCCTATAGCTGGGCTACAGAAATGAGTCACTGTGGCCTCAAAGCAGGGAGCCAGCTCCATGGAACAAGTGAGACTCCATCTCTGTGTAGCATCTATCTAGCTACCTCAGTGGTTCTCAACCTGTGTGTCGAGACCCCACTGAGGTGGGTGGCATATCGACTATCCTGCCTGTCAGCGCACTATGATTGGCAACAGTAGCAAAGTTACACTTATGAAGTAGCAATGAAAGTAATGTTATGTTTGGGTGTCGGCACACCATGAGGAACTGTGTTAAAGGGCCACAGCATTAGGAAAGATGAGAACCACTGCATTATCTTATGCCCTATCTATCTGTCATCAATTCATCATTTATCAGTCACCTGTCTATATATTATCTGTTATCTGTCTGTAATCTTTCTAAAATCTGTTATTTATCAGTTATCCATCTCGCTATAATCTATGACTCTTTCTATCATCCACATATCTTTCTATAGAAATCATCAGCTATCCGTGCTTCTGTCTATAGGATCTGTTACCATCCCCTGCATCTCTGTCCATCCCTATAGCTCCCTCTCTGTCCAGCTCCTGGCAGCTGACAGCTCTGCCTCCTCTGCAGCCAGTGGCTGGCACGAACTCATCAAGGACACTCTCTTTACCTAGCTCTGTTCCTGCACAGGGGGTACTTTGGTTAAGAACAGGCAGGTTACTTCAGGCTCAGGGCGCTCTCTGTAGTTAGATGGCTCACACAGGTGTGGGCTGGGTGTGTGAGTCCTTAGAGATTGACTGAGCAACACATCTGTTCCCGTTGACCCTCTGTTGGTCCACACTGAGCCTCTGCCCTGTGCCAGCTGGATGCCCATTAGGATCCATCGGAACCTGCTCATCCTTCCCAAAGAACCCTGCCCCTAGGCGGAGGGTGGGGGGCTGGGAAAGTGAGAGGGAAGACCTTGACACACTTCAGACCAGGTCAATCCTAGAAGCGCGAGGCTGTCGGAAACTCGGAGGACCAAGGGCTAAGAAATCAGTGCCAGGGCCGGGAGCTCCAGAATAGAAAGCACAGTTTTTCCACTTTTTCCTTTAAAAGCCTCATTGGATTGTGAAGTTGAGCCCTTGAAGGCTGGCAAGAAAGTTTGACTTAGTGCCTGTTCACCTGACAGGGTCAGGAGGGCCTGTGCCATTGGCTGTCTCAGCTGTGCTGCCCCGCCCCAAAAGCCACTTCCTGCCTTCCTTCCTACTTACCCTGGGGACGGTAGCAATGTAAAGCTGACTCCCTCCCGACTTCTTCCTGTACAGTTCGAGGCTGGCCCCCTCCCCTTCTCACCACTCTCTCTACACCCTGGAGCTGTGTGCCCCCCTCACTGGGGTACTGTCCCCCTCTCCAGACAGACACCTGGAGCAGAGAACCCTGATCTGTCTGTCCTCACAGCACCTGGTCCCAGGGCCAGCCTGCTTTTTTTTCCTGTCTCTAGTGACTCATGGTTGCTGGAATCACCATTATCAGCTCACACCTCCTACCTGGGGTGGGCTGACGCACCCCAGGCTGGCCCCTGGCCAGCTTGGGCTGTGTTCTACACAGGGTGTGCCAATCATTCACAGGAGTGGCTTAGGTAGACTGCAAACTGTTTTCTTTTCTTTCTTTCTTTCTTTTTTTTTTAAGGCGTACACTTGTGTTTAGGTACTGGGCAACCCCTGTTTGCATAATTGCCTCTATCCAGCCTTTGACCTCCTGGGAGGTCAGTGCGGTTCTCCTGGCCCCCTGGTGTCTCCCTTGCAAGTGTTCAGGTGTTCTCCTGGCTGCTCAAGTGTTTACCCGTCGGTGTGTGACTCATATCCAGGAGAGGAGGCATCCAGAAGGCTTCCCCCAGTACATTTCTGCTTCCAGAAAAGGAGCCTCTCCTGCCCCCTCCGCAAGGCTCAAAAGCTTCCCTGAAATAAAAGAGAACTCGAGTCTGGCGAGTGTCTACTTCCAGACGTCTGTGTTGTCTGTCCCTCCAGCCCTAACTATTCTTTAGGCCAAGTGGAGAATCTTTCCGGTTATGTACCAAGCGTGTTAATATCCATGGGCCATGGAAGCCGGGACGTGTGGAGTAAGCGGGGAGGGGAGAAAGATAGTAACACCAGCCCATAGGACAGACTCTAAAGTATGTGGTTGGTTGGCCTGGCCCTGGAGGTTCCAGAAAACTGGCCCTTTGCCGCTCATCCTGTTTGCTGGTTAAGACATCCCCGACTTGTGGTTCTTCAAGCCCCTCTGTTTCGTCTTTGAGAGGCCTCTTCCTCACGTGTCTCAATGTCCCAATTCTCCTTACAGGCGGTGGCAGCTCACCTAAATGTCCTTAGTTGCAAAGAGTCACATCTTGGGGTCTAATGAAGGATTCAAGTTTATCTTTTGGGGGCTGCTCCTCCACTCTTAGTACTTTCCATAATGTTGAGACTGGATCTCACCAAGTCGCCCAAGGCTAGTCTCGAACTCACTCTGTAGGTGGCCATGGACTTATGGGTCTTTTGCCTCAGCCTCCCCGCAAGGGGTGAGGATGACAGGCCTGTGAGGCTAGACCACACTAATTCCCTTCTTACTGGGATTACTAGTTTCCTTAGACAACCGTCAAACCAGGCAAAGGTTACAAACGTGGATGGCAAGAAAGAGGACACCTGAGGGTGGCATCTCGGGCCCTGATGCCCAGGAGCAAAAGAAGGGGAAGTGAAGAGCAAGGACTAAGGCAGGGAGGCTCAGGTAGAAGCTGTTATGCTCCTCCTGTCTTCACCAGGACACATTTCAGGAAAACAAACACCAGCTGAGGTGTTGTGTTAGAAAGGCGGCTTGTATCCGGCCAGATCACACTAGGCTAGCACAGCTCCATGGGAAAAGTTTATTGGGGGAGAAGAGGGGAAGAAAAAGAGGACAAATGGGGGGTGAGAAAGAAGAAAAATGGGCGAGGGGTCAGGGGTCTCTGTCTTTTATTTGGGCCGTGACTAATCACACACACTACTTCGCACAGGTAAAGCAGTGTACAGGTGAATGCTTGGAATGTACGGCGGTTGCCGTGGCAACAGATGGGGGGGGCTCCTCCTTGCTTAGGGTGATGTCATCTCTGGATTCCGAGGCCTTAGGCTGCTTCCGATGCCAACATAGAGCATGCTCTTGGGGACAGAGAAAGAAGAGGCTCCAGAACTTCCTAAGGAGACGCTTCTACAGCAATGGTTCTCAACCTGTGGGTCACAACCCACTTGGTGGGGTCAAACAGTCCTTTCACTAGGGCCATGTATCAGATATCCTGCATATCAGATATCACATCATGATTCATAACAGTAGCAAAATTACAGTTATGGAGTAGCAGCAAAAATAATTTTCTGGTTGAGGGGGGTCACCACAACACGAGGAACTAACGGTATCTAAAGGTCACAGGGTTAGGAGGTTGAGAACCACTGAGCTACGTACTTCTTGCCAATGGCTGCCTGGAGCTCAGCAGTCAGTAGGTCAGAGCCTGGCATTCTTCCTCAAGCCCAGGCTGGGACGGAACAAACCCAGCTTGTATGTTTGGATGACAAAATGAGACTTATTAACAACAATGGGCATCTTGGGGACTTGGGAGCTTATGTCACCTTTCCTGGTGGGCATGGGCCTCAGTGAAATTTCTGAGTTCAGTCCCAGCCACTCTTGCAAAGTTTTGCATGTATTAACCATGTGACTCCTCTAACGTTTTATGATTCCATTTATTAGGTCCATTTTACAGGTGGGGAAATGGAGGCACGGTGGTGGAGAATAAGCTGTGTTTGGCCAGCTGTCTGTGGCAGAAGAGATGTGACAATATTTGGAATAGAATCTGGGGCCTTGTACTTGTGAGGAGGCAGTGCTCTCTACCACTGAACTAACTTTTGGAGATTGCTCAGGATCAAATGGAATAACACAGCAATCCCATGTTAACTACCATCCCTCATGATGCCCTTGGGGAAGCCATTTCACAGCATTGTGAGCAGATACTGGGCAGATCTGATTTCTTACCCGAATACTGTCCCACCATGCAAGCTGATACATTGTTTTAATTTGAATCTGATGTCAGTGTTTCTAGTTACAATGATATCTATTATGTACAGGTTACTCAAGAAAACCTCCAGAGAGATGGGCATGGTGTCCTTAGAGATGCTTAAAGGCGTCTAATATCCTACCTGGGTTCCATCACAAAGTAGCTAAAACTGCACCCTCCATCAGGGTGAGCAAGACTACAACCCCTCTCCCGATCAAGAAGAAACTCAAGTAATCCTTGTGGGATTCTTGTGGGCTTGTGATAACAGATGAAGGATCCTAATGAACATGAGAATAAGTCAAGAATGGTGGCTGAGCATTCTCCAGCTTCTTCTGAGGGGGCTGCCATGCTATGAGGAAACCCTTGCTCACTTTGTAGAAACACTCCATGGAGGGGCCACAAGAGGTTGCTATGACTCCAATCTGTAGAAAGCCACTAGTGATGGGGGACATGCCAACTTCCAGCTGTGACAAGAAAGACAAGGACAATGACCCATTCTGTTGGATTCTCACCTCGCAGGAAGCCAAGGAAGTGATAGTGTGGTGTTTACGTCCTTAGGTTGTTTATGTAGCTTGGGAATCTGTGACCTAGCCCTGCAATTGTTTCCTAGGTAACCACCGTGCACACTTTCACCTTGCAGTGTGCTGGGTATTGGGGGATGCGATGGTGGACCTAGGCTGGGTGGCGGTGGCCTTGGGCAACTCCATTCCAGCAAGCCCAGAAGGTGAAAGTGGCCTGTGGCTTTCTCCTCTGCCAGGGTTTGTTTATGTTGCTGTTTTATTCTGTTTTTAAATGAGAAGGAAACTTGGCCTGGATCCTCAAAGGTCTTTGAAGCTCCTGCCAGACAACTCAGCCAGGAGCTCTTGGGTCTGGCGGTGCCACTTCAGCCAGCCTGAGCAGAATTAGCTATGAGCCACTTTTTGTGGCCTTGCCGAGGTCTTTGTTCAGGGGCCTCCAGCTCCTAACTTGGAGTTGGGGGTGGAGGGAGAGTTCAGAGGCATGTGAGGAAGTGGAGCGCTTTGGCCTTGGCTCTGAGTCCCTTAGGGTAACCACTTTTGAAGCTGTTTAGAGAAGTCCATCTTGGGCTTCTTGGAGGTTCTTCCTCAGAGTCTTCTAAGGAAGAAGCAGGGGTCTGGAGAGATGGAAAAAGCCAGTTATTTCCCATGGGTAAGGCCAGGGCTCAAGTTTGCAGTCTCCAAAAACAAGCCTTAGAGAAAGCTGTTTCCAGTCCATCAGGGAGGGTGGGCAGGAGGAATTCCAAAGGACAGCTGTAGCGTGGAAAGTGCCCGTGGAGAAGCCAGGGACAAGAGTGACCAGGGGTTGGGTGCTGTGGCCCAGACCCTTGGTCGACTTTCCCGTGGGAACTAGGGACTGTTGCAGAGGGCTGTGGCTCACACACAATGACTGGAACATGCCTTCGGAGCATCTTTTTCAGCAAAAGGTGTCCCCAGCATGTGTCACAGGCCCTGGCCCCTCACTGTTGATGGCAACAGAGCAGGTCGCTTTCAGCAGAGCCAGCACGGGCCCCAGGATCTTGCAGAGGAACCTACTTCACACACCCAGCCTCTTGTCCCTCCTTCTTACATCACAGGATTCTTCGCTTTCTTGAGGACTCTTTTTGCACCTTCTTCTCAGACTCTCACTGCCTGCAAGGGTGGCTGCCCACATCACCATCTCTCTCGGCCACGTTGATTGGTTCACAGGCAGGTACCCAGCCAATTTCTGGCCAATAATAGCCATGCTTAGAACTTGGTTCATACCTAGAAGGAGAAGGAAGGTCACTTTCTATGGAGCGTCAAGCAGAGATGCAGAGCTGAGACACTCCCCAACACACACACCTGGGGGACTTCATGGGGACAGCACACCCTGGAGAAAGTCAGTACACTGAGGGGAGAGGACACCAAAGATAATGTTTGCACCCAGCCCCGCCCAGCCCTTCACCCTCCATTAAGGGAAGTGTCTTAATTACTTTTCTTATTACTATAACAAAATGCTTTAGGAGCAACTTAAAGGAAGAGAGTTCATTTGGGTCCACAGTTACAGCACATCATTGAGGGGAAGGGAGGGTGGACTTCATGGTGGTAGAGTATGATGTCTCTCATACCTTGGCAGATCAGGATGCAGAAAGCCAGACTAGAAGCCTCTCAAATTAGAGCCAGGCCATTGCCTTCCAAGACTCACACTCCGTGACCCATCTCCATCATCTGTTTCTGCTGCCTCAAAGTTTCTGCAAACTCCAAAAACAGCACTACCAGCTGATAACAAGTGTTCAAATCCCTGACCAGAGAAGAACAGGCCCCATCCCAACCACAATAGAGCATGACAACCTTTGCATTTTTATTTTATTAAATTTTTTATTTTCATTTGTGTGTGTGTGTGTGTGTGTGTGTGTGTGTGTGTATGTGATGTGAGTGCAGGTGCTGATGGTAGCCAGAAGGGGGCAGCACATCCTCCTGGAGCTGGAATGATAGATGCTTGTGTGTGACACTCCTAATATAGGTATTAGGGGAAAAAAACCTCAGATCCTCTACAAGAGCAGAAAGAGCTCTTAACCACTGAGCCATCTCCCCAGCTTCCTTCTCTTTTCTTTAATTTTTTTTCATTTGTGTGTGTGTGTGTGTGTGTGTGTCTGTGTGTGTGTGTTTGCATGCAGCATGGGGGACATGTAGAGGTCATGGATAGCCTGTAAGAGTTGGTTGTCTCCTTCCACTGCTTTGGTCCTGGGGCTGGAACTCAGCTCATCAGGCTTAGTGACAAGCTGCCTTATCCGTAAGCCACCTAACTGGCCCTCGTTCCTCTTCTTGTCTTTGGACCTCTGAGTTGGATCCTAGGGACTGGTGGCTGACAAGCCCCTACTGGAGTGATCCTATCTTATGAGTTACGAACCCTGCGCCCCCCAGTAGTGCAAAAACATGGGGTCAGGGTCTCAGGAGAGGACTTGATGGCCACCATAACAAATCCCAGCAGTCTCGTGGCTTTAGACCGCAGGTCTGCTCTCTGGTCTGGAGTCCTGTGTGCATGAGTCGGCTTTGCAGAGCTGCAAGAGACTCCTGCTTTCAGGCTCCGGTAGCAACCCGTCCTTAATTCTGTTCCCTCGTCTTCAGAATTGCCAGCATGTCATATCTCTAGCCCCAGCTCCACGTGGACACAGCTAGGAGTGGTTTGCCAGGTTTAAATACAGACATAGTCAGACCCGAATCACTCGGGTCCTTTGGTCTGCCATGGTCCTTTTCCCTATAGGGTTCTCAATTTTTCTCAGCAAAATGCCAAGTAAGGGAACATAGCCACAGTCCCCAGGGCTGAAGGTACTGATGAGGATGGCAATGTTCTGCCTGACAGTCACACAATGAGCAGGCGCTCATTATGCACCTATGGTATACAGGAGTAGTTGTTTAGGGATTAAAGATGTTTTTTTTTAATTTAAAAACATACAACGAAGTGTTTGCAAAATGTCACAAACCTCAAGGGCCAGGAAATGGCTCGGTTAGGTAGGTAAAGTATTGCCTTGCAACCTCAGGTACCTGAATTCAGACCCATGTTATTAAAAAAAAAAAAATTCACAGCCCATGTTATTAAAAAAAACAAAGCAAAAGAAAATAACAACAAAACAAAACAAAACAGGGTGGTGATTCACACTTACAATTCCAGCACTAGGGAGATAGAGACGGGAGGATGCTTGGGACTCACTGGCCAGCCAGTCTGCCTAGTTGGTGCTGTTCCAGGCCAGTGACAGCCTCTACCTCAAAGCCCAAGATAAAACAGTTACTGTGGTAAACATCTCCTTGGGGAGGAAAGGATTTATTTTGTTTTCCAGTTTACAGTGCATCATGAAGAAAAGTCCAGCACTACAGGCAGAAACCTGGAAGCAGGAACTAACTAAACCTGGGGCCTAAGAAGAATGCTGCTTATTGCTTTGTTCCCCATGGCTTGCTCAGCCTGATGTCTCTAAAGGTGCCTAGGAATGGCGCCGCCCACGGTGAGCTCAGTCTTCTATCAAGAAAATGTGCTACAGGCTTGTACATGGGCTGATCTGGCGGGGGGAATTTTCTCAACTGAGGTTCTCTCCTCTCAGTTAGTTGACTGTGGTTTGTGCTACATTGACATGAAGTCTATCAGCCTGGTACCTTAGGGAGGATAGGGGAGACTGTCTTCTGGTGCAAGTCTCTCTCTCTCTCTCTCTCTCTCTCTCTCTCTCTCTCTCTCTCTCTCTCTCTCTCTCTCTCTCTCTCTGTTCCACACACACAAACACATACATACCATGTAACCGAAAGTTCAGCGGTTTCAAATTCCAAAGGGGTGACTGAATAGCTCCTCTGGCCTCTTGTTAACAGCTTAGCACAAAATGTCAAAGAAACAAGGAGACAAAGCCGTCCTTGCCAGCTGAGAGAGAGTATGCATGGGGGTGGGGGTTGTCCTTGTCAACCCTCTGAACCCCTGCCTGGATCTCCTGATGCAGACTGGGCTTGGGTACCATACCTGTCTTCATGCCTTTAGTTTCCTTCTCTTGGGAAGCACGGGTCCTCTGTGGGTGTGGGACCAGGGCGGACAAGCCCAAGAAGAAAGTGTGGGTCTCGGGAGGAGCTTTAGAAGGACATGCATAGACAGGTTCAGCAGTTCCTGCTGGTGGGGAGCCAAAAGCACTTTTCTGCACCCAGCCCCACAGCTGCCTACTAACCTCTGTGGAGCCATAGTTTCTTCTGGGCATGTCCGTGATCGAGTTTCTAGATTGGCTCCATCCATCTAGGAAGACTCACTCTGGATATCGGCAGCACTGTTCTGTGGTCTGGAGGTGAGCTGAGTACCAGCATCCTCTCTCTCTGCTTCCCTATGTGGATACAATGTGGCCAGCTGCCTCTTGCTCCTGCTGCCTCCAGACTGTGGATACAATGTGGCCAGCTGCCTCACACTCCTGCTGCTGTGCCTTCCCCCTCCTTTTGGACTGTACCCTTAAACTGAACCACAACAAACCCGTTCATCATGAAGAAAAGTTGCTTTGGTAGATTATTTTGTCACAGCAATAAGGAAGTAACTAAGACGGCAAAGAGCCCATAGAATGAGAAGCCCCTTTTGTTCATTGAACTTGGGTCCCAAGCAGGCCATTTCCAGATTGTTCTTTGAGCCTGAGCTAGACTGTCTGCAGAGATGCTTCATTCACGCTGACTGCAGCAATATTGACAGTGTTCGAGTTACGGACTCAGCTGGACACCCTCCAGTAGATGAAGGAATAAAGGAATGTAGCATGAACACACAGTAGGGTACTAGTCATAAAGAAATTACATCATCCCAGGGAAATGGATGGAGCTGGAGACCACTGAGTCAAGCAAAAGAAAGGCCCAGGAAGGCACAGATCCTCCTCATGAGGAATGTAGATGATATGTATATTATATTATAAATATATATATATATATATATATATATATATATATATATATATAGTATATATGGCATGAACAGAGTGGTGTGCTCAAAGTATAAGGTTCACTTGAATAAAAAGTCACAAAGTATGAAATTCATTATTGTGTACAATAAACATAGGCTAATGTTTTTCTATAACATGAATAAAAACATAAACCCTCATCTTTTGCAGGTGCCGAGAGGAGGGAGGGTGGATGGGGTGGAGCAAAAAAGGCTCCATTCATTAATGCTGTCTGTCTGTGATGGCCACTGCATCAAACACAGACTGGGCAACTCGCAATCAATAAGACGGTCAGCTCTTTGTCTCCCAGATTCAGACATGGCATCTTCTCTGTGTCCATATAGCTGGAAGGGATGTGGGGCTCTCTGGCTTATGCTGGCTTCTTGTCCCATGCTGTGACAAAACAATATAAGGAAACATTCATTCTGCCTTACAGTTTGAGTGGATTTAGTCAGGAGCATGAGGTGGCTGTCGCAACATCACCTCCGCAGGCAGGAAGCAGAGGAACATGGACCCTGGGACCTTAGTTAGGGTGTGTCCTTCCTCTTCAGTTTTACTTCTCCATAAACTTCCTCCCAGGCTTACCCAGTGGTATGTCTTCTAGGTGATTTGGTAGGTTGCCAAGTTGCTGTCAATATTAACCATCACAATCATTTCCGCTATAGAAGGGAAAGGAAGGGAAGGGAAAGAGGAGGGGAGGGAAAGAAAGGGGAGAGGGTATGAAAAGGGGGGTACAGAAGGGAGCAAAGAGGAGGGGAAGCGAGGGGAGACGAAGAGAAGGTAAAGAGGAAGGGAGGGAAAAGAAGGGAATGGAAGAGGGGTAGGGAGGATGCCGTGTCCCTGGAACACTCAAACTCAGCTAAACTATGTCTCCTCCACCCTTGTCCCATTTAGGCTCTCAGGGCAGAGGAGGCTCTAAGCCACAGGTGTCATTTGTCCTCCACATCTAGGTAGACAGCAGGGTCTCCCGACAGACAGGTGTACCCTAGAGCAGCACATCACTGTATGTTGCTGTGGGGCCAGCTGTCCTGGAGGAGGAAGGAAGAAACGAGACTGTTTCCACCGCTGGGGATCTGCATAGGGGTATTTCAAGGGGAGGGAGAAGCAATTGTGACACACAGTGACCACCATTGGCCAGCACCTCACTCCGCTCTCTGACTTGCAAGGTAGCCACTGTGTTTCTGCCCTGCCCACATCTGCAGTAGAGGGAGCTGGGAACTTGCCAGGACCTCGATACTGCTGGGCGGGGCTTCTGGGGGCGGGGATCCCAGGAAGGTGGTCACTTTCTCAAAAGATTAGCTTAGAAGGCCTGAGAGCAGAGCTGACCCCAGGGCTGGGAGAGCCTCCCAAGGGTGCGACCCTGAGCTCATCCTGTTAGGGAGACTCTGGGCTCTGTCCCAGCACAGGATCCCCAGTCACTGGGGCCGCAAGTTCTGTCTTGTGTTTCTATCTGAACTTGAGTTTCTATCTGAACTTCCCAGTGGCCTGGAATGTGTTTCATCCCCTCGCCTCCTTCTTAATTGTACGGGGGAGGGGGGAGCTTTATTATTTCTTTGAGAATCTAAAGGGCTGGGGAGACGATTCACATTGCTCCCATCCAGCTCAGGAAGAAGATGCAAGCTTTTGCCAAAACTTGTGTGAGCTGTTGAGAAACCACCCAGAAGCCTGTTCTGAGGAACGTTTTTTTTTGGGGGGGGGTCCGGGGGGCTTTGGGGGAAGGAATCAAAGAAAAGTTGGAGGAGATAGGACCAGGGGACTTTCCTGTGGTTTCTCCCTTTGAGCTGCAGACATCTCTGTCATCTTCTAGATTGTTCTGCTGGGGGTGGGGAGGTGGAGCCGCAGGGCCTAGAGAATGAATTCTGTACCCATGGGCCAGGTGAGAGGCAAGCAGAGGCAACTTTGTTGGCTGTCAGCATGTTGAGGGGAAAAATGTCTGAAGTAGCCTGGAACTGGAGCACACTTTGTCTATACGGTCCAAATACCGTATCAGCTGTTTAATCTACCCCGTGCCTAGCACTGATCGGCTCAGCCATCAGGGGCCAGAGAGGAGTAACGCTTTTGTCTTCCTATTGGCTGGGGTAATCTTTAGGCTCCTCCCCCATCACGCCAACCTCCTGCTTCCTGTTCTTGTAATCTCACCAGTATCTTGACATTTTTCTGGGATCTCTCCCTTCTCAACCTACTCAGGTCAGTAGAGCCCCTCCTGTCATGTTCATGGTACCCCGGACCAGGATGTGGACACCTGCAGATGATAGCTGTGGGTCCTTTTTGCACTCTCCTACCCGAACCGAGGGCAAGGGAAGGAGCAAGCAGATCTCTGCTTAATGCAGCCTCAGGGGAGTTCCCAGTGGCAGTGGTGAGAGGCTCAAAAAGTTATCGGAAGGAGAAAGAAACAAAGGAAAACCAATCCACCCACATTGCCGCCAAGGAGGCTGAGAGAAAATGAACGCCTCCTCCTGGTTCCCTCTGAGCCCTCAACCCCAGCCCTAACTCTGCAGCCTGGGTTCCCTCCTATCCTGTGTCTTAGACGGTTCTTCGGATTCCTCGAAAGCTCCTCCCTTGTGGTGTTTAGCCAATCCCAAGAGACCTTCCAGCAGCCGGCCCCACCCAGCTTTGTCTGGGTAAAGTGTTACTTCTGAAATAGTTTCTATTCTTGGACTCACTGGCTAGGTGGGTTTTGAGTCCTTGCTTTCCTATCTTTTGTCTTCCCTATGTTCTACCATCCCACAATACCACCATTGGCCCCAAAGAACCACGCTGTGAAGCCTCTAGCTTCTTGGCTTAAATTGGTGTTTTTTTGCCTTTGGTTTTTTTTTTTTTAATGTGTCTATGAATGTTTTTCTTGCATGTATATATTTATACCGCATGCATGCCTGGTAGGTCAGAAAAGGGCATCAGATCCCCTAGGTCTGGAGTTTCAGATGACTGCGAGCTGCCATGTGGGTGCTGGGAACCAAACCTAGGTCCTCTGTGAGAGTAGCCAATGCTCTTAACAGCTGAGCCATTTCTCCAGTCTCTCATTTTATTTTTAATTATGGGTATGTGTGTATCTCTCTGTGTGGGTATATTCATGTGAGTACAAGTTCCCCAAAAGCCCAGAAGAGGGTATTGAATCTCCTGGAGCTGAATTTCTGGGGAGTTATTGAGACACCATGTGGTTGCTGGGAACTGAACGTCCAGTCCTCTGCAAAAGCATTCATTGCACTTAATCGCTGAACCGTCTCTCCAGTCCCTTGATTCTTAAAATAAATCTCCCTCTGTCTTACCAACACTGCAGTCACCTGGGGTGGGGCTTGTGGTGGGATTGGTTAAAAGCTCCAGAAGTTCAAATCTGAGCAGACAGTAGCTGTCATCCCAACACACTTTTCCCAAGGAAGTTCCCAACGTACCAACATGGTTTCCTCCCTTAGCTCCGCTCAGAAAGAGTTGTGAGAAATAAAATGTTACCATTTCATTCCGGGTCATTTGTTGTCTTTAAAATCTTTGTTGCTCTTGAGAGCATGAAGGGCTCTGGCTTCTGTGACTTCCAAGAAGCCCAAAACAGAAAAGCACAATGGCCCAAGGACCTCCGGGTGAGACCTCCTGGGGCCTCCGTCTCAGGGTCAGCTACCTCCAGGAGCTGGAAGTCTGCCCTGTTGCCCATAGACCAGCAGGCAAGCTGACGCTCTCCCTGCCTCTCTGGGGGAGTTGGGGGGTGGGGAAGAGGGAGCAGACAGCCCTGCTGTTGTTCTTTGAAGCTGTGGCTTGTCACCCCCCTGCCTCACCCCTGCTGCTCTTGAGAAAGGCTGGGCAGGGTCAGCAAGGGCTCAGCCTGGATGGTGGGAATAGAGCTTAGCCGACACTAGCTCGGCTCAGCTGCTGTTCACAGCAAGGCTCCAGCCCAAGGCACTGCCCCCTGGCCAGGGTGGCAGAAGGTGCCAGAGCCTCTTGAAAAGGGTTGCCCAGCAGGTAACAGCCAGGCTCACCCACTGCAGGGGGTGGGTGGAACTCAGGCTCTGATGTCACTCAGCTGCTTCAGGTTCTCAGCGCGCACATGTGTGTGTGTGTGTGTGTGTGTGTGTGTGTGTGTGTCCATTCACCCTGTAGCCTGGAATCACAGCCCATCAAAACTGTGCCCATGGCCATGAAGACTGTGATGAATCCCCAGAAGCATTGCTGCCTCCCCATCAATCATGGTCATCCCCAGGGATCTTGGAATGAGATCTTGCTGTTGGATGGGGCCGGGTCTGGCTCCAGCTACAGAACCTAGATCCAACGACCTCCGATCCTGACTCTGTCTATAGCTAGACTCACAGGGCCCTTGTTTCTCAGTGCTGTGGATTGAACTCAGAGCCTTGACACCTGGCAAAATATTGTATCACTTAACTATATTCCTAACCCATCTGCAGAACACTCTTATGACCTTTGAATCAGCACCAAGAGCCTGAGACTGGGAATGGCTAGGTTCCTGAAGGTCACAGAATCTTCTAGAAAATGAGAAGCCTGTTCTGCTTCTCTAAAATAGCCAAGAATTGGTTCTGAGAGCATTCTAGCTGAGCAAAAGTCGGGGGTTCCCTTCCAGGCAGTGTGTGGCTCCCTGGGGACACAGAGGTGACAGGTGAATCTGAATGTGAAGGTTGGGGAGGTGCTGAGTGAGAGCCAGCAGGGATTGCTCTCAGGTTGTCAGCTGCTTCTGATACTGACCCAGAGAGGTGAAGACACTCAGTGCTATGGATGATGAGTGGTAAGATTCCAGCCCCTCCCGAGCTTCATGTTAAGATTCTCCTCAGAAAACACTACAAAATACATAACTCACTGAATGCCCAAATCTACTGAGCCTTTCTCTTCTCCCTCTCCTCCCCTTCTCCCATTCCCTCCCTTCACCCTTTCCCTCTACCATGCCTATCTCTGCCCTCCTTCTTTTTCATTTCCCTGGACCAACCGCCCACATCCAGGTCTCAACCTCAGGGCTTTGAGCCCTTCCCTATCAAAGAACCTGCAGCTGCTGCCACTGCCCAACCCAACCCAACCCAACAGAGCTCTGTATCTATCGAAAGACTGATAGACCTAGGAAGGCAACATTCCAAACATTTTGATTTCAAATGAGTGCACTCTGCTTCCATGCCAGAAGTCAGAAAGTCCTGTGTGGAAACACTGAAAAATATGAGATTATCTACCATCTGTCTGTCTATCTTTTGTCTATCTATCATTTATTATCTATCTGTATACTATCTATCAATCATCTTTCTACCATCTATCTGTCCATCTGTCTTTTGTCTATCATCTATCTACTATTTATGTGTATACTATCAATCATCTTTCTACTATCTATCTATCTATCTATCTATCTATCTATCTATCTATCTATCTATCTATTTATCTAGTATCTGTCCACCATCCATCTATCTGTCCATCTGCCTTTTTGTTCTTATTTTTTAAAGTATAGTCCAGGCTGGCCTCGAACTCTAGATTCTCCTGCCTCTGCCTCCTTCAGCAAATCCTACCGGCCTGCACCACCAGAACTGGCCCATCTGCCTTTTGTCTATCATCTATCTGCAAACTATCAATCATCTTTCTACCATCTATGTATCATCTCTCTCTGTGTCTGTCTCTGTCTGTCTGTCTTTTGTCTATCTATCACCTTTCTCCCATCTATGTACCATCTCTCCATCTGTCTACCCATCCTCTGCTTTCCTATGTGAAGTCACTTGGTTTTAGTGAACTTCTGGGTCAGGCCATCACCATCATTTTTCTCTCGCTTCTCCCTCTCCTCCCCTTCTCCCATTCCCTCCCTTCACCCTAAACATTTCCATCACTTCAAGAAGACACACCCTGGCTATTATCAGCCACTTCCCATCATTTCCCCCATGGCTAGAAACTACAAATGTACATTTTCTCTCTGTGGACCTGTCAGCTCTGGCCTCTTTGTATCAAAAGATGTACCCAACACAGGGCTTCAATGCCTCACTTTCTTTACTAGGGCGATGTAGTACAAATCACTAGTTCATCCGTTTTCACGGCTGACTGTTATCCCCCACCTCCCATTTCACTCATCCAGTGTCTTAGTTAGGGTTTTACTGCTGTGAACAGACACCAGACACCACGACCAAGTCAAGTTTTATAAAGTGCAGCATTTAATTGGGGCTGGCTTACAGGTTCAGAGGTTCAGTCCATTATCATCAAGGTGGGAGCATGGCAGCATCCAGGCAGGCATGGTACAGGCAGAGCTGAGAGTTCTACCTCTTCATCTAAGGCTGCTGGTGGAAGACTGACTTCCAGGCAGCTAGGGTGAGAATCTTATAGCCCACACCCACAGTGACATACCTACTCCAACAAGGCCACACCTTCCAATAGTGCCAGTCCTAGGGCCGAGCATATACAAACCATCACATCCAGTCAAGTCCAGAAACTAGTCTCAAAAAAAAAAAAAATGTGGATAGAGACCTGAGGAGGAACACTCCAGAGGTTGACTTCTGGCCTTCAAATGCATGGAAACATAAGTGCTCACATATAACCAAGTGCACAGGCACACAGAGAAATGGACACTGACTGAATGGGCTGGCAGGCTTCTTGCTTCTCTACACTTGAAGCCGCTGGACACGTGAGAAGCAGAGAAAATCCTTTTCTAAAACAGTTACTTTATAGAAATATCTAGCAGTCATTTGGTCTCTTCCCTGACACTTTCTTCAGTTGTGAATGAAGAAAATTACAGCCCCTGCCCTGGATGCCATAGTCTATGGAGACTCAAGTGTATTATTTTGTACCTTGGATGTCTCACGACGGCAGTTGTGTAACTTGTTTCCTTCCAAAGCCCATTGATGCTGTGCCACTCTCATCATGAAGATAGTGATGATAAAGGACTGAACCTCTGAACCTGTAAGCCAGCCCTGATTAAATGTTGTCCTTTATAAGACTTGCCTTGGTCATGGTGTCCGTTCACAGCAGCAAAACCCTAACTAAGACACCGGATGAGTGAAATGGGGGGTGGGGTGACTTCGTGCTCACAAAAGCTCAACCTAGAGCCTGTGGACACTGAGGAAGCCTAGTTGTTTCTGGGTGATGTTCAGAGTGCTTGACTAGCCTTACAGCATGGCAGGGGAGCTGTTCCTCATCTGCCTTAAAGAGCTGGGATGGGGACTGAGCATCCAAAGCGTGAGGAAAGGTCATTGGCACTGAGTCTGAGCTTGAGCCAAGCCTTTAGAACTGTGGTTCATCTCTTTCTCCCTACAGTCTTTCTAGACTTGGGACCTATTGCTGTGTCTGTTCCCTGGAAGTTATAGATACCAGGAGAGAAAGAAAGAAAGAAAGAAAGAAAGAAAGAAAGAAAGAAAGAGAGAGAGAAAGAAAGAAAGTCAGGCGGTAGTGGCGCACGCCTTTAATCCCAGCACTTGGGAGGCAGAGCAGGTGGATTTCTGAGTTTGAGGCCAGCCTGGTCTACAGAGTGAGTTCCAGGACAGCCAAGGCTACACAGAGAAACTTTGTCTCAAAAAAACAAAAACAAAAAAAAAAAAAAAAAAAAAAAAAAAAAAAAAAAAAAAAGATAGATAGATAGATAGATAGATAGATACATACATACATACATACATACATACACATACAGTTGCCAAGCCTAAAGCAGAGAGATCTATACATAATCCTCTGCAGACACCAGATGAAACCCAGACAAGGGGCAGGACCATGATGCATTTTCTCCCAGCATCCATTTGCCATTGCTGTTGACAATCTGAGAACTAATGAAGGCGCTCCTTGGAGACAAATAGAAGGACTAGAATTGCTGGTTGGTGCGGGACATGGCAGGCTTCTGAAATACAAGTTAGTTTTCACAGATCAAATTTGCTCCCTGAATGCCATCCACTGGTAAGAAGTCAAAGCCAGGATGTCTTCTATAGTTCCACTGTGTGTATGTGGAGTGGGTGTTAGTTGAAAAGCGGCGTATTCCTGGACAGATCACATCAAGCCAGCACAACTCTCAAGAGAAAGGTCCTTTATTTAAAGGGGGGAAGAAGCAAGGAAGAGAAAGGCAGAGATGGGTCGGGGGTCACTGTCTTTTATCAAGGGCGTGATGTAGGTAACCTAGGCGATGACGTGCACAGGTGATTCAGGGAGTGTGCGGCGGTTGCCATGGCAACAGACGCAGGAGGGTCCTTGTCGCCTAGGGGTGACATCATTACTGAATTCAGAGGCTGGCTGTAAACAGCTTCTGATGCTAACAGTGAGTACGGAAAGATGGAATGAAGACAGCCATCCAGTCAGGGATGTTGTTCGCAGTGTTTTTTGCTTGTCTTGTTTTGTCATAGGATTTCTTTGTATACCCTGGGTGGAATTCAAATTCATGATCCTCCTGCGTAAGCCTTACCCATGATGAGGAGGACACTGGCACAGCCCCTGAAATCACAATCCTCCTCCCTCAGCTTCTCCAGTGCTACATATATGTGAGGTACACAGACATCCATGGAGGTAAACACACATACAAATAGAATGAAATAAAATATTTAAACAATCAGAAACAGGATGGATGGATGGCTCTTAAGAAACAACACCCAAGGTTGACTTACACACACACACACATACACACACACACACACAGTGCACCAACACCTCACCCCGAAGAAGCCTGTATCAGTATACAGCTTATATCAGTACCTGTGGAGACTCACATACAGGCCCAGGAGGAAAGGGGGGCTTACAGGACCAGGAGGATGGCAGGCCTTACTGGAGACCTTGCTCTTGAAGGCATCCTCTATCCAACACTGAGATAGCTCTGGAGAGTTGGTGCCTACCTCCTTGGTCCTTCTTGTCTTGATTCCCCTCGGCAGCGTTAGGATAACAAGTGTCTTAATAGCTTCTACCCACAACATGCACGGTGTGTGGCTTTTCTCCTGGCACTGGTGAACTGCCCTGGGGAGAAGTGGCTAATTTTGATGCCACTAAAATTTTATTTCTTACTTGCAAGTGAGATACAATAACGTCTAGAATGTCTTCCACATACACTAGGGTTGAAGGGGTGAGCAGGAGAGGAGACAGCAGAGGCCGGCCCATCATCCCAAAGCTGTGGAAATGATCATGTATAGGAGGATGCATTTTTTCTAGTTGTGTTCTGTTTTGTTTTTTGAGACAGGGTTTCTCTGTATAGCTCTGGCTGTCCTGGAACTCAACTTTGTAGACCAGGTTGGCCTCGAACTCAGAAATCCACCTGCCTCTGCCCCCCAAGTGCTGGAATTAAAGGCGTGCGCCACCAGTGCCTGGCTTTCTAGTTCTGATTCTGTTGCTGTGATAAAGTACTCTCAGGAAAAGTGGGGGCGGGGAGGGAAGGGGTCATTTCAGCTCATAGTACCAGATGCAGTGTATGCTGTCTGGTTTTGTGTCTCGATTTGACATAAGCTAGAGTCATCACAGAGAAAGGAGCCTATGTTGAGGAAATGCCTCCATGAGATCCAGCTGTAAGGCATTTTCTCAATTAGTGATCAAGGGGGGGAGGGCCCAGCACATGATAGGTGGCATCATCTTGGGCTGATAGTCCTGAGTTCTATAAGAAGGCAGACTGAGCAAGGCTTGGGAAGTGAGCTAGAAAGCAGCATTCCTCCATGGCTCCTGCATCAGCTTCCTGCCTCCAGGTTCCAGTCTTGCTTGAGTTCCTAGCCTGACCTCCTTTGGTGATGAACAGCAATGTGGAAGGGTAAGTCGAATAAACCCTTCCCTCCCCATCTTGCTTTTCAGTTGTGGTATTTTGTCCCAGCAATAGAAACCCTAAGACACAGTCCATCTTAGTGGGACGTCAAGACTAGTCACATCTATATCCACAGTCAAGAGCAGAGAGAAATCTCTTGCTTGTGGTCAGCTGATTTCACCACTCTCATACAGTTCAGGATCCTTTGCCTAGGGACTGGTGTCACCCATAGTGGACTGATATTTTCGCATTCATTAATTTAAGATAATTCCCCACAGACACGTCTGAAGACCAAACATATCTACATAATTCCTCACGGAAATCCCCTTCTCAAGAAACTCTGGCTTGTGCCAATTGACAATCGCCATTAACTATCACAGTACTTTACACACTAAGATGTATTCACTGTACCCAAGAGGGAACACTGCATTCTCTTCATCAAGATCTCTGGATAAGATAGGGAGACAGCAAAGGTTCCTGGTACCTGCATCAGTTTTACAAAATCATTCTTTGCAGCATCCAGGAGGCAGCCAGAATCCAACAGGGGTGAGCACTTCCACAGGCAACAGCTTCTTTTAACTTGTAGAAATGATCCCCTCTTTCATCCCTTAAAGACAAAATCCATCAAGACCTTCCTGACAGCAGCCAGATGCCATGAATTGGCTGTAAAAGATTTCAAGGTCTCTGAGCAATTGAATGCCCCATGAAAGTAAAATAAGTTGTGTACAAATAATCCAGTCAGCTTGGGGAACTGTGTCAGGGGTGGGTGCTAAGCCGTGTCGCAGATGGTACCTCCAGGCAGTTTATTAAAGCCAGTTTCATAATTTAACAAAACCATCCTGGCATCCCACACAAAGGCCTCCCTGTTTGATCCCCTAACAACACCGCTTAGCACTTTCTGAGGAACTGGGCTTTGGAGCCTGAGCTGTTTCCAGCATTAGATAATCAATCATCAAAAGATACTTTCCACACAGGCGGCTGACTCAGAGTCCTGGCTTGACCTCCGTGGTTGGACGTGTAGTAAGGGATTTTCCAAGGTCAGTGCTGGGTGTAGGTTGTTGAGGGACAGGTCACTGCTGGGGCCTTGCCTGCAAGTGTTTTGCTTCTAACAATTACTAACTCCTTTCTGTTAACCATAGGGTTTATCTATCCAGGAGCTGACAGCCCCTCACCCAGCTTAGGACTCATCACTGTGTTTATCAAAGCTCAGGTAGGAGGTTGGTATAGCTGGCTCATCCTGGTTCTGAGAGAGGACAACATTCGTTCTACCTTCCCCAAAGCAGAGAGAGCTTTGCCTCTGTCTGTTTGGTACCTCCTCCTCCTCCTCCTCCTCCTCCTCCTCCTCCTCCTTCTCCTTCTCCTTCTTCTTTTTGGTGATGTCTGTGTGTGGCATTATATGTTTTAAAGTAAGAAGTAATCCATAATCGTTGGACCCTCCAATAAGGATTCAAGAAGAGAGATGCTGAAGGAATATACTGTGGTCCCTTGAGCGGATGGAGGTATCCATTCCACCACCTCAACTGTTACCACCATTGTCATGTAGTCTCTGGTATTTGTCCCCAAACCATTCCTGACCATGAGGAAAACTGGATGATGTGAGAAGCCTTCTGTAAGCCTCCCCTCCTGTATGTACCGAGTCTCTTATCTGAGATCACAAAGCAAGAAACAGATGAAGAAAGACACAGCCCAGGGTGGGAGAAGGCTGGAGGAGCCAGGGGCTCCTCAAAGACGCCCTGGAGCAGAAAAGACCCTATGGTAAAACAGGTCTGGATGGAGCAGGGAGTAAAATGGTATGGCCTTGCCAATCCCAACAATAAACACACAGGAAGCTGGAAACCGATGAGGGACAGCAGGTATCAACGTGGTTCCCAATGGTGGCTGTCATAGAAGTGACGCTGGAGAGGCCATCTGGCACAGAAACCCCACAGTCTCATCCATAAAGGATAAAGGCAAGGACATGTGCTCAGCCATAAGTGTCAGAGTGGCATTATTTTACCACTGAAAAGAAGTTTTGTCTGATGTTCCTTTCCTTGGCTCTTTAAACCTTCCATGAGCTTCTGCCTCCATGAATATGCATGGTTAACGCTAGCAACGGTGTTACTAGATAAATATCAGCATTCATTATAGGCTCTCTCCCTCCCCTCCCCTCTGATAGTAAGTAAACAAGGTTTTGTTTTCTGATTATATATTCATAGCAAAATGTCACTGAGGGTGTAGCTCAACATACACACAGAGCCAAAGGCTTCCCTTCACTCACCAGTTCAAAAAGGCTAAAGACACTGTGGTGATATTGGACACTTTAAATCTCTTGGATTGGCAGAGATGAGAGTGGTTAATTGTAGCAGGTACCAGGGAAGGCTGTGAATCAAATTCTTTGGTTTTCAGTGGGATGGTGTAAGCGAGCCAAGGCCCTTGGAAGTCATTTTGGTTGAGTCTGGAGCAGGTCAAGATGCCCAGAGCCCAATGATGTCACTGTGATGGTTAATACTGTCAACTTGACAGCGTCTAAAATCGCCATGGAAATGAACCTCTGGGCACACCTGTAAGGAAGTTTCTAGATTGGGTGAACTGAGGTGAAAAGACCCGCCGTGAATGCAAGTTGAGGACCAGCGTCCACCACTCTGTTTCCTGACTGCTATGAGATGAGCTGCCAGGTCTCGCTGTGGCCCTTACAGAACAACACTGCCTCTTCACAAGTGCACTGAACCCTCTGAAACCACGAGCCAAAGTAAACATTTCTTTCCTTAAGTTGCTTCTTGTCAGGTATTTTATCACAGCAAGAGATCAGTCCCTAACCTAGGTTTAGATTTTTTAAAAAGCTTGGTGACCTTAAGTGGTTTCAATAAGAATGTCCCCCATGATGTGTTGGAGTGGCGGGTTGCGTCAGAAAATACCACACTAGGCCCAAACAGCTCCACGTGTAAGAGGTTTAATTGAGAGGGAGTAGGGGTAGTGGCGCAGAAAGAGAGGAGAGAGAGAGAGGGGAGGGGGAGAGAGAGAGGGAGGGAAGGAGGGAGGAAATGTTCCCTGTATATATATATATATATGGGTTGTGATGTAGCAGTCACAGGTAAAGATGGGAGGTGAGCCCAATGGATTCTGGGAATATGGCAGTTGTTGCCCTGGCAACAGGTCTGTGGGCCTGCCCATGTATCACCACAGGCTCTGGATGTTGTGATGCTAACACCACATAAGCTCATATATTTGAATGCTTAGTCTTTGGGGAGTGGCACTATTTGACTTTTGTTTGTTTTTTGTGTTTGTTTTTTCCAGACAGGGTTCCTCTGTGTAGCCTTGGTTGTTTTAGACCTCCCTTTGTAGACCAGACTGCTCTCAGACTCACAGAGATCTACCTGCCTCTGCCTCCTGAGTACTTGGGATTAAAGGTGTGTGCCACCCTTGCCCAGCTTGAGTGGCACTATTTGAAAAGGATTAGGGGTCGTGGCTTTGTTGGAGGATGTGTGCCATTAAGAGTAGTCTTAGAGGTTTTGAAAGCCCATACTAGAACCCTCACCCCCACCCTCACTCCTGGCCTGCGGATCAGGATGTAGTTCTCAGCTACCGCTCCGATGCCATGCAAGCCACCACACTCCCTGCCATGATGACAATGAACCGAGCCAGCCTGTTAAATGCTTCCTTTCATGAGAGTTGCTTTGGTCATGGTGTCTCATCACAGAAACAGGACAGTGACCAAAGCCGGTAATCCAGGTAAGCCTGGGAGGTGCTGGAGCATCGTGTGAGTGCCACACGCCTGATTTCCAAGCTTCTCTCCATGTTTCCCTTTAGTAAAAAGTGACAAAAGAACCCAGACTGGCATAAGCTTGAACTCCTTCTCTAAGGCAAATGTAAAGGGACAGGCGGTTGACGGAGCCCTGATTACAGCCTCTCCTAGACTCCATGCCGTCTGCAGCAAGGATTAAAAGTAATTATGTATTTATTCTTCAAGATGATCTATGCTCAGGGAGCTGGGACGATGGCTTGGTGGCCATGCTTAGCGAGCATGATGACCTGAGTTTGGATCTCCACAGCCCACATGAGAACAGCAAAATGAGAGAGGATGTAAGCATTTGTAGTCCTAGCACTAGGAGGCAGGCATAGGCAGATCCCAGGAGCTGGATGCCCAGCCAGTCCATAAGTTCAAACTCCAGGTTCTGTGAGAGACAGAGAACCTGTCTCAAGAGACAAGGGGGAGATATTAGAAATGTTTCTTCTTGCAGTAGATGGGAATTGACACAGAGACCTACAATCAGACAATGCACAGAGAGTTAGAGACGTAGAATTAACACGGAGACCTACAACCAGACAATGCGCAGAGAGTTAGAGACGTAGAAACACTCACTAAGTGGGGTGTCTCTGTCAAACCCATCTCAAGTCTTGGGGAATCTAAGCAGAAGAGATGAGATTGCAAAAGTTAGAGGTGATGGATGGTTCTGAAACAGTACCTTACAGACACAACAGGACTTATGCATGTATGAGCTCATAGAGACTGTGGCAGCAGGCATAAGACTTGCACAGGTTCAAACCAGCTCTGAGGTAGACACATGAGCTCTTACCCCTATCTAAGAAGCTATTTGCAATTGATACCTGCTTGGAAGAGAAAAACTCAGTTTTCTCCAAGGCAGTACCAATAGGTCTATCCACTACTTCCAGGGCAGGCCCCATGTGCTGGACTAGTTGGCCAACACAAAACTAACTCACCGTTTGTCTTAGTTAGGATTCCTATTGCTTGGATGAAACATCATGACCAAAAGCAAGCTGGGGAGGAAAGGGTTTAATTGACGTACACTCTCATATCATCGTCCATCACTGAAGGAGGTCAGGGCAGGAACTCAAACCAGAGGCAGGAGCTGATGTAGAGGCCACTGAGGGCTGCTGCTTACTAGGCTTGGTCCCCATAATTTGTTCAGCCTACTTTCTTATAGATCCCAGGACCACCAGCCTAGAGGATGGCACCACCCACAGTGGACTGGGTCCTCCCCACTCAGTCACAAAGAAAATATCATACAGGCTTGCCTACAGCAAGGGTTTGTGTGGAGGCATTTGCTCAATGGAAGCTGTGTTCTCTAGGCTGACTCTAGCTTGTGTCAAGTTGACAAAAGTAACCTTTACACTACTGCCACTACTGCTTATCTTGGGGGCTTTTTTGGGGGTCTCATTTTGCTTTTTTTAGCTTTTTTTTGTCTCATTGGTTTTTTGCTTGTTTATTTTGATTTTCATTTTTGTGGGTTCTTTTTTGGTTTGTTTTCTTTTCTGAAAAAGGAAAAAAAAACAGTTGGGTGGATAGTGGGGTGGGAAGAGCTGGGAAGAGCTCGAGGAGGGGAAAACATGGTCAAAATAGACTGTAGAAAAAATGTAATTAAAAAAATGTGAAGATTGATATTAGAAAACACTTGACATTAACCTCTGGCCTCACATGCAGGGAGAAATAACCACTCCCCCCCACCAGCGCCCCACCCCCACACATGTGGTACACCTCCTCCACACCACACAGAAATATGTGGGAAAGTTTAGGAATTTCTTATTAATATAATAGTATTTTTATTAGTTTCAGTAAGCAAGCAAAACCATATGTGTTCATCTAAATGTATCTGAGGAGGCTACCAGATGAAGTACACAAGGTTGCTGATTGGGTTGGTTATTTTGTTTTCAAGGACTTAAAAAAAAAAATCTCAGGAATTTAAATAATTAGCAACTAAACCGGGGAATGCAAAGAAAGGGAGACTGTAATGGTAGCTCCTAGTTAATGAGCTAATGGGTTAGAAGGACCTTCGCCTGGAAGAGAACAGGGCCCAAATCAAAGATGATGCTTTCTTAGTGGGGGTGGAGTTTGTTTGGAAACAGGGCCGCACTAAGTAGCCCAGGCTGGACTAGAAATTGCAGTTCTTCTGCCTTAGCCTGTGTGTGTGTGTGTGTGTGTGTGTGCGCGCGCTGAAATGGCAGGTGTGGTGTGGCCACCATGCCTGGCTTTGAAGAGGGTCGTTTTTTTTTTTTTTTTTTTTTTTTTCCATAAATCAGGCTGGAAGCTGAGCTGGTCCACAGGACTGGAAGAGAAACTGGGACGCACACAGAGAAGAGCTTGGAACTGCGTAAAAACACAACCTACAGAACAAGGATGCTCTGCACTAGGAGGAATGCCTAATCTCTGGGCTGTTTCCGATACCCACAAGTATGTTTGCAGACTCTGCAGGGCTGCTTGGGACCAACTTGGCGCTCATTCTCAAGGTCACACACAGGTGGAGAAAAGAGGCTGACCTCTGCTCCAGGTAGGCACGCCTCCCCCTCGCCCTCAGAACAGAGCCCGGCCTTTATTTCGGGTGCTCTTTGATAAAGTAAAGTCCCCTCTGATTTCTTTGCATTTTTCCAAGCAGATTTCGCACGCTGAGAGAGCCTTTTACATTATTAATAAAAGTTTGAGTTCGGTTACTTTGCTGTGGAAAATGAAAGGCTCTCTTTGGGGGCCTTTGAAATGCCAGCGTTACACACCTCCCATTAGGGCACTTAGAGACCGAACACCCAGAGGGTTGAAAAAGCGGGGCCGCCCACGGAATCCAGAATTGTGTCTGCTACTGGGGGAGAGCGTGGCAGACACTGGCGACAGCTCTACATTTGGCGGCGTAATTAAAAGTTTACTTTCTTTCTTCTGTTGCCATGGGGATGATGTTTGGCTGTCGATCTGAAATCATAAAGGGCGATGGAGATCTATTGGGGAAAGTAAAGGTGACTTGGAAAAAACGGCTTTTAAGACCGATGGCTTGAATGGGATGGGGCGGGCTGGCGGTGGGTGGGAGGGGGCAGGTAGAGAACCCAGGAAAAGGAGAGACAAAAGTAGGAAACCTCCTAGATCTTTACTATTTTGCTCGTAGACATGTTAGGAGCAATTCTGTAAGCAGAATCAGCCTTGTCGCCAACCGTTCTTTCTTCTTTTAAAAAAGTTTTATTTTTTGAGACAGGCTCTTATGTAGTTGGGGCTAGCCTCTTAACTCACTATGTAGCCATGGATGATGTTGACTTTTTTTCTTTTTTTCTTTTTTTTTTCTTTTTTCTTTTTTCTTCTTTTCCTTCTGCCCGCACTTTCCAAGTGCTGGGATTACAGGTGTATGCCACCATGGCTCGTTTATGCAGTGCTGGGGATTGTATTTGCCAGGCAAGCTTTCTGCCACCTGAGCCACATCCCCAACCCCACAACACATTTTAAAATCAGCTTCCCCTTTGTCTAGTAGAACCGTAGCGCTCATGTTCAGGTGTGTACACTGGATGGTTTGAAGGGCAGTGAGCTTTTCCTGGGGAGGGGGATTATTCCAAGTATGCTGAAACCCCTGGAAGATGCTGTTCTGACCTTTTATTTGGAGTGTGATGGCTTTAGCATCATGCTGTTACCCGATGCATGAAAGAAACGCTTGAAGGATAGTTTTGCTTCCCGGATTCAGAGGGCTTAGTCTGTGGTAGCTTTTCCCATGTCTTTGGGCAGATCATCCTGGTGGTTGGAGCTGAGACCAAGGGGTGATCATCACAGAAGACAGGAAGCAGAGAGGATAGCTGGAAGGGGTCAGAGACAAAATATCCTGGAGACTCACCCTTAGGAGTTTGCTCCCTCAGACTAGACCCTACTATTTTCTCCAGTCAAGAAATAGCTATAAAGAACCAAAGCAGTAATTTCCCAAACAAAAAGTATAAGTAGTGTTGTTCTTTTATATTGCTTTCTAAAACCAAACTAGCTATTTGACTAGCTTTAAATAATATTCTTATTAATTCTTTGGGAATCTTAGACCATAGTCATTTCGACCAGCTCCTCTCATCTTGGCCTCTCTACCCAGCACCATTTGATTTTTTGTTTTCTTTTGGTTTGGTTTTGTTTTTCCACATCAACCTACTTTGTTTTCCCACATCTTCCCTTGGGAATGTGCCCTGGAGTGAGGCCTACCGACCAGGGGATCCTCTTGTCTTTAAGCAGAGCTGAGCTTCCCTCTCCAGGGCAGCCATCAAATGCCAATGGCTCCTTGGCTTGGGCTGGGACTTTGTGCCCCTCCTCCATCCCATGCTAGGATTTTTTTTTTTTTTTTTTGGTCTGATTTGAACTTGCACCAGTCTTGTGCACACTGCCATAACCGCTGGGAGTTTATCCACGCAGCTGCTCTGCTGTGCCCAGACACATTGTTTTCTTGAAGCCACCACCTCTGGCTCTTACAGTCTTTCCATCCCCTTTTACTGAATCTTAGGGGTGGAGACGAAGGGTTGGGAGGGTGGGGGTCGAGAAGACGAGCAGCCTATCGTCTTTTTCAATCTTTTTCTTAAAAAAAAAAAAGATTTATTTAATTTTATGTGAGTACACTGTCGCTTTCTTCAGACACACCAAAAGAGGGCATCGAATCCCATTGCGGATGGGTGTGAGCCACCGTTTGCTTGCTGGGGACTGAATTCAGGACCTCTGGAAGAGTGGTCAGTGTTCTTTAGCGCTGAGCCATTTCTCCAGCTCAGTCTACAGTCTTTTATTCCCGCATACCAATCAGTGTGACACTTTCATTCATAAACATGATGTGCACTGATGTCCTCTCCCTGTCCCCTACTATTACACTTGTCTCCTTTCGCTTACCCAACTCACTCTTTCTCAAGCTCATATCTGCGTGTTTCATTCTGTGACCCACTGAGTGTAATCAGGGCTGACTATGTGACCCTGGGTTTGAAACAATCTGTTGGAGCCTGACAGGCTCAACGTGGTTATACCACTAATGGAAAACAGCGACTCTCCCTCAGACTCTATCAACAGCCAATAGTTCAGCAGGGAGAGGTGTGACGTCATTTGTCCCACCCCTTTCGATGATTGATTGCTGACACAGTCAATCTTGAGCAGGCCCAGGTAACCGAAGTTGTGAGTTCATGACCACAGTGGTTGTGTTGAGGAGAGAAGATGGTGTCTCACTGCTGTTCACTCTCGTTTTTCAGGTCTTAAATATTTTTTTGCCTTCTCTTCTGCCATATTTCCTGAACCTCAGAGAAAGTAGAATAAATGTCTTGGTTATGGCTGGGCCCTCAACAAGTTAGGCAAAGAGAGGTTTCCCTGACTAAGGCTGAGAGCAGATTTGGCTATGGGTGTAAGAGATTTAGAAGGCAGTTTAATGCTATGTCAATTTAGTTAAACAACAGTAGTAAGTGCTCTTACCTAGGCCTACAACCTCTCTGGACATGGGTTGTTAAGCAGCCCTACAGTACCATAGCTTCCTCCTGTGAAACAGACCTCAAATCAAATCAGAGAGCAGTTGTTTACTCCTAAAGTAAACCCTTAAGCCCTGCTTTTTACAATCTTTAGAACCTTCCAAAATAGCCCCACTACCCAGGGCTGTCACCTCTACAAGCAGGAGCCTGCATGGTCATTTTATGTTTATGCGATAAGAAATATAGGCTTTAACACGTGTAGATGAAGTCAATCTTTGCGAAAGTCTCTGAACAGGTTACAAAACAAAAACAAAAACAAAAACAAAAACAAAACATAGCTATAGAATGTGTCTTCTCAGCCGTGTGGTAAAGAAATTAGGAGGGTGGTCTGTTGTGGTAAATATTATTCTGGGTTTTTAAAACCCCACTTAGACCATATAGTTCCTAAATAAAAGACATGAAAACCTTTAGATTTATAATAAGCCTAAAAGCACTAAGAGTTGGGGAGATATCAACCCTCTAAGCTATTTTGTCCACTTTCCTGCCAATAACCTTGAGATATCACTTGCCAGATTCTGTCTGCCTGGATCCCTCCTGTTCCAACAGGCCAGCCCTCATGGCTATGCACTCAAGATCCAACTACCCCATGGTGACTTCTTTCTCCTTCCTCTTCTCTCCTTCATGGTCTCTGTCTCAGACCCCAAGCCCTGGGAACCTTTGCTGTCTTCTGCCCAGCCCAGGCTGTAGGCATCTTTATTAACCAATCAGGGATAATTTTGGAGTCAAGGTTTACGTAACAAAAGCTAGTATATATGAGGATCTCCTCGTTCCTGAGGATCTCCTTGTGGGGGCAACCAGATCTTGGGGGGGTCAGAATTTAGCATTTGAAAACATAGCAGTACTGGGCCAACCCTCTACATGGGTCTGCTTTAGCGACTCTCCTACTCACTGGGCAAAACCCCTGACAAAAGCAACTTAAGGATGTAAGGGTTTGTTCTGGCTCACAGTTCTAAGGGATACAGTCTGTGCCTTAGTTAGGGTTTCCCTTGCTATGAAGAGACACCATGACCAAGGCAACCCTTATACAGGACAACGTTTAATTAGGGCTGGCTTACAGGTTCAGAGTTTTAGTCCATTATCATCAAGGAGGGAGCATGGCAGTGCCCAGGCAGGCATGCCGCGGGAGGAGCTGAAAGTTCAACTTCTTGTTCTGAAGGCAACAGAGGACTGACTTCCAGGCAGCTAAGATGAGAGTCTTAAAGCCTACGCCCACAATGACATACTTCCTCCAACAAGGCCACACCGCCAAATAGTGCCATTCCCTGGGCCAAGCATATTCAAACCACTACAATCTGTCATGGAAGGACAGCATGACAGGAGAAGCATTGAGGCAGCTAGTCCTCAGACTCTGCAGAAAGAAATGCCTGCTGTTGAAAAGTCAGTTAGTCTATGGAACCTTGCTATAGTAGCCTGTATTGGATTCCAGTAACACCCTGCTCAGGAAGGTAGGAGGCAACATGTCATGCTCTCCTCCAGTCAGGGCTCTGCATTCTTTTGTTCTCCAGCATATACTCTCCTGCTGTTGACTGTAGATCAGCTACTGCCCAGCACTTCCCTGCTTGGATCTTATGTATTCCTCCTGGTACCCACTTGGATATAATTATCCCCACTTGGCAAGACAGGGAGACATGTTGCAGAATGTTGGTCAATCTCCACAGCCTGGTGCCAGAGGGAGGCAAGTTTAAACTTGGGTCTAGCATGGCTGACTCCCCTGTGGGCTCTGCAAATCCCAACCTCTTGAATCAAGTACGTGAAGCTGGGTTTGGCCAACATCAGGTGTAGAAAACATTAGAATCATTTATAGGATGCCTTTGGGGGCAAGCAGAGCCTGCTTGATGCACAAGGTGGGTGTTGCTAATATTCTGGGCCAATTAGAGAAAATTATAGACTTTTAGTCAATTGAGCAGTCAGAGGTGCTGTCAGGAGTCTTTAATCACCCTGTAAATCATCAAATAGCCAGATGGCAGAGGGTTTGCTGGATGTGACTCTGCTCGCTGCTTCTGTGTGTCAGGCTCACCACGTCTTTGCTTTTGTTTCATGACGATTGACTAATCAACTAGCCTGTGTAATTCCCTGAGCTTAGTCTCATTCAAGAGCCCTCTAACCCCAAAGCTATCTTCCTCAAAGGCCATCCCACACCATTTTCTCATATCCCTGTCTAAAGTGGAAGTGTCTGGATATGTCATGTGATGCTAAGACAGACTTACATGGTATTTTGCTGAGGCAAAACTCATGAGAGGACACGTGATATTTGGAGAGAGTATAGATAGAACTCAATGGGCCATGAAGTTATGCTTGCATAGCTAGCTTTGCAATGCTTCCTTATCTTGGGTCTTCTCTGTCTTTGCTGAGTTTTGCTTTGTTGAGAGAGACAAGGCAGAGAACTTCTCCAGGTGGCCCAACTGATTCTGGTGATTCCTACTGACTCATGCTAATTCAGCGGAGGCCTGGCTGTTTCTGCTGGATTGTGCCATCGAGGCTGATTTGTGTTTGGTACCCTGACACTACTGACCTGGACTGCTGGTATCCTGACAAACAGAAATTGAAATCACCCCCAAGGAACTACTTCTAACCATCCCCTTGTCCTATTTACCATCTTTTCTCCCCTACCTTTGGACGGTGGGCTAGAGAAGGGGTGTCGAAGCATTTGTGAACCCTTATTAAAAGTAGGTTTTACAACATCTAAGCCTACACTCGTCATCCTGGAGACCAGCCTATGGAGACTCAGCCCAGCGGACAGCAAGTACATCCTTTCTCAGGCCAACGAAAACTAGATACAGACTGAGTATTCCCATCTCTGCTGTGTGACCAGTTTTTCCTGGGGAGACTCAACACACACAAGTCTGTTCACTGCAGAAAGGGAGCTCACCACAAATCAAAGTAATGGACTTGGTGAACTTGAGTTACTATTGGGGTTACTTACAGGGCTCTTCACGGGAAAAGGAATGACACAAAAGCAGCTGCATCATCAAAAAGTTCACGCCCACAGGAGTGCCGACCCTCGAAAGCTGCAACCGGGAAACTCCCTGGACAGTCTGCAGGCGCCCCCCCCCCCAAGTCCAAATACCTCCTCTCTCTGGAGCTCAGTTCCGGTCACAGTTTCCTTTCCTAGCAGTTTGCTCCTTTTGATACTGCTCGGGGACTCTTCCAGAATCTTCTCAATTTCCCTTCTCCCAGACACGAGGCCTTTCCTTTATCTACAGAGGCCCAGGAGCCTCTCCTTCCCTCCGCCAGGGAATATTTCAACATAGAGGAAAATACCATCCAATACCCCAGCACATCTGACCTTGGTTGGGGGTGCTGGTGCCCCCAGAGCATCCGATGGAGCAAACCCACCATGATGCTAGCTTTAAGAGGTGTCCTTCTAGAAGCACCCATGCTAGGCCTTTCCACAGAGCGGTAATTATAGCTCCGTGGTCTTTGGCTATTGAAACTGGCTTCTCTGGAATCCTACGGTCATCCTTCAGTGTAGAGTTGCAAACCAGAATGCTTCAGGACTGTGACAGGGCCAGCAGAGTCTAGTCTGGCTTCAGGTAGGGAGAGAGCAAAAGCAGAAGGATAGCCCCTTGCTCCCCTGTGCTCATGAGGTAGGTTATCCTGGCATGACATGCCTGAGATCCATAGACACAGCGTACATACCATGTCTCTAGGTCATTCATGTGCTAGAAGCCTAAGCTCAGGCAGTACCACCTCGTGGCTTGAGAACCAATCAACTGCCCGCCTCCTGTCTACCTCCCCATCTACAAAACCTTACATTCTATCCTTTTCTTTAGTAATGGTTCCTGGGGGTGGTTATGACGCTGTCCCACTTTGGGCTGAGTACTCCAACTCACTTAGAGAAACTTTATTTCATAAGATCTGAATTTTATGGCAGTGTACATACACACACATATGTATGTACATATACATATACTTATGTATGTGTATTATATTTATATATACACATATGTATATATATAATGTATATATGTACATAATGTATATATATTTGTACATATATATTTATACATGAGGTGGGTGTTATTAAGAGTGAAATTCAATGAAGTTTTAAAAGACTTTGAACATCTATGCCATCTTCATCCCATCGGATGGGAAACATGATTCCAGAATGATCCATGACCCATTTTGCTCTTCACCAGGCAGTGTCCCCTAGCATTGACAGTCTTACAACAGTGAATGGTGGATGACCCCACATCACATCGAGTCCCTTTTTAGAGAGCTGCCCCTACCCTCATTCTAGGACCCCGAGAGAGTTTGACTTTGCTATCCTGCCTCACTGCTATCCTGGGCACAAAGGACTACGTGACTTCAAAAAGGCAATTCAAAACGGAGAGGAACTAATTATTTTTTTCCACAGCAGACTTCCATATTCAGATGAATGTCTTTCCTTTGAGTCTCCCAACCCCCAAAAACATCATAAAGGGCTGATGGGAGAAAATAGGCCCCTGGATGGCCGTGTGTAGATTGGCCCTGGGCTCACAACTTCAGTCTATCTCTCAGGGAGAGACTCCAGAGTGAGGTTTGCATAGTCTGGGTGTTTGTATAAAACCAGTGATGACTCAGAGCATATGGCAACATCATGCCCCTTGGCTAAATGGCTTTGTATTTATTTGCACTGTGTCCTGCTTCACCTAGAACCTAGGCACCTAGAACCATGTCTACCCAGTGCCCGTTGGACGAGGGTGGTCTCCAGTTCAGGGGCTGGAAGTAATCAACACTTTGCTCTGAGTCAGGTTCATGCATAAGACCAGCCACACATGCATTGTCTTGCTCTGCTGGGACTTCTATCTAGGAACAGAGGTGGTAGATAGAGGTGGAGGCAGGTGTGTAGCTTTCCTAGGGGTGAACAGGTGAATTCTCCCAGCGAAATTCCTTTATAGGCTCAACCACACCCCACACCCATTCCTATGTGGAAGCCTGAATTCCAACTGCCTCAGAACATGAGAGTCCTTGGGGTAGTGGCTTTAGAGAGATGAGTGAGATAGAGTGTCGTGATCACACTGGTCCTGATAGGCTCTGACAGGTGTCCTTGCAAGAAGAGGAGACCAGAACACAGACACGTCAGGCACTGATGACTCATGGGGAAAGACGCTGTCTACAGGCTCAGGGCATGCTCTAGAGGAGGATGCTTGGCGAAGCGAGGCTCCTGCCTCCAGCCCCGAGATACAGGTGACTCTGATTTGGGCCTTTGTCTGTAGGACTTTGTTGCGGGGCTCTTTGCTGGCCACACAGCAGTGAGTTCCATTCCTAATGTGGAGACGTGGAATGCCCAGTCTTGGCGCTGTAGTTTGTAGTTTTTCCTTTACTGTAGCCATGCTGTGCGAGGAATATCTCAGTGTGGTTAGAGTTTCCTTTACTTTTGCCATAATGTGTGTGTTAGATGATGATAGATAGATGGATAGATGATAGATAGATAGATAGATGATAGGTAGATGATAGATGATGAATAGATATAGATAGATACATATATAGATGATGGATGATAGATAGCTGATAGAGAAATAAATGATAAATGATAGAGAATGGATAGATGATAGGTAGGTGATAGGTAGATGATAGATGATAAATAGATAGAGATAGATAGATACATAGATAGATGATAGATGGATGATAGATAGATAGCTGATAAATAAATGATAGATAGATAATAGATGAATAGATGGTAGATAGATAATAGATGAATAGATGATAGATAAATAGATGATAGACAGAGATTAGATGATAGATGATAGATTAGAAAAATAAATGACTGGGCTGGAGAGATGGCTCAGCTGTTAAGAGCACTGACTGCTCTTCCGAAGGTCCTGAGTTCAAATCCCAGCAACCACATGGTGGGTCACAACTATCCCTAATGAGATCTGACTCCCTCTTCTGGTGCATCTGAAGATGGCTACAGTGTACCTACATATAATAAATAAATAAATCTTTAAAAAAAAAAGAAAAATAAATGATTGATAGATGGATGGAAGAGAGGTGGATGACAGATAGATAATTGACAGGTAGCAGCTAGGTGGGTGATAGAGAGTTTTTCCAGTTCTGAGGATTGAACCTGTGGCCCTCATATCTGTCAGGTAAGCAGGTACGCAAATTACCATCGAGCTACACCCCAGACTTCCTTTGGCTTTATACTTTGAAATGGGATCTCACTTACTTTCTCAGGCTATTCTTGAACTTGGAATCCTCCTGCCTCAGCTTCTTAAGGACCTGGGATTATACTCTGCCTCACTAGGCCTGCCTTTCATGCATGTTCATGTGTCTGTGTGTGTGTCCTCTTAGCATGCTCTACTGTATCACCTTGGTGAGGGTCCTCAGGACTTTGTGATATCACTGTAAGAGGCACCCTAGCCCTGTGTATCCACCCTGAACCTCCTGCTACTTATTGCCAGTCCCAGAGCCCAGGTGCTTCCTTTTTGTATGACTTATACCGTAAGTGGCTCTTGTGTTCAGTTTTCCTCATTCCAACATCATGTTTCTACGGTCCACTCACACAGTGTCATGTGCCAGGACCTTGTCCCTCTTCCCGGCTGAGCCACATGCCATTGTGTGCCACGTTCAGCTGGACCATCCTCAGCTGATGGCCACAAGATGGCTTCCTTTGTGGGACCATGGAGAACATCACCTCGGTGTGATTCTAGGTTGACTTCTAGTGGCAGACAGGCCCAAGGAACTTTTCACATATCTCCTAGTGTGTGCTGTACATTTCTACCAGGCACCTTCACCTCTGTAAGCCAAAGGGTTCTTTAATCTATAAACATATGACCATCCACCTTGCTAAGTTATCATGAAGAAATGAAGTTAAATGAAGAAATGGACAGGTACGTGACACAAGGCACCACTGATCATACCAGTTGCCCAGCAGACTGGCAGGCAAGGTCACTGTTCTCATATACTCAAAGCCTTGCTGTTAAGTCTGCATTTACAAGGGTTTCCAAACTCAGGGAGTGCATTTGGAAGTCAGAATCTGTACCCTCCAGGCTGGGAGTGATTCATGGCCCTTCCAGACAGGGTTCCTCCTCAGGGACCTGGGTCTTTAGCTGGTTGACTATACACCCTATTGTTTCCCTTGTTCTGACCATAAGACCCTGCCCCTGCCACATACAGACTGGGTTATTTTGAGCTCACAGGCAGACAAAAGCTATTGGAGAGGAAGGTACCAACGAAGGTTAGGTATCCTGTGCAGACGTCTGTCCAGATGAGAAAATCAAAACATCACAAACTATTCCTCTATGTGCAGAGGGGTCAGATTTGCCCGAATCAGGAAACTGCTTCCTGCAGGGCAAGAGCATCCCCAGGTCTAAAAATGGAAGCAAGGGAATTCTCTTTCCTTTTCCTGACAAATATCCCTACCCGGGGCTTTCAGAACAATATAAGGATGTGCTTTGTAATAACTTAGGGCGGGTGGCTTTTATGAATGCGTGAGACACATTCCCGGAACCCTCACTGACCCAGTATGTGGCACCTGAGGCAAACTGTCACACAGGTTTAACCTACCCACCCACCTCAAAGCAAGTGATGTTCTGTCCTAGGCTTAAGGGTACAAGTTCATAATTGTCCTGAAATGCCTACATGTCCGAGTTTGCTTTCTGTTGTGGTGATAAAGTACCAATCATCATAGTCTTAGAGAGAGAAGGGTTTATTTCCTCTTACAGTTTACAGTACATTATAAAGAGAAGTCAGGGCAGGAACTCAAGGCAAGAACCTGGAGGTAGGAACTGATGCAGAGGGCATGGAGGAATGCTGCTTACTGGCTTGCTCCTCATAGCTTGTTCAGTCTGTTTTCTTATAGCACCCAGGGCCACCTGCCTAGGGATGGAACAACTCACAGTGGCCTGGGCCCTCCCACATCAATCAAGAATCAAGAAAATGCTCCATAGACATCTCCATAGGCCAATCAGATGGGAGGCATTTTCTCAGTTGAGATTCCCTCTTCCCAGACAGATGGCTCGAGATCATGTCAACTTTGACCAAAACTACTAACCAGCCCACTGCCCTTCCTTCTTTGGGCAGGTGACAGGAACACCTCCCATCCTCCTCCATGTTCTCTACATTTTCCAGGGGAGTCTGGTGGCATTCTGTGTTTTGGCTACACAAACTTCCCACAGTGTGAGCCTCTTTCAGGCTGTACACACAGGATGGTCTTGTGATTGTAGGGTACAGACACACAGGATTCCACAAGTTTGGAAAACAGATACACAAGCTACTGGTGTCTGTGAGACTGGACTCTCTCATCTCTCCTCTGCATCCCCCCTCCACTCCTCACTCTGTCTCTCTGTCTCTGTCTCTCTGCCTCTCTGCCTCTCTCTCTCTCTCTCTCTCTCTCTCTCTCTCTCTCTCTCTCTCTCTCTCTCTCTCTCTCTCTCCTAACTCTCCCTCTCCCTCTCCCAGGCATTTTGCTCTCAGACCTGTAAAAACACCGCACAATCCTGCATCTTTATAGGTTTATCAGCAGCGGCTTCAGGTCTCTGGGATGCTGGGAATTCTGTAGTTCCACAGCTCAGGCCCCGAGGAAGCTGCTCAACTTCTGTGGAGCTCTGATAGCTGTCTGTCTGCTGGTGGCACGGCCAGACCAGATACGGAGGAAGTCAATGGTCAGACAATCAAGTGGGGCGGGGGCTGGAGGTGGGCTGATGCCTTTGATCTCATTGCTGGGGAGCTTGACAGTGGTTCCCTGAAGCTCTGCTCTTGGGGCCTGGGAGACAAAGGGAGGGAAGTGTGAGTAGGACAGGAAACAGGAAGCCATGGGACAGGAGCGGCGGCTTTGAAGGGCTCCTGGCCTGGCGCTGCCTTGTGCACCGGTCAGTCGGCTGGCCGGCCGTTATCTGTTCTCTGGGAAGAACTGTCCTTTCTCACCCCCTTTCATCTGGAGACCTGCAAGCGAATCTGGGCTCTTGAGTTGGGTGGGGCTTGGAACTCCCTGCCTCCCTACTGGACACATGAGGAAGAACAAGAAGTTTTCAGAATCCCTTGAGTCCTGGCATCCTGCCTTCTACCTCACTTGCGCTTCTCTTGGCCAGCAGCTGCTGTCCCGCTGTGTATCCACTTCAGTTTCCGGCTGGTGGGCATGTGGGAAATTCCATTCTGGCCCTAGGGCATTCTCCTGTCTCTGCTAAACCCACACTCTCAGGCAGGTACAGGTGGCCTGAGCTGCCCCTTCAAGACACAAAGTGTCACACACCCTCAGAGTCGAAGCTAAACCTCTTCACCCACCCCAAAGCAGGGGAGCCCTGTCCTGAGCTCAGGGTGTAAGGATGGACCGAACTTTCTGCTCTTTCTCTGCTTGCATGAGTGGGAGGAGGTTCTGGGTGGTCCCTGCATTGCAGAGGGTATAAACGGTAAGAACAGTCGTCTCTGGGAGCCTCTGGGTGACGATAGAGGCATTGAATGAATGCTTCAGGGACTCTTGGTCCTGTGATCACTCGGTGCCCAAGCCTCCTCTGTCCTTCATTCCTTCCCTCCTCTCCAGAATCATTTTCTGCCCAGTCAGAGGCAGTTAGCCCAGCTGTGTGCCAGAGGCGTCACAGGACCCAAGAGTTTGAGCCTCTTGAGTCAGCCAGTGCTTCGAGCAGGATGAAGAGTGGAGTGGAGACAAACGCTGCTGCGAGACTGACCTGGAAAGGCTCTTTCTAAAGCTGGGCTTTCCCCTGCGATCCTCTGGACTCTCACTTAAATGGGGCTAACAGCTGGGGTTAGAGTGGACGCTCGAGCTGATTATTTATACGTTTGTTTGTTTGTTTGTTTTACTTATTCACTTTACATCCCGCACACTGCCCCCCTCCCAGTCACCCACTCTCTCAATCCTTCCCTCTCCCCTTCCCTTTCTCCTCTGAGCTGGTGGGGCCCCCTCTGGGTATCCCCTCATGCTAGCACTTCAAATCTCTGCAAGGATAGGTGCTTCCTCTCGGCTGAGTCCAGACAAGGCAGCCCAGCTAGAAGAACATACCCTATGTACAGGCAACAGCTTTTGGGATAGCCTCTGCTCCAGTTGTTCAAAACCCACGTGAAGACCAAGTTGTACATCTGCTACATATGTGCCAGGGGGCTGCTTAAGCTGATTTTTAAAGCCTATTTTAGATAGATTTAATTTTTTTTTCAAGACAGTGTTTCTCTGTGTAGCCTTGGCTGTCTTGGAACTCACTCTGTAGACCAGGCTGGCCTTGAACTCAGAAATCTGCCTGCCTCTGCCTCCCAAGTGCTGGGATTAAAGGTGTGTGCCACTACCGCCCAGCTCAATTTAAAATTTTATGTGTGTATGTGCACCTGTGTGGAATAAGTCCAGAAGGGGGGACGTCATGTCCTGTGGAGTGGGAGTTACATGTGTTTGTGAGCTACCCGGTGTGAGTGTTGGAGCTGAACAAGCGTCCCCTGCAAAGGGAGCAAGTGTTTTTAACTGCTGGGGCAGCTCTCCAGCCCCAAGAAGCTTATTTCAAAATATCACTTTGATTTTATGATGAACCCTTGGATAGATTTTTATTTATTTATTTTTTATGAGGTAGGGGTTTTCTGTGTAGCCCTGGCTGCCATGGAACTCTTTCTGTAGACCAGGCTGGCCTCGAACTCAGAGATTTCCCTGCCTAGTACTGAGTTTTAAAGTCTCTGCAACCACAGCCCAGTTTAGGATTTTTCCTTTTTGTTTATTTAAAGGCGAAAGAAAACCTATTCATATTTGATTCTGGACGGTAGTAACTGCTAAGAGGTCACGGTTCCCTTTTGTAATTCCTCAGGTGTCTTTATTAACAATTTAGAAAATCTCTTTAAATTTATACCATGCAAAAAGCACCCAGCTAGGCATGGTGGTACATACCTGTCATTCCAGCCAAGAGGAGATGGAAGCAGGAGAATAAGGAGTTCAAGGTCATCCTGCAGTACATAAGAAGTAAGGCCAATCTGGAGCCCATTATGCCTTATTTCAAGACAAATAGATAAAAAGGAAAACCCAGACAAAGATCATGCACACTATGGGCAGCCTTGCTGTTTGCTTCCCAGTCTTTTTTGATACGCAGATTTCTATTTTCGACAGTAGAAGTGGTAGAAGACATTTCCTGCCATTCTTCATGGATGGACAAAGCCAGCAACCACGGAATGGAAAGAAAATGGGAGAATTCTGCGGGAATTCAAGCCAAGGAGACTGTGGGCTGTCTAAAGGCTGTGTCCCTGGTGGGAAGAGTAGACAAACCTTGTGTCTCTGTCAGGCCCCTGATGGAGCCAGGTTTCTGAGGTAATAGCTTTTGGTGACCTGGAGGGAATGGAGCTAGACACTGTTGCCTAGGGTGGGGCAAGTCAGCATGCTCTCGAGTGGCAATGGCCCCTCTCTTTGGGGTCTTCCAGAATTCATGACCATCTAGGGAAGAGGAGACAATGTGCAGGGGAGACCGGAAATGCCTCTAATTGCCGTCATTTAGAGTTTCCTGTCCGAGTCTCACAGGACCCATTGCACTGATCCTTATAGGGCGGCTGTTCCAACTAATCCCACATAACTCTTTCACATGTATTGAATAATGTACAAGGAGGACTTTACTGTGAGCCACCTTCAAGGTTCCCTGTCATTTCTTTCCCGTGCTTAGACTGTACCAGTATCCTGGCCCCAAGTGACTCTTGTTCTTATTTTGGCCACAGCATTGTAAAGAGTAGGGACCTCTGTTCCTGTGATCACAGGGAGGCCTGACAGATTCCAGTCTGGGACATGCATTTCCTGGCTCGTCTCAGGCTGCCTTTGTTCCAGCCATCCATAAGGAGGAGGGAACATGGGCAAGTTCTATGTCCAAGCACCAGGTCTGATGGCTTGTGCTCATTTTTTGTGGGCATAGAGATAATTAACATAATGCCTAAGGAGCCTGGGAAATTCAGATTAGCTCTCTGCCAGGGAGGAGGAGGCTGATGAGTTTTGGGGAGCAATGTCCTCAGTCATTCTCCCACAATGGGTAGGCTTTGTGGATCTAGTCCTCAGGTTTCCCTGCCTCCAGTCTTAGCCAGGCATCTGGCCCATACTTGGCCAACTGGCCGTTTTCTCCCACGGTTTCTGAAGTTAAGGGGCGTTCACCAGGGAAACTGAAAGAACAGGCTTAAGTAGATTACTTCTATGGCAGCAGATGAAGCCTTCCTGCTCGCCCCTGACACAGTGACCCTGCGAGCCTGGTTCTTTGTCCACCTCCAGCTTGCCAGCTCACCGGAGCTCTCTCACACCAGCATATGAGCATTTGATTAAATGAGACAAAGATGTTGCTAGAGATGCTAGCAGAGAATGCTTACCCATGGGGCAGGACGCTAGGGGGGATTCATGCTGACTCATCTTGATGGTATGTCAGGACAATGGAGAGCTGACTGGCAAAATCTAGCCATCTCTCTGTGGGTCCTGTTCAAATGCCCTCCTCTTGGTCTTCTGGAGACCAAGAGAGAGAGACAGAGAGACAGACAGAGAGACAGAGAGAGACAAGAAGAGATAGAAAAAATGAGACAGATAGAGAGAATGTGTATTAAAGAAAAGCAGAGCGAAATAGAGACAGAGACACAGAGAGAGACAGAGACACACAGACAAAGAGAGGGAGATAGAAACAGAGAGATACAGAGAGACAGAAGCATAAACAACAGAGAGAGCGAGACAGAAATAGAGACAGAGAAAATGTATATGTGTTTCTGTGTTTGTGTGTATGTGTGAGCATGTGTGTGTGCATACGCATGCATGAAAGACAGACAGGCAGAGATTGTGACCAAATAAAAAAGCATCCAAACAAAAGAAGAGTCTTCTACTCCCGTGAGCAATGTTAGTTTTGTGTATATCATTCTACGTCTGTGTGTGTGCAGTATGTGTATGCAGGATGTGTGTGCGAGTGCCAGCACAAACTAGAAGAAGCCATTGGCTTCCCTGGAGCTGGAGAGAAGGGGGTTATGTGTGCTGAGAACCAAGGTCTGTAAGAACAGCGAGTGCTCTTATCCACTGAGCCAGTCTGCAGGCCCATGAAGCATTTTTTTTAAACCACAAATGCTACACCAATGTAAAATAATTTTATGTGGAAACAAAGCCAATAGGAAAGAGATATGAGATTCACTCAGGATGTAACTTACTAAAACAGAACAACCAAATCCCAGATCTGTCTGCTGCGAAGGGAAACAGTATCCCATGGTGTGCTCTCCCAAATAGATGTGTGTAACAAGTTGGGGAGGAAACCATGCTGACAAGGGGGCACCAATGTCCTCATGGGTCTGCTTAACTTACACCAGGCCAAAAAGATCAAGCCAATGTTTTAAATGTATTATTTTTTTATATTTTTGGAGAATTGCATACATGATTACTACACATAATTTCTGTCCTTTTCTCTCCTACTTCCAACTCCTCCCATGTCCCCCTCCTTCCCTCCCAATTCCATGACCCTATCTTCTATAATTACTATTATTGCATTATACATACATACACACAGTCTCATACACACACACACATATATGTATACATATACACATATATGTGTATATATATACACACATATAAATGTATATATATGTGTATACACACACACACACACACACACACACACACATATATATATATATATATATATATATATATATATATAGAGAGAGAGAGAGAGAGAGAGAGAGAGAGAGAGAGAGAGAGAGACATATACATACACCAGTCACAGAGACCAGTTTTCCCCATAGTTCACATGTTTAGGGCTGACCATGTATAATCGGATAACCTATCAGGGGACTTGTTCCTGACGACTGATTCTTCTTCTCTCGGCAGCCATTGGTTGTCTATAGCTCTTCTTTGGAGGCGGGGCCTCGTGGAACTTACCCCATCCAGGTTAGCATGGAACAGTTGACTCTGCTTTCCTTGAACAATCTGAGATCTTGTTAGTTCACAGCCTTGTTGCTCCATGGCGACTCCCAGCAGGGGAGGCTGGCAGTACCTGCAGGTCTTCAGACAACCTGCCCATCCCTTCCTCTGTTGGCAGCTCAGCCTGCATCTCCACAGTGGGAGCACCGTGGAGAGCATCGGAAGGCTTGCTCCAGGAAACATTGCTGTGTACCAGAGCGATGAGGAGCCGAGGAGCCGCTGTGTTCCACATAGAGAGACACCAACTGAATGAATTCCATCTCTCTTCTCCTTATGGCCCAATTTTTCTCGTGAGCGAGAGGATGGCAAACCACATGCCCTGGATTCCAGCTCCCTTCTCAGCTTCTGCCACCATTCTCCCCCCGCCCCCACCTCCCCTTGCTAGGTTTACACTGCATCCCCTGGGGCTCTGTCCACAAGTACAGGTAGAGGGCTTCCTCTGCAGTCTCAGTGGCTGGGAAGAGCGCCATACAGATGGATCCTAATTATAACCTGGAACCAAATTACTTTTAATGACTTCTGGTAGTTTCCCAGCCCAGTTCCAGCCCCCACCCACCAGCGAGGAAGGTTTAATAGCTCTGGGATAGTTGGTAATCCTGCAAGTATGAAACTGCTTGGCCAATGAGGAGGAGGGCACTTAAGAAGCATCAACAGGGATAAGCATCGAGTAGGGTACCGGATTCTGATGCTGATCCAGGGAGTCATTAGAAGCAATGATATGAAAGGAATACAGCGTTAGGCTGTCTGGCGGGGCGGTTTTCCAGAGAGTCAAATCAATTAGCCTGTGAAGTCTCGTTCTAAGGCAGCAGCACACTCGACTTAGAAGGATCTCTGAGGAAGGGACAACACTCACACACACACACACACACACACACACACACACACACACACACCAGTAAAGTGTGAACCTAGGCTCTTAGAGCCTTTGCTTTTTGTTTTTTGTTTTTTTGTTTTTTTGTTTTTTTGTTTTTTGCCTCATTCCTTTAAATGAATGCTTGAGGCAAAATACATTTGCTTTTTTTTTTTCTCAAGGTTTTATGCAACCAGTCTGATCTAATGTTGCTGCCAGCCCCTAAGTCTTAAGAATTCCTTTATGTTTAGTTTCTTAAAACTGAGAATATAAAGGTATTGCCTTTTTCTCCATCTTTCTCCCCAACCCACCCCTCAGCCCCAGCTCTTGACCCCTGGCCCCTGACCTCTGGCCCCTGGCCCTTGACCCCTGACTCTTGACCCCTCATTTTCCTAAATCTCCTGCTCTTGGGTCTTTCTTGCTCAGCCAGTCACATGTCAAAAGGCAGCCAATGCTGGTTGAGGACCTAGCTGGTGCCAGATCAATATCCAGTCTGCCTCTCTTGCCTTCTCAGAGCAATTCCTTTAGTTTGGAACACACTATACCTGAAGTACTCAGTTTCTCAAACTTCTATGAAGCAGAGATGGTCATGTGACCTGGTCCTAATCCATAAGATAGAAACAAGCAAGAAGGTTTACCATCAGTAAGGGACAAAGGCTGCTCCATTGACCTTGATCTTCGCCGTCCTGAGCATGAATGCATAGTGCCACAAGGACAAGGCCACATGTGCGTTCACAAGAGGAGGTGTCTAGTATCCTGGCCAGAGGAAGAATCTTGTCTATAAGATGCTGGTGACATTAGAGAAATATACCAGTCAGTCTTGCTGTCCTAAGATTGCTTATGATAGTAGGATCTCTGCGTTTGCATCTGAACCTAACTTTGATAGAATAAATCACACAGAACTGTACATTTCGATGACCAGCCACCTGTCTCTTGGATTATTTCACTAAGAAAGTACCGACATATGCAGGGGAGCTGCACTGCCAAATGCTCTCTTGCTCTGAGATGTGAGCTGCAAGGCTGGGTTCCGACCATCAGGCACCCTCAGTTGTGACATCGCTGTCCTAGGATTCCAACAGCAAGGGCTTGGCAGAATGAGGAGGGAGGTCTATAGGGGCCTTCTGTATCCCATCCTAGAGCTCTTCAAACTGGTATCTGTCCATTGTGGTCTGTGGAAGAAGAAGGCACAAATGGTCCAGGTCCAGGGGCAGGAGATAGACTCTCTTTACTCAGTGAGAAGAAAAATCAGAGAAATGAGGTCTGCTGTCAGACCTGATAGCCCTCAGGGTCCCTTTTGAGAAGTTTATCCTCAACACCCAGACCTTCCTCTGCTTCCCACTGAGTAGCTTTAGTAATGAATAGCCTTTAGTAATGAATGTTTGACATTTGTTACTCCACGTTACTACATGGTGACTACTCAGACTGCGGTCCAATTTCTTGTCTATGGAGCTAGTTATCTTTGGAGCATGGATGCTGTCTCTCTTGTTCCTCCTTGGTTTTGACTTTGTCTCTTTGCCTGTGGAGGGAATGCTTTAAAGGCATCAGGGGTGTGGTCTTTAGAGCCCAGAGATCTCACTGAGCTCTTTGTTCTTGCTCTCTCCTTATTAGGAAAGTTGAAATTGTAATGCGTGTTAACTATCAAACACACCGCTGCACTCTGCACAGGACATGAGATCTACTATCACTGTTAACCGCCACCTCCGGTATCATCGTAGTCATCTCTGTGACCTCCATCAGTATTGTCAGCAGCATCAGCAGCATCAATGACATCAGCGTCACCACAATCGCTATCGTCATCACTGTAACAATTGTCAACATCATTACCATCAGCAACATCATTGTCAGCACTCCTGACATCATTATCATAGTGGTTATCACCATAACCTTCGCCATCACTGTCACTGTCAGCATCACCATTAATCATGACGAACATTATTGGAGTCTTCGTGACAGTCATCACCATTATCAGCCTTTATTGTTCACCATCTCGGCCATCACTACCACCATCGTTATCACTGTCAACATGGCCCTCAGCATCCACTAACGCCACCATCATCTCCATCACCATGACCACTGTCATCACAGATATCAGCATCACCATCAGCACCATCGGCCCCAACCATCAGCACATCTTCTCACTTCCCTCTTCTGCCTCTTTGCTTTTCCTTTATACACATCTGGTCTCCCTTTAAATAATCCTTAGCAATGGGGCTCTGTTGAGAGTAAGTACCATTTAGACCTATTAAGTTAAGAGTCAGGACAAACACACATGAGGAGTTTGAGACCCAAACCTCGTTGGGAAGCCGGAGAGTGTTCAGAGCGTTCTATCACAACTGAAAGCATAGTATGTGGGTGTGTGTGTGATGTGGGCTTCCTGGGCAGAGGAAAAGCACGAGGATGCTGTCAAGGCTGGCAGAGAACCATGGGCACCAAGGCGGAGCTTGAAGGCTGACTCTATCCTTGGTTTCGTTGGGGCCCTGGACATCATTTCCTGTAGGTCACCTTGACACTGGACGTAGCTTTGGCAGGCTTACCCAGGAGCAAATAGACCAAGGTGTCTCCGAGCATGTCTGCCAAGACAAATGGACCCCATCTTTATACTTAGGATTGAAACCCGTGAAGAGCTCACATGTGAGTTCTGCTTCGCCCAAGTATGATGCATTATGAGAGAGATCGCCAGAACTTTTCAGCCAAACCCGAGGAGCCCGCGAATGGGAACTTCCCAAACATCCCTTTACTGACTGTGAGCAATGAATGGCACAAACGTGACGTTCTGTTCATGTCCTCCACTGAGTGTCCACGGGGAATCTGCTTTCTCTGTTCTTTTGGCCACGTGTTGTTAATAAATTGAATGTCAGTACTCCCTTAAAGCTTAGTTGTTGTTTCCCAAGGACCATCTGCCCTGCCACTGCTGTGACTTGAACAGGTCCCTTGACCTCTGACCTCCTTCAGTCTCAGGGTTCTCATAATCAAGAGCAGGGAGAGAGAATGAATGTGTGCTTAGTGCTCAGCTAGCTCTCTCCACACTTACTCAGTCAAAGGTTTAAAGCCAGGGGTTGGTGATCCCTACTTACATATTGAGTGTTCCCACACCTACTAAGGCAATTGAGGTAATCCCCTACAGGCATCCCCCCCAGGCTAAAACCTCACTGAGACTCTCTCCCTTGGTTAATTGTAGGTGTATCAAGTTGACAACTAGAATTAACCAGCACCCTGAGCCTGGGGCCATCTCTACTGAGCAGACACACTAGCTGCTCTGATTCTGAGTCCAGGTTTGCATGAATTCTGCTGTAGACTTAGAGCCCTCTAAAATAGGAGTGGGGCTTGGGAGGAGGGACACTGAGGACTCCTGGAAAAGACAATTCTTTTTTTTCACTGTGCTCACCATTGCACATGTAATGACTAAGAAATTCAGGCTATTCTTATTTTTTAAACTTTATGGCAGCATTAAAAAAATATTTTATATATCTGAGTACACTGTTGTTGTCTTCAGACACAACAGAGGAGGGCATCAGATTCCCTTACAGATGGCTGTGAGCCACCATGTGGTTGCTGGGATTTGAACTCAGGACCTCTGGAAGAGCAGTCAGTGCTCTTACCCGCTGAGCCATCTCGCCAGCCCCCAGATTATTCTTGATGACGACGGTGGTACCGTTCTAGTCTGAAAGCAGATGTTGAATTTCCAACTTGCCCAAATGCCATACAACATCACTTAAAGTTTTATTTATTATCACTGCCTATGTGTCTCAAGCCATAGTCAGAGTACAGTAAGGGTTATAGTGTGGGTGTGCAGTGTATGAGCACTTACAGGCAGTATTGGACGACTCTGGATGCCTCATCACAACCGGAAATGTTCTGCTCAACTTGTGCATTGAAGTTGGGGCCTTGTTCTTCCTCCCGGAAATAAGACTCAAACTCAAAATATATTTACAAATACCTTGGCCATATAGCTAGGCTCTCCTCTGACTAGATTGTAATAAAAGATAATTTTATTCCATAAAATAAATTCCCATTTATTCCAGCCTATATTCTGCCGTGGCTGGTTACCTGTGCAAGTACAATGCGTCTGTCTTGGCATCTCTTCCTGGTGAATTTCCTGTACCTGGCTCTATCCCAGAATTTTTTCTCCTTCCAGATGTCCTGACTTCTATTTTACCCTTTCCTATAGGCCATAGGTTTTTGTTTTTTTTTTTTTTTTTTTTTTTAATTGACAGGCAATGCATCCATACAATACATAAGATATTCTCCCTACACCTGTGAGTTTCTCATGATTAGGCTCTGTGCACACACATCCCAAAGAGCAGCAGGGGAAAAGCAGATTTACATGGCTGGTCACTCCCATGGTGGCTTTGTTCCCCTCCCTAAAACATTTTTGATGGTTTCCAAGTGTACTATGAAATTCTCAGCCACTCACTCTTCGCAATGCATGAACGGATTCCTCTTCTTTAGTGTGGATTTGAGCGGATTCTAAGTATTCAGGGATGATTGATGTGTTGGAGTGTGGCTACGTCATCAAATATTACATCATCAGAGACTATGTCATCAAAGAGTGATGGCCTCTCCTTTGCCTTTTCTCTTACTAAATTCTCTACCTGAGGAAAACCAGACACTCTGTCTGTCAGTAGAGCACTCGTGCGTCTACCACTGAGAGGACCACATGGCCAGAGCCATGTGAGGGCACCATCTTGAAAACAGACCCTCTCTGTCTCTTACTGTGGTCCAGCTTTGGCCAATATCAAGGGAGACCCAGAATCAGAGCCACTTTCTAATGCAGCCATGTCTCCCCAAGTTCCTGACTCAGAAGCAAAGCTTTATGCCCACTTTTGGGGTATTCTGGGGGACACCATGTGAATACCTGCTCCACTCTTCTTGATGTTCCTTGCTTTGCTCACTACAGATCTATGCCCTTGGAGGCCCTGCTGCCTCTAGAATGGGAACAGTGACTTCTACAAGGGCTCAACAAAGATGAGCTCTAAAGGCTCTCAGAAGCCATTGGGAACGATAAGTTATTTCATTCCAGGGCAGACCTCTATGCCCATCCTGTGGCCTTGGTCCCCAGGTTATCTCTGAGAAGTGCCTTACAGTGTTCTCCCATAACTGATAGTGTACCCACAAAATGTTCTCATCTTTATTATTTAAACCCCTCCCCCCATTCTTTAAGAGCATGAATCCCTTTCCACTGAACATCTGTTAGATATGCCATGCCATGTCTGAATTAAGAACCGGCTCCTGCTTGAGGCTTCCTGTGTCAGGGTTGATGATGTTGAGTCACAGGAGAAGTGTGGGGTTTCTCTGGGTGCTTCTTCTGTTCGCTTTGGAAAATTCCTGCTTTCTCTTTTTCTGGCTCTGTCATCTTACCCTCGTGTAGAAACACGAAGCACATTCAGAATCTTCCACGAGGATGTCAGGCTCTGTGGAGGTTTTTTTTTTTTTTTTTTTTTTTTATGTCTTTTCTCAGCTCCATTCACAGGCAAGCATCCAGGACAAGGCTGACACCGCTGTCTACAGAAAGTAGGACAGCCATTGTTATTGTTATGACCTCCCCAGGAGTGGGTCTGAGCCTCACAGTATGAGCTTGTGTCCCTCTGGGCTGCGTTGGGAGGTTAGTGAGGCACACATCAGACCTGGGCTCCCTTCAGAGACAAACATGTGGCGCGGGATGCTTTAAGAGACTTGAATGGCAAAACTGGGTTCGAACGCCATTTCTGTTTTGAACCTCGGAACCTCTGTGACAATTAAGCAGAGATAGCAGAGATTTCTGCAGACTTTCAAATGACTATAAGCTGTAGATAGATGAGTGGTCAGTGCTCAGTGCCTGATGCTGGGACAATGAATGGCAGTCTAAGTGAAAACACTGAGCTCGCCTTCCTCCCTTCCTCTCTTCCTCCCTCCCTCCTTCTTCTTTCTTTCCTTTTTTGGGGGGGAAATTGGGGGGGAGAATAGGTTTTACTCTATAACCCAGTCTGCCCCCAAACTCACAGCCACCCCCGCATCATCCCAGGAGAGGCAATGTGGTATTGGCTTGGCTCTGTTCAGTACTACCTAGCCAAGTTGCTATATACCCTTTACCTCAGGTCCTACATCTGTACGAGTCATGTGACTACAGCATCACCTTTGCAAGGGAAAGTGGAATAGTCTCCCAGAGTTAACCCACGTGTGTAATCTACAATGCTTGACTCAGAGTAGTGATCTAAGGATTTGATTCATATTATCTCCTCATTGTAGTTAATAGTTTTAAAGCTCTCAGGTGATGGGCTATGTGCTCCCATTCTCATTCATTTCTGGTGTCTATAAACACTACAGGCTGTTGTTTACGTTGGCACTGGACTGGTGTCTAATAATGTGGCTTGAAGGAGACACCTTGCCATTGTTGCAGGGTTCAAACAAATAAACGAACAAAAAACCAACAAACTTTGCTTTCTACACATGCTATGAAGGTTGTTGGGAAATGTCCTCAGGGATCTTAGTAAGCTGTGTGTATCAATACCGACCAGCTAGGCAAGATGAACCCACTTGCAATAACGGCGAGTCTATTACGGAGCCATGTGACCCTCCTTCAGCTGAGGGCTGATTCTTCAGACCCCGCCTTGCCACAGATAACCACGCCTCTCTGTCCACCTCCCGCTGATTGCCACGCCTCTCTCCAAGGTCCAGTAACGACGGAAGTCCCGCCTCCAGAGACTGAAGAAGAAGTTGCTGATTGGGCCAAGTTGCTGACTAACTTGGGGGAGGGGTTTTGCCTTACCTATGCTACCTGTTAGCTTGTAACAATGAGAATTGAATGAAAGATGGCAGACTGAAACACATCATGTGTTTGTCTAATTTTTATAAACTCTTCCCGCGGTTCCAGTACCCCAAAATTATGTGTCAGGACCTTGACCGCTGCTGGGCAGCTACAGAGCCACTTTCTGGTTGGTTTTGTGGGTCAGTCCACAGTAGGAGGGAATTCATGTCTGCTAACCCTAACCTAGTCACAAGTCCATGGAGAAGTCATAGGCCATAATGGAAAACCCACTTGCTGTTGGCTTGCTAAATGGACACGACGTGCCAGTCAAATTGCTTGCTACGTATTTGTGTGTGTACCCATAGATCAGTGCTCCGAGTCAGATACAGTCAGAGGAGCTTCCTTTGGCAGTGGTCAGTGGTCACGGCTGAGATTTGTAACTAGGCAAGAGATTAAGAATGAAAGTTGAATGCCTAACCATAGAGGGGACGCCCACAGTGTTCCTCTGAGGTTCAAGGAACATGGTGAGGAGAAGAGGTGGGAAGATTCTAAGAGCTGGAGGAAAGTTGGGGAACGGAGTAGGATTGCTGACTTCTGGGTCTAACGCAGCTGTTGCACTCTTGGCTCACAGTAGTTGTGATTATGGACAAGACGAAGACAACACCACTCTACCATAGAAAGTGGAAAGGCTTCAGGGGTCCACCTCTGATGGATGCACTGATTATTCATACACAGTTAATGGTTGACGGGGGAGAGGCCTTTTCTTTAATTGTACACACACTGGTAAGGTGCCATACACCTGTAACTAAACCCTCACCTATGATCCCATAATCCTATAATCAACCTAATTAAACTCTTTGGGTCTCTCTCACACACACAGAGACACACCGACACATACACACACACACACACACACACACACACACACACGTATTGAGAGACGGAGTCTTGAAAGCAGGGACTGGAGAGATGGCTTGGCAATTAAGAACACAAACTGCTTTTTGCGGACGACCAGGGTTCAGTTTCCAACACCCACATCAGGTGGCTCCCAACTGCCCATAACTCAAGTTCTTGGGCGATTCTGACATCCTCAGGCTTCCATGGGCACTTCCATAGACATGGTTCACATAAACTTATGCAGGCACACACATGTCCAAGTAATAAAAAAATAAAATAAGTAATAGAAATAAATCTTTTTTTTTAAAAAAAAGTCTTTAAAGTAGAAACAGAGTTTAGTTGGGAAGATAAAGAGAAATAGAGGAGGTGTCGGGATAAAGAGGGTAAGAGGGGCTAGGTATGAGCCGAATACATCATGTGTATATATATGAAAATATCATAACAAACCCCATAATTATATATTATAATTATATTTATTATATTATTATTATATTATAATATAGGTTAATAAAAACATTTAAAAGGCCAGTGAGCTTATTTGGTGGAATTCGATGCATACATAAGCTCTCAAGAGGGCTTGACCATCTGTCCAGGCCACAACATCACTCCTGCTGTTCCACACAGAGCCCTTCAGGCCTTAATTCACCCTGAGCCCTAACCATTTCTTCTGAGGACACCCCAAGGCCACAATACTCCACTTCCATAGAGCCTTCGACTGTCTGCTGTGCCAAGCTGTCTCGCGGACTTTCAGAATGAGATGTTGGTCGTAAGAGACAGAGAGCAGACAGCCTAGGTCCCGTCGCCATCGCAACCACCTCTCCTACAGCAATGGGGTTCAGAATTCCCAGGTGAAAAAGAACTGTTTAACAGTTCCACTTCGTAAGTAACCGTATCTAACAGAAGTCACCTGGGTGGTACCTGACATATGCTGTCTCCCCAGCCTGTGAAGCCCTTCTTGCAATGCTGTGGGGGCTCGCCGCCATCCTGCGGGCCCCGTGGAACCCCATAGTTCTAAGACTCCATCTCGCTTCAAGCTGTGGCGTACAATTGCTAGCTGTGTGTGTACTACGGCACACTGGATTGAGCTCATGGCCCACTTCATTCCCTTGTTTCTGCAGTGGAATGTACACGAGTACTTTTTTTCCCCAGGGATGGAGTGAACAATAAAGAAAACAACCGTTTAGAGTTGGCACAGGGCCTCGGGCCCTGTGCTCAGCAAGCTTCTTCAAGACCATCAGTGGCTTTGTGCAGTGCACAGCCTGCTCAGGGGCCATAGAATGCAGGGCACATAGGGCTCAGTGTTTAAAGATACTCATGTCGAGCCGGGGGTCGGGTGGAGTGAGGTGGGGGAATCTACAGAGTTCTAGAAGCTAGAAGTTTCTTTTCTCTTCCCTCCATCCTTTCCTTCCTTCCTGCCTGCCCAAATCCTGCTCACCTGCGCCCCCTGTAGGCCATTCGGGGATCTACATGGTGAGTCAGGCCTCAATGGTTCTGTTCTGGCTAGATCTGTGAACACAGAAGGTTTATAAATATTGATCCCTGGGTCTCGCCCCAAACAGATGGATAAAATAGAAATCCTTGTTTGCTTTGAGTAGCAGCATTTTTAAAAAGTCAACCTCTGAGGGGCTCTCATGGGTTACCAGTTTGTCCGGTGCTACACAATACCCCTCACAACTGTGGTTCGCCTATTGTCCCTACTGGAGCTTCCTACCCCGCTCAGCAGCCCAGGTGTGGGGCCTGCTGCTGACTGAATCCTGAAAGACCTTCAATGGCAATCCGGAGCTACTGGAGCGAGGAGTCATTTACTTACCTTTTTAATTCTTTATCGAGACAGGGTCACATGTAGCCCAGGCTGGCCTCAAACTTACCCTGTAGCCAAAACTAAACTCAAGCTTCAGATACCAGTACCTCACAAGTGCTGGGATTACAGGTGTGGGCCACCATGCCCAGTTCATGCAATGCTAGGGACTGAACCCAGGGCTTTGGGCATGCTAGGCCTTCTTTGGGTCAGACTAGCTCCTCCCGTCACACTCGATAACATCAAAACTTGGTAGTTTTACCCATTGGATAGAGCAGTTTTGTTTTGTTTTGTTTTCTTAAATGGCACCGGTTTAAAAAAAAATAGTGAGGTGGAAGACTGTACCCACCGGTTTGGCAAGATTGCCCAGGTAAACCTTGAAGGGAGTGAAACAGGTTTCAAGATGTTTAAAACCACACTGGGAATGGTAGAGACAAGTTGCAGGAGGGGTAAGTCCCATTGCTCCCCCATGGTGTCCCTTGGGGCGGCATTCATCCTTGAGGGCCGGTGAGGAAGGTGCTTCTGTAGCCTGTGAGGCAGAGAAGGCCGTGCTGTGGTGGGACTGGACACTGTCTTTGTTTGGAGATGGCAGCCTTGGCAGAAAAGATGGGTTTTGCTCTACACTAGTGGGTAAACTTGAATGTTGAAAGGCATGCCCCGTGGACCCCATATGCATGCATGTGCACACCTGTGTGTATGTAAATGTATGTGTGTGTAGACAGATGTGTGTATGTATGCAGTGTGCCTGCATGTGACATATCTATGCGTGTGCATGTGTATATTTATGCAAATGTGTGTGGCGGGGGTCGGCTTGTTCATGTGTGTATGTGTAAATGTATCTGTGTATGTATGTAGTGTGCCGGCATGTGGCATGCCTATGTGTTTGCATGAGTGTATTTATGCAAATGTATGTGGCATGGGTATGTTCGTTCATGTGTGTGTGTGTAAATGTATCTGTATGTGTATGTAGTATGTCTGCATGTGGTGTTTATGTGTTTGCATGTATGTATTTATGCAAATGTGTATCTGTGTGTGGTATATGTTGTTAAAATTCCTTGCCCGAGGGAGACATAAATAACTAATGTCTCCTCCTCCTCCTAAGGTCCCAACAAACTGATGTGATTCCATGTACAGAGCAGTGGGTGAAGGGTTACAAGAGGAGCATGAGTGACCTTAAAGGACCCACATTGAAAGATCCTCACCCCGCAGAGGTGACCCTCCCAGGGTTGTGTAGATGGACCCTACCCTCTGCCCCTCCCCGGCCTCTAGCCCCTTCCCCAAGACCACGTGCAATTAAAGCAGAACTGCAGATACCTGGTTGGGAAGAGGGGCTGGATACCCAAGTGAGGCCTTTCCCTGCCCCTCCTTCTATGAGGGAGGGCCAAAGTCAACAGGCTTAGCTCTAATGTTCTTCTGCAAGCAGGGCTGGCAGGAAGATGAGATGACGGGGGCAGGTTGGCTCAATGGAACAGCCTGTACATCCGGAGTATACATCAGAATAAAATACTTAAAGCACCTTTAGTCTCATAGACTAAATATCGCCTTGCTGCTGACCGCCTTCGTGCGGGTGGGCTCCAGCCTTGAGGTGGGAGGACTTTGCGAGAGGAGGCTTTTTGAGGACTGTGGGTACCCCGGTAGAAGGGTGGAGTTGGACTGGCAGCCTGGTGGCCTGTGTTCCCAGAGAGATCATCCGGGTCCATCAGCACCTCCGTCTGGAGGGAGTAGCACCATCCTCAAAGACAGGCCACCGCGGCCCTCTAATGCCTCTGGGACTGAAGTTTAAAGCCACGGCCCTCCAGTTCTGCTGGAGTGGCTGTCTGGCTGGGGATTTAGGGGATTGTTCAGCCCTTGTCGAAGGCAGTGGCTATGCAGGCCTCAGGTGCAAAGAAGCCTTTGATAAGCTCCAGCTCTTTAGGGGCCCAAACAAAGCAAGGACAAGCCAGCTGGACCGCCCAGGAGGGGGGCCCCCTGCTGTTGATCCTTCTTTCTAGTCTTAGGAAAACAAATACTTGATATTCCAAAGGCTGAGTAAACTCATTAGCAGGGATCTTGGGCTTCCTGCCTTCGTCCTCTCCAGCTCTGGACACTTCCGGGCCAGCTCTGTAGCAGGGGGTGGAGCTTAAGGCACGGCCCTCTTTTGCTGGGTCCCAGCTCTGCGCTTCAATTCCTGCCCCAGGATACTGGGGCTAACAACCTCCCCACCCCATCTTGCTTGGCCTGAATTGCTTCCTGAATTTCTGCCCATGCCAGCACAGGACAGGGCTGATAGCTACAGTACCAGTGGGCAGAGCGTCTCCCGGAAAAATGCAAAAGATAGGGTTTGGCAGATTTAAGCTACTCCTTGCTCCCCCAGGTCCTCAAGAGACCATTCTTTTGTGCTTGGGATCGGGCATCCTGCTGTATTCTTCTCTCCTAAGGACAGTAGCACTTTAGATCGGGGTCCACTCCTACAGGCTCATTCTCAATTGACCACTTCTTCAAAGACCCCGTGCCCAAATGCTGCCAGGGTAGGGGTGCCAGGATAAAGCTTCAGGTGGAGCTGGGAGCAATTTTGCCACGAGGAGAAGCTTCACCAGAGCCGATGGGAGTATGGGGATGCTGCTGGGAGAAGAAATTAGGTATAAGGAATACAGATTTGGACCAGTGCAGACTGGAGCTGACCGGAGCACTGATCAAGGCTTGGGAGAGTAGGAGAGATACCGCAGAGCGCTGGCCCATAGGATGAGGCAGCTCCCTCCGCAGAAGCCACCTCTGCTCAGGCGCTACTTGCCTCCAGAACAAGTTCATCTTGCTGGAGACAAGACTTTCCATGGTCAAGAAGATGGTGTGGGTGTGGGCGGAATCCATCAGTCTCAAAACGTTGACAACTCAGTTTATAAACAACCAGCGGACCATACAAGACGTGTCTATAGAACAGGTGTGTCTCTCAGCCCAGGTTGCAACATGTGGACTCAGCAGACTTTAAACAGGAAGTGTCAGGGCCAAAGACCTGAGGAGGAGAGGGGTTTCTAGCAGGGTGTCATGCCTCTGAGCACACACTGAGCGAATGTTATCTCTCCTATGAGATGCTACATATGTGTATACACCTCATAGGTATGTGAGCATGCATGTCTGTATCTATGCATATGTCTATGTGCATCTGGCACACACACATGCTTGTGCCCATGAGTATGTGTGTCTGTGGACATGCATGTATGTGCTTACGTGAACATGTGTGTGACAGTGTAAATTTGCTTGCACATATACAGGACTATATAGCTTGATCACATATGTGCATGTTCTTTTAATTTTTTGATGATTCCCTTTTATTTTTTTATGTGCATTGTGTTTGCTTGTCTGTCTGTCTGTCTGTCTGTCTGTCTGTCTGTCTGTCTGTCTGGGTGAGGGTATCAAATCCCCTGGAACTAGAGTTACATACAGTTGTGAGCTGTCACGTGGGTTCTGGGAATTGAACCTAGGTCCTCTGGAAGAGTAGCCAGTGCTCTTAGCCTCTGAGTCATCTCTCCAGCCCCATGTACACGTTCTTACGTGTATGTGTGCATGTACGTTCATGTACCACACGCACATATGATTGTGTGCTTGTGTGTATATGCATACATGCAGTTATACATACTTGTTCGTACTTATGGTGTGGATGTACACAGATACAGATACTGCTGTGTGTGCATACACATATGCAAAGGTGAGTGCTTATCGGCAGGTCTGTGCTGTGTATGTATGTATGTGCGTACACATGTGTGCATATATGCTTGTAGCGGCTCCTGAACAGGTACACAGAGCACCTTGTGTCAAGTTGCTAAATGTGGGTTGTGGGAAGAGGGTGGGAAAGCACAGGTTTCTACTTTAACAGCCAGATTCTCCTGTGGTGTCAGGGTCTCCAGTTCCCTTTAAACAGTGTGACTGCTGCTCCCTTGTGGCAGCTCGCAGACACTGCAGACAACCCGGCAATGGTCTCCAGGTGTCTGATGGGGAAAGGCAGCAATAGGGTTGAACTCCCTATGGCTGGTCTGTAGAGAGGCACCAATGCCCAGCTGTTTGCATGTTTTATGGATCTCAGGTTTCAGGGGCAGACAACAGAGTGTGCGGCAGGACTCCACACAGGGCAGAAACTTTTCTCAGAGCGGGCTTTGTGTGGCCTCTGTGCTGAGAGCGTCTGGACAAACTGCCCACAGTCTCCCTGATATGGGACCACCCCGGCTCCCAGCAGACAATGTGGGTCAGAGAGACCATGGGGTGGCTGGGATAGCAGGGGTACGGGCCAGGGGGTGGGGATTCTAGGAGAGGAGGGACTTAGCTGCAAGTTTTCAAGAGAATATGTGTATTATCTGTCAGATGTCATCTATCATCTATCTATCTATCTATCTATCTATCTATCTATCTATCTATCTATCTATCATCTATATAGCTTCAATTCTTTATTTATTATCAATCTATAATCTATCATCTATCATTTATATAGCTTATATTCTTTATTATTTATGTATTTATCATCTATCACCTATTATCTATCTTCATCATCATCCTCTCTCTCTCTCTCTCTCTCACACACACACACACACACACACACACACACACTTGAAGACTAAGCTACACACACAGACACACAGAGAGACATATTGAAATGCTACATTTGACTGAAGCAGATGATTGACTGCTCTGAGAACGAGACACACAATTATGTTCATTACAAATTCTGCCGAAGGCATTCCGTTCTCATAGACATTTCGTCTGTTTTTGCTGTACGCTGGAATCCATAGCCAGCCTCAGGTCCCAGCTGACCAGCCAGTGTCAATTTGCTGATGGGCCAGTATCTTTCTAATATGACTGTGGGCTTGTCTCATGTAAGTAAAACTGTTATCACATGGGGAGGTATGCTTCTGGTCTCTTCCTGGAGAAAGACTCCCAGAGTTCAGGAGTCCAGATGGTGAGCCTTCTTTAGGCAGGGAGAAACCTGTGCAACTAACCTTCTCCTCTGGGGTCACCCTCAGGTGGAAATGTGGGAACCTGACCTTCATATGGGCCCGGGCATTTGTTCGATCACCCTTCCTTCTTGCTTGCTGCCCTGGTGTTCCTTCCAGTTAGGCCAGGCCCTGCCTCTCTGTGAGTCCACAGTCTTCCGGAGGCTCTGGCTGAGTCCACACTGGCATGATCTGGGCAGATGCTCTCAGTTAAGTCTGCATGAGATAGATAGATAGATAGATAGATAGATAGATAGATAGATAGATAGATAGACAGAGAGAGAGAGACAGAGAGAGACAGAGAATCTGTATAGGCATATGTGTACATGTGTGTATAAATATATGTGTGTATACGCATGTTTGTATATGTGCATCTCTGTGTGCATGTGTGTATGTGAGCATTGTGTGTGTATGTGAGTTGGTGTTTTGTGTGTATGCATGTTGTGTATGCATGTGTGTACTGTATATGCAGGTAGTATGTGTGTATATTTGTGTGTGTTTGTGTGCGTGCTCACGCGTGTGCGAGCTATATTCTTGCTTTCTCCCTCTCCCCACACAGCTGAAATCGTCAGAGTCAGGTGCTCATTCGCTTAACCCGTGGAGAAGCTTCCAAGTGGGTCCTCAGAGCACTTGACCTGGCCCCTCTGCCATCTTCCATGTCTTCTAGCATCTATCTGTTCCTGACCAGTCAGCTCGAGGGCTGGCTGTGGTTTCTTCCCTTCCGCGGTCTCTTGGCATTTTATTTCTGTTCTAGACAGATGCCTCTTCGTCAGTCAGTCAGACTCTTGCCTCAGGACACTCTCACAGACCCCATGTGTGTGCTCTGCCTTCTGTTGCAGCCATCGTGCCAGCCATCTCCCTAGCAGCCGATGAGCCTCTCCTCGTGACCCGAGTCTCCTGTACCCAGTCCTTTGCAGGTCATCCAGGCTCTGGGATCCTCCCCGGGGCAGGGAGTAGGTAGTGGTGCTCTCTACCCCATCTGTGGCAAGGGTTAATGATACCTGTCCTGCAGGCTGTCATGATGATAGCTATTAAGCTCCATTCCCATATGGGGAACCCGAAACACCTGAGCTGCCCGGTGTCTTTGAATGCCTCATGTCCCGTAGACCCCTAATAAGCTGTTAAGATTTCTAAGTGTGCTGTGCTGCGATGCTGAGACGAAAGATGAGTTCTTGAGCAGACTTATTATTATCTAGATTCCTGATTCCCAGTGAGCATGGACTGGTGCTTCTCTGGGCCAGTGGGGCAGGGGCATGTGAAGCCCTACGCGAAGGCTGGCTTATCTCCTCTGATCCTCGACAGAGTGACCCCCTACCCCTTGCCTCATGCCCAGCATTAAAGGCTCTTCTGAGATGATGGCCGAGTCTGGGCAGCTAGCTCTCTCGAGCCATTTACCCGTTCACAGGGTCCACGGTCTTCTTTCATTGCTAAGACATTAGGCTAAAATTCAGACACCTTTGTGCAAAAACCATGTTTATTAAATGCCACATGGAGGAGGAGACGGGGGGGGGCAGGAAAACTCTGATCAGAGTATACTGCGTAAAAAAAAATATTTTCTATAAAAAAAGGAAACAAAAACCATTCCGCACGATGATTAAATAATGAGAAATTAACGAACAGCAGCAACGGGGAGAGCTTGTTTTCTCTCCTGCTGTCTGTGCCAGGGCTGCCGACCTGTGGCCCAGCGCAGACACAGAAGTCAGCTGTGGCTCGCGACTCCGCAGACAGTGGCTCTAGCGTTTGATCCAGACCCACGATTCCTCACCTGGCGGTTGCCCGCTTTGCTTCCCGGTTGAAGCACCTGTTTGAGCCCCTTGAAAAAAAGAGACACATCTCCTAGCTAGTGATCCAGGGAGGGAAAAGACAGCAGAAGAGAATCTGCTCTCTGCAAACCCACAGAGTATCAAAGCAGGTTTCTTTCTGTTGGGAGCTAGTAGTCAGGACTGGCACACTGGTGGTAAGTCTTGCTTATGGGGTTCAGGTGGGGTGGGGGGCTCTGATCCAAAAGGCCAGAGGAGAGTGGTTCGGTAGACTCCTGCACCCAGATATCCTCTCTCCACCCGTAGGAGCCCTTTGCATCCCCCCTAGAAGCTGAGCTGCCAAAAAGGTCTTGTTAACCTAGGGAGCCACAGGGAACGAGCCATTGACTGGCACTCGGGGAGGGCATGCGGTGGTCTCTTAGGTGAGCAGGTAACTGAAAAACTGTCATGTTCTTGGTGACTGTTCAGGACATGTGACATTCACCTCCTTCCCATTTAGCAGCAGCAAAAGCCCGGGATAACGGATGAATCTTTTTTTTTTTTTTTTTTTTTTTTTTTTTTTTTGCCTTTGATGGCTTCCTTTCTGAGCCAACCGTACTTTACGTGGGATTCTGAGCCCTACCGAGCTCTGCCAGCCTGGGCGGGTCCTACTCACAGTATGGGGAATTTCACACAGGCACAGAACAGAAGAACAACTTCAAGGCTTCGTGGCCCATCCGATTTCCATCATACAGGTCCCCGGGGGGCCACATCAACAGCTTCTCGTGAATCACTGGCAAAGAAACTCTTAGAATTCATACCCACATTCGCCCGGCATCTTCTGAGCGTGAACTGAGTCTGTGGCTTTAGCTGTTAAAAGAATATCCAGGACACCCTGGATGCTTTTGTCGGAGAAGGGGATTGCCAGCCGTGTGCGTGTGCATTCTCAGAGGTTGGCCATGGAGACAGGCATGGACACAGACTGGTGGGGGCAGCAGAGACTCGGGGAAATGTCTGTCCATCCTGGCTGCTGACACGATGCAGACCTCAAGAGAGGGTCTGATCACGCGGGGTACTGACTCGCTTGAGAGAGTATTGTACAGGGGGTTAGTGAAGACTCTCTTTTCTCATTGCCTTCCGTTCCTATGGCGGAATACACAGGACCGGGCAGCTTACAAAGAGTTGTTGTCAGTCGGGCGGTGGTGGCGGCGCAAGCCTTTAATCCCAGCACTTGGGAGGCAGAGACAGGCGGATTTCTGAGTTCCAGGCCAGCCTGGTCTACAAAGTGAGTTCCAGGACAGCCAGGGCTACACAGAGAAACCCTGTCTCGGAAAACCAAAACCAAAACCAAAACAAAGAGTTGTTGTTGTGTGTGTGTGTGTGTTGGGGGCATTGGGAGTTTACACCTGTTGCCTTGAGTCAGTGGGGGAGGGGTGATGACTCAGCATTTTGTGGCAGGGGTCACCCCACAGCCAGGAAGCAAAGACAGAAAGAAGAAAAGCGTGTGTGTGTGTGTGTGTGTGTGTGTGTGTGTGTGTGTGTGTGTGTAGGGGACTGGGGTGGGGGGAGTACACACTTGTGATCCCGGCACTAAGGAGGCAGAGACAGGAGGTCCAGGAATTCCAAGCCACATTTGAGATCCTATCTCAAGGGCTATCAGGGGAAGGATGAGGTTCCATAATGCTGTGGAGGTCACTCCTCCATGAAATAAAGACCTCACTTCTTAAAGATTCTACAACCTCCAGATAAGGGCCACCCTAGGCAGAGGCTAGTTCTCTAACACATAGATATTTGAGGGACATTTCATAGAAGCTCACCCTAAATAGCTTCCAAACACAAGGTTTTCAAACTTTTGAAGCACCAGGTACTTTTGGTTCTGTTGGTGGAACAGAGAGTCATTAGTGTCGTGTTCTATAAAAAGATAAGGAGAGAAGGAATATATTTGGTGGATGTACAGTCAGGTGTGGGGGAAAGGGGTGCCTCTGCAGGCCTATGCTGAGGCCTCTGTGGGACCAGCCATATAATGGTATAGTATAGAATAGAGTTTATTCAGGGCATGGGGAGGGGACGGGAGAGGTTAGTAGAGACAGAGAAAGGGAGAGAGAGAGAGAGAGAGAGAGAGAGAGAGAGAGAGAGAGAGAGAGCGCAGAGGAGTAGAGGCTGGCCATGAGCATGGTGGAGAGTGATGGGGGAGGGGAATGGGGAGAGAGTGGGTAAGGATCGGAAGCAAGAGCAAGAGCAAGAGAGTGAGGAGGGGGTCGAGCAGCCCCTTTTATAGTGAGTCAGGCACACCTGGCTGTTGTTAGGTAGCTGTGAGGTGGAGCCTAGACAAAATGCCAACAATTAACCCAAAGCCAAAGTGTGGCAGAAAGCCTGGAGACCCAGACTCAGAGAACCCACCGTGCGGAGAGCAGCGGTTGTGTCCCAGACCAAGGTTGCGGGGTCCTCTCCCTTCTAGGAGCATCTTGGTAGAGATTTCGATGAATATTCACTCAGTCACTGGGTTTGCTCAACAGCCAGACACTGCCAGTGGGTCCAAGATCCTTCAGAAGGAACTGGGGTGGGAGGGAGTGGGGCGTCAAGTCATCTTCACTATACACCAACTTAAGCTCGCTTTTAAGGAGGTTGGTGGGCAAATGCTTCTGAAAATCGGCTTGTCCTATCGCGCTCTCTGACTTAGCGGGGGAGATCTCACACAAGAGAAGCCAGGCTGTGGTAATAATAAATCCAAAACGTCCCGCTCTCACAGGGACCAGGCATCATTGGCTGGAGCAACTAGGACGGCCTTGGCTAAGATAAGATTTGAGATTAAGATGAGAAGGAGTTGGGAACACCATTGGCTGGTCTGAAGGTGGAGCTGCCCCAGTTGTGTGTTGCTAAGGCGACAGGCAGCAAAGCATTCCAGCTTTCCTAAGTGCTTCATCCACTCAGGAGACTGTGGTAAAAGTGGCCCTCACTGTCACAAGACACAGAAAGTGCTTGGACAGCATCTTACCAGTCCGTCTCTGTGTCCCCAGTGCAGGGATTTTGTGGACTGGGGGAGGGCGGCACCACAATAGGATTTAACAATTTTGACTTTTAGTTTATAACGGTTTTGCCTGCCTGCATGTATGTGTACCTGGGGAAGCCAGAAAAGGGCGTTGGATTCTCTGGAACTGGAATTACAGGCAGTTCTGTGCCTCCCTGTGGATGCTCTGAGCTATCTCTCCAGCCCCACATGCCTGGCTTTAGTCTGTACGTTTTAAGGGTCAGACTCAGGTGCGAAGCAAGCACTTTGTTAACTGAGTCACCTCAGCTCTGCTCTCCTATGAAAACCCCACTGTCATATTTTATGATTGGGAAGGATCCCACGGTATCATCTATACCAGCGGTTCTCAACCTTCCTAACGCTGGGAACCTTTAATACAGTTCCTTGTGTGGTGATGACCCCAAGCATAAAGTTATTTTGTTGTGACTCCATAACTATAATGTAAATGTCTGATATACAGTATATCTGATAGGTGGCCCTTAAGGGAGCCTCGACCCACAGTTGAGAACCACCATTATACAGAGATTTTTTTTCTGCCCCCCCGCCCCAAGGTCCTGCAGTTGAAATCTTAAGTGAATACACAAGATTCAGAATTCACAACAACGTGTTAAAATTGTGAATGAGACCAGAGTAGAGAATGTACTAGAATGTGGTACTAGAGCCTGAGGCAGAGGGAGATGCTGAACTTCTACAGAGCTCTGCTTCTGTGTCCGACTTACTGTTGAGTGGAGGGAACTGCCGTGCTTGGAAATCGCTCTCCAGACTAGGAAATGTTCTTAAATGGGGCTTCATTAAGTCTTAAGGAAGAAACATGATGATATCTGTTAGGTTATAATTACTATATTTACACTTAGTGTGAGTGTAAATTCACACCACTGCTTTCTCCCTTCTTACTACCCTCAGTGACTTTAGTGCTCTAGAAAAATAATTATTAGCCGGGCGTGGTGGCGCACGCCTTTAATCCCAGCACTTGGGAGGCAGAGGCAGGCGGATTTCTG
>NW_022196905.1:122360250-122364555 GCF_008632895.1 Mastomys coucha | reverse complement strand
TTTCTGAGTTCGAGGCTAGCCTGGTCTACAGAGTGAGTTCCAGGATAGCCAGGACTACACAGAGAAACCCTGTCTCGAAAAAGCAAAAAAAATAAAAATAAAAAAATAAATAAAAAAATAAAAATAATAGCTTTCCAGGACCAGTGTCAGAAAGTTATGAGCTTCAGGGTTCTGTTGAGCGATGTGTAAGTTTTTAACAATCTTCCCTTTCTATTGTAAAACAGGTCTGCATGTTTATAATGTACCAATAGCAGCTGCTTCTCGTTCTCTTGTGGAATTAGAAAAACGTGGTTCAGAAGTTTAAAAATCAAGGCCAACACAGCTATTTAAGGTGAAAGAATTTGGGGCTGGAGAGATGGCTCAGTGGTTAAGAGCTTTTCCAGAGGTCCTGAGTTCAATTCCTAGCAACTACATGGTGGCTCACAACCATCTGTGATAAGCTCTGAAGCCCTCTTCTGGTGGGTCTGAAAACAGTGACAGTGTACTAACATACATAAAATAAATAAATCTTTAAAAAAAAGAGAAAAGGTGAAAGGCTCTTGAGGTCCTGTTCTCAGCTCTGCCACTAGAGGGCAGCATCCTCCTCTGCTTTCCAAAACCGGCCTCATAAAAAGATATCTTTGGGGCTAGGTGGTGGAGGAGGGGACACAAACCTTTAATCTCAGCAGTCAAGAGACAGAGGCAGGCAGATATTTGAGTTCAAGGCCAGCCTTGTCTACAGCGTGAGTTTTAGGACAGCCAAGGCTACAAAGAGAAACCTTGTCTCTTTTTGTAGTCTCTCTTGGTGGTGCCACTGCACAACTGCCAAATTTGAGAGCAACCAGGGGCATTATGGTGAGTGAGAGCAGCTTTTTGCCCTCGTCAGTGGCACGACAGCGTATGGCATCCCGTTCTGGGATGGTAGTAGATGGGTCCACTGTGTGGGTAGACGCGAGATAATTTTATGTCAACTTGACTCAAGCTAAAGTCATTTGTGAGGAGGGAGCCTAAGGAAATTCCTCCACAAGATGAGGATGTAGAGAATTTTTTAAATTAGTGATTGATGGGGGGAGGTCCAGCTCATTGTGGGTGGTGCCATCCTTGGGCTGATGGTCCCGGGTTCTATAAGAAAGCAGCTGAGCAAGTCATGGGGAGCAAGCCAGTAAGCAGCACCCCTCTATGGGCCCAGCATCAGCTCCTGCCTTGTTTGAGTCTCTGCCCTGACTTCCTTCAGGGATGAACAGTGGTATGGAGGCAGAAGCCAAATAAATCCTTTCCTCTCCAGCTTGCTTTCAGACATGGTGTTTCATCGCAGCAATAAAAACCTTAAGTAAGACAGGCTGCCTTGGGGACTGGACCTATGGTGCTCTAGGTCAGTGTGTGGCAGCAGTTTCCTGGTCAAGATCAGCTCCCTGGGTCAAATCCTCTGCTCTGTAAACTAGCCAAACACCCTTGCTTCTAGATATAAGCCACTTGACTCTCTAACCCTGAGCTTGGGGCATCTGCCTACCCATCTCTGGATAGCACGAACACAGCCCAGAGAAATGTGCCAGCCGGGCCCTGTCATCACCAAGCAGCTCTGGTTGACCATAGTTACGGCTCTTCTCGCTGCTGATCACCAATTAAAACACCGCCTTTCCCTAGTCCTCACACTTGGCTCACTGTGGTCACTCTACCTCATGTGCTTCATTATCTCCAATGAAGGGTAAGCCCAGAGGCGGGGTGCTAGGATCACAGAGTGAGATAGAACAAACAAACAAAGTCCCCATCTCACAATGCAAATGGAGCCAGTGGTCCAACTCTCTGTGATGTGGAATGTCAACATCTCCCCAAGCATTAATACTTTATCATGTGTGTCAAGGGAAGTCTCACAAAAGCCCAAATTTGTCACTTAGATGACCTCAACAGCATAAGACATGCATTTAATTCTTCCCATTAAATTATGGAGCCAGACAGAACCATCAGCCCAGAGGTAAACACATGGAACGGACATAGAATAGACTAGAAGGTGCAGGGGGTGGATATGGATGGACCCCAAGTTCTTTCTTCTGGGGGCTGGAGGTCGGGGGAACCCCCCCTCAGCCACCTTCCCCCATAGAAAATCTATGATAGAGTGTGTGTGTTTCTAAGATTTATTCCAGTGCTGCCGTGGCTGTCATGGAATTAGTGGGTGATACAGACATCGGAGGTCATGGAAATCTAATCAGACAGCGCAGAGGGATGTTTCCCTAGGCAAAGGACAGTCCTCAACTGAGGCCCAATTTGTTTTCCGCGCACAACAATTAGACAGTATTAGATGAATTAGTTCATCTGATGTGCCTGGCGCCGATCTGACCTTGTTTTCCGTGACAGAATTGAAGAGCACAGTGCTGGGCTTGTAGCAGGCACTTGAGAAGTAAAGAAGCGAACAGGCTAATAAATGCATGGCCTGAGTCCTTGACTCCCTGCCCAGAGGTTCCTATTGACTTCCTGTGACCAGTCAGCTGTTACTGAGATAGATGGAGTCATCTCAGAGCTCCGGGAGGTTTGTATGCACGGCGGCAGCCTGCAAACCCGAAGCTGTGGATTTGTTGACATGTCCGGGAGCTGGCTGGTGTGAATAGACGTGCACTGGTTGGTTCTCTGAATGGATTGGCCTGCATTGTTGTGTTGACCCTGTGTCCTCTGCCAGAAAAGGGGGGTGGGGGGTAAATGGGTTTGGAGAAATTTCAGAGCATGCACATGTTTTAAATTTGAGTTCTCGCTGTGACCACGCCTGACAAGAGGGATCTAGTTTTGGTTTACAGCTCGGGGGAACTACCATCCACTATGGCAGATATGTTGGTAGGACCAACTCCTGCATGCGGTGGTATGGGGGCACCCGCAGCCTTCTTGGTTTCCATCCAGGGCCCCGTCTTCCATGAACTGCCCACATTCTGGTCTTGCCTCTTCAGTTAAACTTATCTGGAAATTCTAAGATGTGACCAATGGTAGGACTCACTAACACTCTAGACATTTTTCAATCCAGTCAAGCAGCTAATTAAAATTGATCGTCATAACCTCAGTGGGTTAGGAGATGTTGTATAATGTGGTCCTCTAAGTCAAACAGCTGACATCTTCTTAAGAGCGGCTCTACTGCTAGCAAGAGAATGTCCTGAGAGACCTGTGGGCTGTTGGTGTCCTCTCAGAGAATGGAGGTGTGGGGAGAATGTTCAATACGCCCTCGTTTGAGTTTCTAGCTAGATCTCCTAGGTGTACAAAACCTAGCTCTTGACCACATATGTCTCAGGGAGAGCCTAGTGTATACTGGCTGGGGAAACCTAGGGGAAACTCCATTTGCATAGCCATAGGAGAAGCCATGCACATTGGTGAATACCTTTCAATGCAGCTGCTCTGAGTCACCCAGGCTCCTATCAGTAACTCCCCAGTCACACTGTATAAGTGAGCCCATTAAAGTGATTTTAAAGTGAACTTTGGTTTCTCCCAAGCCTTACGATGAGGGGGGGGGAGGTGATGTTTATTCCCAACTTGGCTGGAGATCTCTTGACAAATTAGACATTAGATACTTACCTCTTAGAATGAACTAGAGAATCTTTTCCCTTGTAAGTTACCCTTCTTGAGATTTGTTCGGTGTCTTCTGATCCTGTCACTGTCATCACAACACTGATGTCTTCCGTCTCTCACCATCACCCAGCCTCTGCTGAGGAGTACCCCCAGTCTGTCCTCTGTCATCCTGCATTGGATTCTCCACTTACGGAAGTTAACACTCAGAGAAGACTATGTTGTGTACACTTATTTTGGCCCAGCAACTTCTGTTCTGAATAATATTCTGAGTTCAAAGTTAGTGTGGGTCCTTGGTGAATTAAATATAAATTAATTCCCACAGTGTGGTTTGCTACCCACCCTAATGGTCTAGGTTGCTGAATAAAACACACACACCTTTATATTTTAATATGCTTTAAACAGCACATCAGCTGGGCCATTGCCTAAGCTCTATGCTGGTAGAATCTACCTTCCACCGATAATCCAGAGTTACTATTTACTAAATTCTGTGTTCTGTCTTGGCTGCTCTACACCCAGTTGGGCACCCTCTGGGCCGTGCTCTCCCAGCTCCTTCACACGGTGGCCATGCCTCTTTGTCCTGCACTCCTCTCAGGCATGGCAGATCTCCTCTCCTCCACACTCTGCAGGCATGGCTCATCTCCTTCCCCTTCTTCCTCTCCTCCAGACCCCAAGCCCAGAAATCCTAAAATCCCACCCCTGTCTGTCCTCCTCAGCTATTGGCTGCTGGCATCTTTATTTACCAATCAGAACCAACTATAGGCAGGTTCCCGGAAGCTCTGTACC
>NW_022196905.1:122359543-122360240 GCF_008632895.1 Mastomys coucha | reverse complement strand
CTCCTCCTCCTCCTCCTCCTCCTCTTCTTCCTCTTTCTCCTTTTCCTGTGATAAAATATCCTGACAAATTTTAGGAGACATATAAAAAGAAAAGGTTTCTTTCAGCTTGCAGTTCCAGGTCTATCATATGGGGAAGTTAAGGCGGGAACTTCAAAGAGCTTGTCACATCACATGATCCGTTCAGAGGAGAGAGAGGTAAATGTATACCTGCTTGCTCGCTTGAACTCAGCTTCATTTCTTCACTTTTATACAGACCGGTACCTCCTGCCTAGGGAGTGGTGCTGCCCACAGAGGGCTGGGTCTTCCTACATCAGTTAACTTAAGACAATCCCTATAGGCCAACGTAATATAGGCAATCCCTCACTGAGATTCTCTTTTCAATGATTCCAGGTTGTATCAAGTTGACAATTAAAAGAGCCATCATAGTATATGTGGCTTTTTTCTCTTTATAAGAGTTGAGTGGACAAGTGTGGTATTATATTCTTTTTATGAGGCTACATGAAGGTATGATTTAATGAATGATTATATCTTGATTTCCTTCCTTCCTTCCTTCCTTCCTTCCTTCCTTCCTTCCTTCCTTCCTTCTTCCCTTTACTTTTAAGACAGAATCAAAGCTGGGCAGTGGTGGCGCACGCCTTTAATCCCAGCACTTGGGAGACAGAGGTAGGCGGATTTCTGAGTTCGAGGCCAGCCTGGT
>NW_022196905.1:122355474-122359311 GCF_008632895.1 Mastomys coucha | reverse complement strand
AAAAGGAAAAGGAAAGGAAAAAAGAAAAAGACAAAATCATTCTGTGTAGCTCAGGTCAACAGAAAACTCAAAGCTCCTGCCTCAGGATCCCAAATGCTGGCCTCAGGAGATGTGTAAGGTGTCACACCACCTGGCAGCCTTCCTCAGCTCAGTCCATCACTGCCCAGAAACATTCCCGTCTGCACTCCTCCATTGCATGCCATGCCTCACACCTGCAGATCATGTAACTGAAGAGCAGTGGACCCAGCACCTCTCTAATTCCTTCACGTCATATTGCAAGGCTGAAGCAGCCATAAAGCGGATTGACAGACATAGGGGAGACGAGGGCCCATATTTTATAAGCTAACGACATTATTTCACCTCACATTCCCACCAAGGATGATGGATGGTCCTGGCATTTCTGAACGAGGACAAACCCTCCGGCTCCTGAGATGAAGCCTGCCAGCCACAGTGATGAGTATCTATAGCCCAGCCCGTTTAATCTCCCTAAATGGCTCCCTATTCATGTTTCTTGCAGATGGTTTGTTTAAAGAGGGTAGTATTTCTAGACTCCAGACTCTATATGACACCCGGAGGCCAAACTGCCTAAAGTAAGTTATCAAAAGGTAGAGGAGGGCTGATCCGGAAATCCAGCTTCTCATAGGCTGAGTTTCAGTATGGACTACTAATGGCTGAAAGAGCCCACACAGATGGTCGTGGCCAAATAGCAATTACATCCAGGCACCAGGCTTAGAGTGAAGCCTTGCTGGTGCTCTGTAAGGACTGGAGGCAGTGGTGGCAGAAACCTTTCGTTCTGTGTGTGTATGGGAGGGGTTTATTTGTGTGCACAGATGTGCAGAAGTCATAGATCAACCTTAGGTGTCATTCCTCAGGTGCTGTGCACTTTGGTTTTTTTGAGACAGGGTCTCTCGTTGGCCTGGAACTCACACATTAGGCGAGGGTTGTTGTAGAGTGAGCCCTGAACACCTACCTGTCTTTGCCTCCTCAGTGCTGGGATTACAAGCACATGCCACCATGCCTGGCTTTTCCTAAGAGTTATGGTGCCTGGACTCAGGTCTGCATGCTTGCAAGGCAAATGGTTGACTAACTAAGCCATGCTTCCAGCCTACAAACCATTAAAAGAAAGAAAGAAAGAAAGAAAGAAAGAAAGAAAGAAAGAAAGAAAAAAGAAACAAAGAGTGGTTTATTGCACAGAACATAAAGAAGGTCCCAGCTGTCACCTTGAATGGGAAGAACCCAGAAATGCCAGTTCCAGGAAATGGGTAGCCCCACCCCAAAGCTTCTGTGGATGATGAGTTGCACAGCTAACGAGGAGCAAAGGCAGTGTGGTGGTTTGAATATGCTTGGCCCATGGGAAGTCACGCTATTAGGAGGTGTGGCCTTTTTGGAGGAAGTGTCTCACTGTGGGCGTGGGCTTTGAGGGCCACCAAGTGCTCAAGCTCTGCCCAGTTTGGAGGAGCCAGGCCCTCCTGGTTGCCTTCAAATCAAGATGCAGAACTCTTAGCTCCTTCGTCAGCAGCATGCCTGCCTGGATGCTGCCATGCTCCAACCTTGATGGGAATGGACTGATCCTCTGAACCTGTAATCCAGCCCCAATTCGATGTTCTCCTTTATAAGAGTTACTGTGGTCCTGGTGTCTCATCACAGCAATAAAACCCTAACTAAGACACTCCTGTGATCATGCCTTCTGCCATGGTAGATTGCGTCCCTTTAAACCATGAGCCAAAATAACCCTTTGCCTCCACCCCAGCAGCTCTGTGAGTATAAGCACATGCCACCATGCCCAGCTCCTCCATCTTCTCCAGAGACCATTTGATGACTGTCGTCCTTGTCTATGAAGGGCACCCACCACTGAAGCCCAGTCTTGGGGTGGGGAATAAGGGTAGAGTGACCTATCTAGATTCCAGGGGAGGCATCCCTGGCTTCCACTCCAGCCCTGCTGTGAGGATAGCATTTATCTGTTTCTCCATTTTATTATCTGTAGAATGGGAACATTATTGACATGTGCTTTACATGATAACTGAGAATGAAATATATTTGATACAGTATGATTAGGTATAATTTATGGAATAGATATGGATCTAAAAATAATTTGTTATGTTTATGTAGCAAGTCATTAATACGGTGCTGGCGAGTGTATGCACTGGTGGTTGGCACACGTGTAGCCCTCAAATGTATTTTAATAATTGCTGTCACCAATTCGCATCATGTCAACATTGTCACTGTCTCTCTTAGGACCATAGTGAGGCGACAAGATGACAAGATTTTCTTCCTCCATTACCTATGTCACAGCTCACACATTTTGTTTTCCATTTCAGCAGATTTGTTTGTCACAGGAACCAAAGGACTCTTAATGATTCACTGGCAAACACAAAGGTGTCATTGTGACTTGGCCCTTGCCTGTATTAACATTTGAAAAGCATCGTGGGAGGACTAGAGAGACAGACTAGAGAGACTGTGTGGTTAAAGAGTTCTTGCCTCTTTCAGAGGTCTGAGTTTGGTTCCCAGAACCCACACAGAGGCTCACAACTGCCTCTGACTCCAGATTGAGGGGATACAATGCCCTCTTCTGGCCTCTCTAAGTACTGCACTCACGTAGTGCAAATACATATACAGGCAAACACTCATGCATAAAATTTAAAAGGAAACAAGAAAGCTTCTTCTTCATTTTTCATAGAACCACCTGCATAGGGGTGTCTAGCCTATGGCTCACAGCTGCATGAGGCCCAAGAGCGTGTGGCTCAACGCAAGTTCATAAACTTACTTAAAACACTGTTTTGTTGTTTGTTTGTTTTTTAACATCATGGTCCCTGAGCATGGCCTTTGTAGATGTAATGTCCTGATGTCACACACAGAAAACTTCCACTTTTATGTGGGCCACGAGGTGGTTTGATGTGGCTGGGGAGAGTCTACGTCCAATGTTGTACAGAAAAACCAAAGGGTTGGATACCCCTGACCTGGAAAACCATGCCACGTGTCCCCCGCGACCTGAATCTCCCTCCAGGGGCAGCCATGGAGAAGCAGATGTACATTTCTTTAGGTGTTTTGAGTCAAGATCTCACATCACAACCCAGGATGCTTTTGACTCTCCAGCTTCAGTGTCTTGAAGGCTGGGATTACAGAGGTGAGCCGCCATGCTTGGCTTAGAAGTATGTGTTTAAAGAGTGCATGTGTCGTCATGAGATCTGCACTGAGGGGTTGTTTCCCTTTCTCGTGGGACAATGCAGGCTGGAGATGTTTTGCCTGCAGCTCAGGTCACTGGGTCAGGAAGTGACACAGCTGGAGTATGGAGGCCTTGTGAAACTTGCCCTGGAAACCCCACATCAACAGCCCAACACTGAGCCGCACTGTAGACTTATTTTCTCTGGTTTATAGGAGGTTTAAATATATCTCATATCCAGATTTTAAAACAGGGATTTTTAAGAAGATTTATTTTATTTATTATATCTAAGTACACTGTCACTGTCTTCAGATACCCCAGAAGAGGGCATTAGATCCCATTATGGATGGTTGTGAGCCATTATGTGGTTGCTGGGATTGGAACTCAGGACCTTTGGAAGAGCAGTCAATACTCCTAACCACTGAGCCATCTCTCCATCCCCTAAAACAGGGATATTTTAAACAAAACCATAGAAATCAGGTGGCTGTGCCTTTGAGGTACTGGGCCACAGGTGGCCACCAGCATGCCACATTCTCACCATAGCTGACTGTCTTCATGACTCAGTGGCTGAAATACTTGCCGTGGGATGTGCCGTGTGAAGAGCAACCCAGGGGATGATGATGGTGATAGCGGTAATTGATGGTAATTATGGCAATCGCAAATGCTAGTGGATATTA
>NW_022196905.1:122333450-122355105 GCF_008632895.1 Mastomys coucha | reverse complement strand
GGAGGAGGAGGAGGAGGAGGAGGAGAAGGGGAAGAAAAATTCTGGTAGAGATGATGGGAGTGATTGATGACGGTAGTGACGATGTTGATGTTGGTGATGGTAGTGATGCTGGCGATGGTGATGATGATGATGATGGTCATGACAGTAGCTATGGTAAAGATGACGGTGGTAATGGTGCTGGTAAAGATGACGGTGATATTGACGCTGCTGCTGATAATGGTTACAGTGGCTACTCTTGGTTGTCAACTCACTAAATCTGGAATTAACTAAAAAACCCCAGCATCTGGGCACGCCTCTAAGAAATTTTCCTGGATTGGATCATTTGAGGTCAGAAGACCCACCCTGAATCTGGGCCACACTCTCTATATAAATGACATGGAAGAAGGGAGATTTTGCTTTTCTGCCTGCTTGTCCTCATTCTGACCAGCATGTCCATCTGTCCTGCTGCTGAGGCATCCCTTCATTGGCATGAGGGTCTACGTTGTCAGGATTCTGACATGCAGTCTCAAGGATTGAACAGGTGTTGGATTCTTGGCCTTTCTGTTAGGAGACAGCCATTGCTGCGCTAGCTGGGCCTCAGCCTGTAAGCCACTCTCCTAAGCTCCCTTTATAATATAGAGATAATATAACTCTATTGATTCTGTTCCTCTGGAGACCCCTGACTAATACAACGCTGATAACAGACATGCTTTAGGACATGGAGGTTTGACGGGAACTTTGTGTCTGCTCTGTGGTTTCCCAGGATATCTATGATGCCATCCATTTTTAGCCCTAGGAAATTTAAGGCAAGATGCAACACAGAGCTCATGGCAAACGGTTTCTTATTTGTTCAGAAGAACCAATATGACCATAACAAGTGAGTGACATCGTTTTTTTGGTTGTCCTTCCCAGACAGCTTTTCTCAGAGGTCTGTATAGACTAGTGGTTCTCAACCCTCCTGACACTGACACCCTTTAACATGGTTCACATGGTTGTGACCTCAACCGTGAGATTATTTCCTTACTGCTTCATGGCTGGGATTTTGCTGCTGTTCTGAATCATAATATAGTATCTGATGTGCAGAATATCAGATATCTATCATTTGTCTGTCTATCTATCATCTGTCTATTTATCCATCTCTCTATGTATTTATCTGTCTGTCTATCTATCCATCTGTCTATGTATTTATCTGTCTGTTTGTCTATCCATCTATCAATCATCTATCTACCTATCTATCCGTTTATCTGACTATCATCTGTATATCATCTATCTATCCATCTATTTATCTTTCTATCTATGATAGGTCTTTCTGTTTGTCTGTCTTTCTGTCTATGACCCCTGTGAAAGGGTCTTTCGACCCCACTGGCATAGACCCGTGGCTGTTGGACAAACTTGCCTTTCACACAAAACCGTGAAGCTGCAATGTTTCTCCAGGGACGCCAGGGGGCGGCATGGTACTACAGTTCTTGCATGCAATGCTATATGCACTTTCAGTTCCCAACACCTTCTTCCCTTGTGACAATGCACCTTTGCCAGACTGCTGTCTGTCTAGACCCCATCCTTCCCTCTTTCCTTCGCTTCTCCTCCGCAGCCTAGGAAGTCTATTTCAGGATACTCAGGCCAACTCCTGGGTACTCAGTGAGCTTACTCAGGGATAAATCTATTCTGTGTCTGACCCAAGACCCCTCCATGGAAGACCAGTCACTCAAGCTGTGTGCCATGCTTTGTCTTCAGCTGCCCCACCCCTACCCCAACCCCCTAACCCAGGCTGAATGTGTCAGAGACCCCAGCTTACTGATTTTCATGTAGCTTGTCCCACACCAGGGAACGAAGCTAGCAATTGCCTGAATGGTGTGGGTGTGTTTCTATCTGCCTGCACCTTGAGGGAAGGTCTTCAGATGAATGTTAGGTTTAGATGGGAAGGTGCCCGTCTGTAGACCTGACTCGCATTTCAGTTTATTAACTCAATGACTCTCCATGCCGTGGTGAGCCTCATCCAGTCAGTTGAAGCCTTAAGGACACTACAGCTGAGATTGCTCAGAGAAAGAGCTCTGTCTCCTAACTGCAGCATGGAATTCCTCCCCTAGCTCCAGCCTGTGGGTCACTCCACAGACCATGGGCATGAAGCCAGGAAGGCAGATCCTAGACGTCAGAGTGTCCTTCATGTCTCCTTTTCCTTTCTTCCTGTCTTCTATGTCCCTGTCTCCCTCCTCATCTGTCTGTCTGCCTGTCCGTCCATCCATCTGTCCGTCCGTCCGTCCGTCCGTCCGTCCATCCATCCATCCATCCATCCATCCATCCAGGGAGTGTGTCTGTGTGTCTGTCTGTCTGTATGTATGTATGTACGTATGTATCTATCACAGGAGTATCTATTTATCTGTCTGCCTATCCATCCATCCATCCATCTATCCAGGGAGTGTGTATGTATGTATGTATGTATGTATGTATGTATCTATCTATCTATCACAGGAGTGTCTCTATCCATCCATCCATCTAGGGAATCTATCTATCTATCTATCTATCTATCTATCTATCTATCTATCTGTCTGTCTATCTCTGCATCCATCCCTCCATCTAGGGAGTGTCTGTCTGTTTATCTATCTATCATCCATATACAATTTGTCTATCTATCTATCTATCTATCTATCTATCTATCTATCTATCTATCTGTCTATCTCATCTCCTCTCTGTCTTCTATGTATCAGTTTTTTTTACCTAACTGTCCATCCATTTGTCTATCCATTATCAGCTTAAATGAGTTCTCAACTCACAGTGATGGTTCTTTCTTTCTTTCTTTCTTTCTTTCTTTCTTTCTTTCTTTCTTTTCTTCTTTCTTTTCTCTCTCCCTCTTTGTGTAGCCTTCACTGTCCTGGAAATCACTCTGTAGACCAGGCTGAATTTGAACTTGGAGATCCACCTGCCTCTGCCTCCCCCATGCTGGAATTCAAGGTGTGCGCCACCACTGCCCAGCCAGGGATAGTTTATTCTTAAGCCAAATGTAAGTGATCATGATCAAGGAACACAGATTCAACCCCAAATAATTTGTTCCAAGGTGGATTTTTTAAATATAGTTACAGAACAAAAGGAAGCCATACATCATGCCATTTTTCAAATACACTGATTGAGTAACTAGGTGGGTGGGTTACAGTCAAGTGGAGAAGTCTGTTGTAAGTCTCAGACATTCTTTGAAGACATCATTGCATTTTGAGTTGTGGAAGTGAGCCATCTGTTAGCACAACGCAAGGGTTTTGCATGAAAGTAAGAGGATGCTGGGTCAGCATCCTAATTTTCTTTCTGCTATTGTGATAAATTACTCTGACCAAAAGCAATTCAATGGAAGAGAGGATATATTTGACTTAGGCTTCTGGGTCACAGTTCATCACTGACAGAAGTTAGGGCAGAGACCTGGAAGGTGAAAGCATGGAGGAATGCTGCTGGCTGACTCAGTCACTCACTAGCTCATGCTCAGCTAGCTTGCTTACAGAGCCCAGGCTACCTGCCTAGGGATGGTGCTGCCCACAGTGAGCTGTGTCCTCCTACATCAATTAGTAACCAAGGGAATTCCCTACAGACATGCCCACAGGCCAATCTGATTTGGGCAATTCTTCAATCTAGGCTTTAATGGCTCTAGGCTGTGTTAAGTTGATAATTAAAACTGACTTGGACAACCAGATGCAGAGGTGGACAAATGGTAGCCCAACATAATTTGGTCCTGGATCTGCAACATTTAAAACTCTCCATGATCAATGCAATTCTGCATGTCCAGTCAAGCCATATATATGGCATCTTCAACACAAATGTGGCTTTTCGAAGAGAACTGCACTTTATAACATTCTTATGAGCATATCAATTATTTATCTACCTATCTATATCAAGCTATCATTCTCTCTATAATCTGATAATCATTTGTGCCTGTCGACTCATCTACCTACAATCTAGTAGTGATTTACCTACATTCGTTAGTCCTCTGATCATCAGGTCCTGTCTCTCCCTCCCTGTACACCCGTATCTAGGGAGTCTTATCTGTCTCCATGGAGACCCTGAGAGATGCAGAGTTACTACTTTCCATTTAGTAACTCTGGTGCTTGAAGATGCTGAGCCTTGGGTCCAAGGTTATGTTTGCTTTCAACAAAACCACTCTTGTCACCTGGAGGAGGTTTGGAATGAGACCATCAAGTGACACGTCTTGTTTGATATTCTTGAAGTGCTGTTGGGGTAAAAGATCAGATGCGCTAAGCAAGAAAACACACAGTTTCCTCTTTCATAGGAGTGATGGTTAATCGCAGCAGTCAACTTGATGATACCTGGGAAGAAAGTGGTCCTGGAGGTCCTGGCAGGATACGTAAGATAGATAGATATCAGTTGGTGTGGAATGAACCATCCTTGCTTCTTTGTAAACACTTGAGTGTATGAAGATAATCTACTGAGTCCACTCAGTGTTTCTTGCTCATATGTACATGGATTTAGGGCTGACCACTCAGGGACGGATAACCTATCAGGAAGCTTGTCTCTGGAGAAAATGGATTCTTCCTCTCTCAGCAGAGGATTGCCTAGTTCTTCATCTAGGGATTGGATCCACTCACACTGGCATGCCCTCTTGTGGCACCCCTGCGCAGGTCTTGTTTAGGCAACTAAGTTGTCAGGACCTCATGGACACAGGCTCCCTGTCTATCTAAGAGACGTTATCTTACAGCAGATATCCTGGTCCTCCGGCTCTTACAGTATTTCCACACCCTTTTCCTTGGTCCCTTAGTCGCAGGTGTAGGGAATGTGTTGTAGATGTTGTAGTCAGGGTTGGGCACCCCCTGATCACTTGCCCTTCATATTTTGACCAGTTGTATGGTTTTTTGGGGGTTGTCTCCATCTGCTGCAGAAAGAAACTTCTCGCATGTAAGGCGAGAGAGTGCATCTAAAGGTTTGGAGCCAGGATCCACAGAGAAGAGAGTTCATGCCGTTTTTTGTTTGCCTCTGGGTTAGGTGCCTCATTCAGTACGATATTGTCTAGAGGGAACCATGTTAACTATGGTGGGCGGGTTCATCCCCTGGGCAGGAGATGCCAGACTGCAAGAGAAGGAAGAAGCAGGTTGAGCAGGAGCGTCCATCCCTCTCTGCTTCCTGTCTGCGGGTGCCCAGTATCTGGCTGCTTCAAACACCAGCGGCTTTGATTTTCTGCTATGATTGACCGTAGGACCTAAAACAGACCCTTCACTTTTGTCTGGGCATTTTAATCTCAGCAACAGGAGAAAAGAAACTTAAAGCAATGATGTAACATCCCCCCCACCTCCCGCCAGGGGTAGGGATGGAGTGGGTGGGGTGGGGGGTGGAGCTTCACAAAGTGTGGTCTTGGCTGCTGTGGAGTAGAGAGATACCTACAGAGGTGTTCTAGTCTTTTCCAGTGACGCCCAGAGCCAAGCATCAGCTTCTTCTCTCTTTCGTATCACATTTGCTCCCATCCACAGTCTGGTGGGGTCCGGTCCAGCAGGAGATCCCCCATGATCCACACAGCAGCTTCCCGTTCCCTCTTTCATTTGGCTGGGAAGTTGCGGGCTGGCTCTGAGTTTTTGGGATGGGGATGGGTGGGGGGAGGCAGATAACCGTTTCATAGGCAGATAGCCCTTTACTGCCAAGCCCTATTTATCACACGCAGATGCAGGAAGTTAGACTCTGATGAGGTGCTTGGCTGCGAGGGAGGCTACGGAAGACACTCTCCTCTTCACACAAGGGAGAAAACGAAGCATTCTTCCTTAAGAAAGGATCCTGATTGGGCTGCCTGCTGATGGCAAGTGCTGCCAAGTTACGGGAGCCTTGTGTGCAGGGAGAGGGAGCTGAGGGCCAGTGTTTCCGACCGCAGCTCTCTGCCTGGGGCTCCGTGGGTTTCTCCCCAAGCCTGATGTTGTATCCCTGTGGCCAGACTTCACAGTCTAGTGAGTATGGGAGCAGGGGGTTGTTGTTCAATGGGCAGAATGGGTACCGAGGTCCCTGTGAGGCACGAGGGGCTGCGTAGGATGAGGTTTGGGTAAACTCTTGTATGGGCCTTTCAGGATGGGGTGCCTGATTCTAGATTCATCATTGTGTGTGTGGTCATGCAACGAGTTTCAGGCCCTGGTCTGATTGTTCTAGAAAATATGGGCTGGGTTAAACAGCACCCATATTATGTTTATTATTAATTATTAATGATTAATTATTAATTAGTATTGTTGTTACTACTACTACTTCTACTACTACTACTACTACTACTACTACTACTACTACTACTACTACTACTACTACTTCTACTACTACTTTTATGTGTATAACCATACAGATAAAATTAAGTTGCCTGCTTCTCACCATGTGCATGCAGTACTAGCAGAGGCCAGGAGAGGGCGCCAGATCCATTGGAACTGGAGATCATGATTGTGAGTCGCTGCGTGGGTGTTGATTCTATGGAAGAACCGCCAGTGTTCTTGCCTCTGAGCCATCTCTTCAGCCCTGCACTGGCCCTCCTAGCCAATTCTCTCTTTTGGCTGTAGTCCAGGGAGGTTTTTCAAAATACAAAACCGTGTCTGGGCTGGGAAATGGCCTAGTATTTAACGTGTACACCTTGTAAACACAGGGTCCTGAGTTTGATTTCCCCAGAATCCTAGTTTAAAAAAAAAAATCCAAAGAACACCAGGCCCAGTAATATGTACTTATAATGCCACTGTTGGGCACTCAAAGACAGAAGAATGTCTGGGACTCGTTGGCCACCCAACCTAGCCTACTTGGCTAGTTTCAGGCCAGTGATAAATTCTTTTTCAGCTCTGTGCGCTTGTCTGGGACCAAGGTCTTCTCCCACAGGCTGCACCGACAGCTCAGGGACATGATTGGAACAGGGTACTCAAGATTTATAGTTGTTCATGGTAACAGTAAGAAAGACAAACACCACTGAGGGACCCAGGAGCATACCTGGTAATTATACAGAGACAGCCAGTGTCAGCATTGGGGGAGTGAAGTGGGGGCGGGGAAGAGAGGATGGAAATGGAAGTATGGGGTAGAGGTGTAACCCCTGGGCATCATATGACCTCCTACTCAGTGGAAAGCTCAGTAGAGCGATTCATAGCAGGGTTTAGTAATCACCGGGGCTGAGCATCTCTCAGAAGGAACTTTCCAGCCATGTCCCCAGAACTCTCATGCTGGGCTGGAAGTTTGGGAATGTGGGACAGAGGGGATTCGGTTGGTTACAGGGTTGAGTTCATGAGGGCTGAGCGCACTTTCTGCATAAGGCACCTCTAGACATGTTGCTTGGGACTGTGAGGTTTCCACATCCGAGTGGCCCCCCAGCAAGGATACCGGTTATGGTCCAGAGGGCATTGGTCTATAGACTGGTTAGCGCCATCTTCAGGAAAACCCCGGGGTGTTAGCAGCTGGATCTCAGGGTGGTCGGACCAGTCCTGCACAGTGAAACGTGCAGGCTCCACAGTTATTTCTATAATGGCCATAGCCCAGTTTCTTCATGGCTCATTTAAGGAAGAGATCCTTGTGTGGATCACCCATCAGGTCAGGTGCATGGAACCTAGGAGACAGAGTCGCCACCTAATGAGACACTGTTGAAGTAGAAATTTCTGTTTTTCTTTGGAGACTCAGCTATCATATCATGTGATATTCTTCTGGGTACTGCCTTACGAGGGGATGTTTTGCTGAAGCAGATATGTGGGTGGATGTTTTGCTGAGAACAGGAATGTGGAGTTTCTCTGAAAGCTGCCTGGAAATAGGGCATGTGATGTTTTGCTGGCGTGGATGCTTGCAAGGATGCATGATGTCTGGAAAGGGTGTAAGTATAGCCCAACAATCTGTGGATGACTCTGTGGCATGGGTTCATCTTTGCCACTCTTTGCTGACTTTGTAAAAGGAAACATACCAAAGAACTTCTCTTGATAGTGCATTAGCTTCTTGCTGCTTCTGCGCAGACTCTGGCTGACTGGCAGAGCCTTGCGGTTTCTTCTGGATTGAACGGCCGTTGCGGATTTGTGAATGGCATTTACAAGTGGACCGAGCGACAGCTGCTGGTCCGTGTGAACTGAACTGCTGATATCCGACGACAAAGCCTGGACTTGCCTCAAAGAACTATTTCTAAACAGGTCCACATCCTTCCTATTAACCTTTCCCTTCTGCTACTTCTGGTGGGTGGTGGGCTAGATGAGAGGTTAAAACATTTAAGAACCCTTATTGAAATAGGTTTTGAAAAATCTAAGCCTACACACCATGCTCCCTGGTAGCATTTGGCCCAACTGATCCTTCTTCCTTATAGAAATGTGGTGAGTTTCCTTTGGTGACACCATCCACAGACAGATGTGTGCAGCTACATATCCCTCAGCAAGCAAGACCCCATCTTCCTGTATGTGGCCTAAGGGAGGCAGATCTGACATGTGTGTGGTAGTAGAATAAGATATGGCTACCTAGAAGAATCTCCTGATTTTACGCCAAGCAGGAGCAACCAGTGCTTAGGACGCTGCCCAGGGCTCCAAGAAAGCGGATCTCCCACCTCAAAGGCTAAGGAGACAGAGCTGGTGCCTTGGTCACTGTTCTATTGCTGTGAGGAGACTGGATCACTAAGGCAACTCTTATGAAAGGAAGAAGCAGCCTCACGGTGGACTTTTCGAAACCTCAAAGCCTACCCCTAAAGACACACTTCCTCCAACAAAGCCACACCTCCTGATCCTTCCAATCATTTCAAATAGCTCCACTCCCTGACTAAGCATTCAAATATGTGAGTCTTGGGGTGGGGGGAGATCAATCTTATCTAAACCATCATAGCCGAGGAGACGATTTGTCCTTTGCCTTGGTCATGGTGTCTCTTCACAGCAATGGAAACTCTAAGACAGCAACATTGGTAGGCAAGCTTCTGCTTGCTCAGTGAGCCACTTTTCTCAGCCCAACGCTGGGCTTCCATATGCTATGCTAGAACCTTCTCCTTCACCCATGATGAGCTCAGGGGTGGGGCTATGTGGCTTCTGGACTCTGCACTAGTACTGGGCTTTTTTTTTTTGTTGTTGTTGTTATTTTTTTCGAGATAGGGTTTCTCTGTATAGCCCTGGCTGTCCTGGAACACACTCTGTAGACCAGGCTGGCCTCGAACTCAGAAATCCACCTGCCTCTGCCTCTCAAGTGCTGGGATTAAAGGCATGCGCCACCACCGCCCGGCAGTACTGGGCTTTCTAAGAAGTCTTCCTCTGGTCCTTGCCTTGGGTGGAATTTCTCACCGAGGGATTTCCTGAGCCCTGGGGAAGGGCAATCTCTCTGAATGCACTTCTACATTCTGACTCTCGCCATCCCTTACCCATGGCTTCCTTTCCAGGCTATTGACTGACTCTCTATAGTCTAGTGAAGGTAAAAAGAGGATAGGGTAACTCTTTTAAAGAAAAAGAGGAAAGTTTTGGGTCAATACCAAAGCCGCAAATTTCCCCCTGACTCAGCACAACCGCCTCGATCCATTTAATGGCAGCTATCCGTCAATTTAAGTATGGTTTTATGAACCTCCCTAAGAGGAAAGCACTGCTCAGCTTTTATAGGACCAGACGTCAATTGGTATTGCAATCTTTCAGATGTAGTGAGAGGAATGGGTATTTATAATAGGAGAAGTGCTGGGAGGGATACAGGACGCAGAATTGTTCAGGGGTCTGTGAGAGCTATAGGGGTAAGGTGTAGGATCTCAAGCTAAGCTCCTCACCCAGAGACATTGGATAGGCCTGGGAGAGTCAAGAAGACTATGAAAAGCAGCTGAAGTTGGGGGAATGGTCATTTAAAGGGTGTGCTGTGGAGATTTCAGTAAAGGTTTATCCAGACAAGGGCAGGGATCTTAAGAGCCTTCTTAGTCACCCAGAGATTGGGGGCAGGGTAGTGACTTAACAAATCTCAGGGCCTGGAGAGATGGCTGGGCCTGTAAAATACCTTGCCATACATGCATGAGGTCTCGAGTTTGATTCCCATAATTCAAGTTAAACATCAGAGTGTGGGGGTACATGTTTGTATTGCCAGCACTGGGGAAGCAGAGATAGTTGGATCCTTGGGCCTCAATGCCCAGCCAGCCTAGCCAGACTGGTGAACTAGACAAGGAAGAGATTGTCTTGAAAGCGAGGTGGCTGGGACCTGACCACTGGACTTCACCTGCATGTGTACACATATATACGCACATGAACACACACATACATGTGCAGACACATACCCATGCACATCCACGCTAGGATTTTTCAGCCTTTCAGGCTGTAAAGGGAAACCACACAAAACTGGAGAAAGGATTGAGAATCACACAGTTCAGGGTTCCCAACTCCATTTGTATCCCAGAGGGGTGGGAGCGCTGCGGTGAATTGGACTCACCTGCTCTCTACCCCTGTGCCTTCAATTTGTTAATTTGGGCGTGGCATGCTAGGATCTAGATATTGATGGGGCTCTCTAGGTCACTTTGGTGTATATGGTCAGATCAGAATCTTTGATAACATACTTTTCTGTTCTTTATAAGTCAAGCCTCAGGGATCAACCCCCCCCCCCTGGGGCCATCTTCCTCTGTGAGGCTCACCGTGGAATTGCAAGATGTCCATGGGCATCTTTGTATTCCCAGTTCCCAACTCAAGTATCTCATTGGCCAAATCTTGACCAATGAAATTGGGCAGAAGTGACATAATCCATTTCAGATCCTCCCCCTTTTTAAAAAAGATTTATTTATTTATTTTATGTGAGTACACTGTAGCTGTCTTCAGACGCACCAGAAGAGGACATCAGATCTCATTATGGATGGTTGTGAGCCACCATGAGGTTGCTGGAATTTGAACTTAGGACCTTTGGAAGAGTAGTTAGTGCTCTTACCCACTGAGCCATCTCACCAGCCCCCAGGTTCCCTTCTTAAAAGCACTTTTCAACTTGCCCCCACCTTGCTCTCATTGCTACCGCACACTCCGAGGCTGAGTATTTCATAGGAAAGAGCCTGGACTCCTCCGTCACAGAAGACAACCGTCTGGAAATCCTATGGTTTGTATTTGGCTGTGATGTGAGCATAGGTCAAGGTTCACTGAGTGAAGACACCCAGGATCTCTGGCTTGTCTGTTAGGAGGTTGAGGTTAGCATGAAGACGCTAGAGCCCATGCAATGAATTCTGGGTATGTCCACGAAGCGCACCTTCAACTGCATGTGCAGAAGAAAGCATTCTTTACTTTGGGATTGTATGGAGGCCTCGCCTGTCAATTAAAAAGCTTATGGCCTATAGCAGGGAATAGAGGTGGGGGACATCTCGGAGGAGAAAGAAATCTGGGAGGGAAGAAGGTAGAGAGAGGAGAAAGACTCCGTGGGTTAGGAGTCAAGAAAGCATGGCCCTGAGGGCTTAGCCAACTGGAGGTAAGAGCGGTCCAGATGAAACATAGTAAGTAATCACTCGGGATTATTGATAGGAAAGATTTTAATAGCATAGAGGGTGGATATCTGCCCAGCTCTAGTGTTGATTAAGGCTTACTGTAAGCATAAAGGTTATGTGTGTCTTTTATCTGGCAACTAAGTAGTCAAAGGCAGGGTAGAAAGTCCAGGTTGAGATGACATATTTTCTACAACAGCCCTCTCTCTCAGCCTAATTGTTTATCTGGAAATGGGTCCACAAGCATGAAGAAGGAATGAACTCTATATACACGAAGTGCCCGGAGCAAAAGTTAGATTTTGGCATTTGTTGATTGGTCTTGACGAAGAGCTAAGAGAGACGGGTCTGTGTGTCTCTGCTTAGGTCTGCTGTATTGGATTGGAGGCTCTTGGGGGTCACTGGGTCATCTTTCCAGTCCCTGTTACTCAGTGCTGGCCAGCTTTGTGATGTGATAGTCCTCAGTTAGAGTTGACCACTTGGTCTGCAACCACTGGGCCCAGACGCTCTGTGTACAGCATAGAACCAGCCAGCATTTATAGTCAAGAGTTGAGTTGTCTTAGCTGCTATGTATCACTGATAATCAAAAGGTTGGCTAAGCCTTGTAATTCCTGATTCCAGCTTTGGCAGCAGACTTCTCAGTGGTCCGGAGATGAGAGTTCTCCATCTTTGAGACCAACCATCACAGGGAGAAGCCAGAAGGTTGAAGTGACCTGACAAGAAAAGCAGGTCACTTCCTGCTTTTCCCGTGTCTAAAAGAAAGCTATGGCCAATCCCTATGTGGGGACTCAAACATCTGCCAGAATCACACAAGTGCAGCCCAGTGCGCCCCACGTCAGTCACCATGGTGGACAGCCATGCCCAGTCTTCTAATCTCTTACCTTATTGATCTGTCAGAAATACTTATATGTGGACAGCTTAGTCTTATTGCTTTTGAAATGTAAGACTTTCTTCAGATTATCATTTGTCTTGAACGTTCCTGTCTTCAGTCAGATTGTCATGCCTAACCTACAAATACCATCTCTATTTGAGGACACAGGCCTGTAGCTCTGTTTGCATACCATATAGATCCTCAGTAACTCCTGTACATTGTTGAATAATATATATTAAACACTGTGACTTTGGGCTTTGTGGGTAAAGGTTTCTGCTCCTCTGAGGTAGAGGAGAAATCTTGAACAGAATAGAAGTCTTGAATTCTGAATTCCTGTTTGATTAAAAAAATATTCTTTGAGTCTATGGGGTGATTGAGCTGGGACGTTATTAAAGTCCTCGTCTTATTAGTATTCATAATACTGACCCCATTTAAGAGTGAAATTGGCAAATTATATATAAAAAAGATCTAAATCAAATAGCACTGAAAAGCAAACCCATAAGCCAACAAGAATGGGTATGGCAGTGTGGTTTATTTAAACCATCAGTGCACAGACCACAGGGACCTGTGAGGACTGTGGTGATCTAGAGAGAGGCCATCTTGGGGTGGGGACTTGGGTCTGCTGCCAGGTAGTCCAGAAATACACATCACTCTAGCTCCAGGTAAAGCTACAGCTTTTTGTGAAATGGGTCGGTTTGAAATATTACATCATGGAGAAACAGAACGGCCCGATTGTGCAGAGAAATTAAATGTTCTTGAGCTTTGCTTGGTCTCTGAACACTTGAGGGAGACAAAAACTAAAACATTAGCTATTCATGGTGGAAATGATATCGATGAGAAAAGTGGGTTTCCTTGTATTTCCCTTCTCAGGCTCAACAATGGTGACAGTGACGATGTTGGTGGTGGTAAATGGGATAGTGGTGCTGATCATGGTGCTGATGGGGTGTTGATGCCCGTGGTGATGTCGGTGATGTAGTCATGGTGATGATGATGGTGATGCTTATAATGGTGATGATGCCGGTGATAGTCATCATGTTGGAAACAATGGCCCTTTTGCTTGTGTCTGCCCTTCCATCATCAGATAGTTCCTACCTTGAGGACAGCCAAATACTTTACTAAATCCCCACTCCCGTTTAGACCCTCTGGCTCTGACACGCACAGATGGTGCTGGCTGAGCTCCTTAGGGTCTCGGATGTGTAAGGAAAGAGTAACCTTGGCTATTGATTCTCTAGACCTTCAGCCCAACTACCGCCGCAGGACATCCTATGGCCTTCACTTCTTCCTCCCCCTCCCCCACTCGCCCTCCAGAACAACGTTTTGCATCTCTGAGGATCTCATAGGGTAAGCTCCAGCTCTGGAACTTAGGAGCAGATTCTTATCTGTACTACAACTTTCTCTGGGTGCCGTGGTTGTGAGTTGTGAAGTCAGTCTGACTAGACCTCACTAAGAACAGTGCTGCTTCTGCTGGTTTATTAACGTTGCTAATGGGAGCGGCCCATACTGGAAGAGTCTCCGTGGTGCGCCCAAGGGTGCCTTCTCCTCGTAGGGTTTTGAGTAAGTGGGAGATACGCTTTTTAAACAACCTATACTCTAGCATAGTACTCTGCATTTATTTAATTGTTTTTAATCAGAGGCAAGATGCGAAGGCCCGACAGAATGCCCCAGACTCTGACAGTCAAATACCGGCAGTGACAAATGGCTCCTGGGTCCGTGGCATTTCCAGTACATCTGTCAGAAGCAGTTAGGCTTCCCTAACGGCTGTCAGATTCATCTTTTGGAGGAGTAGTGCGATCACTCTGGCCTCTGAATTATGAAAAGTGACAATTTCCCTCTTGTGAATGATCATAGATGGCGTGGCATCCATGGCTGGGTGTTTCTGTGAAACAAGCTAAGCACACAGAGAAAGCCACATTGCTATGTTCTGGGCTGCCCTCCTCTGAGGATTTTCTGTGAAGCCAGGGTGGGCACATCTAGGTCAGGATGGAGGAGAGCTCTTAATTTGCAGGGCAGGGGCTGGAGGAATGGCTTCGTGGCTAGGAGTATTTGTTGTTCTTGCAGAGTGAGTTCAATTCCCAGCACTCACATCAAGCAACCCACAACAGAGTGCCTGTAACACCAGCTCCAGGAATACGGTGCCCTCTGCTGGCCTCTGTGGGCACTGCACACACTTATATCTTTTAAAAACTGTAGCTCATGATGCGTGAAGGGGAGATAACCAACGCTTTGAGGGTTTGGTCTCTGCATCACAACTATGGCGTAGACCCAGATCTGTGTGCTAAGGACCTCTCTGCTCCGTGATCTTGAGAGCTTCAGCTTGGCCAGATGAAAATGAATAATTTATAAGATTTTTTTTTTCCTGGAGATTTTCAGACTGTGAAATCTACTTAGAATGGGAATTTGTAGTTACAAATCAGTATTTTTAAAAAGGTCATGACACAATTACCTTTCTCTCTCAGTTTTCTCTTCCATTGCCAAAGGGAAGATCTTCCAGCCCTGCCCAGCCATGACAAGCCTGGTCATGTGACTTTCTTCAGTCGATGGACTCTGGGAAGAAATGAGGCCTCCTGTGTTGGGAGACGTTCTGTGGCTGATGTGTTGCTCTGCCATGATTCCTCCAGTCTCCAGCTGCTCCCTTCGTCTGAATGTCAGAGAGAAAAATCCCAGAGAGACCCAAGGCTGACTTGAAAGAGGCATATTCTTATGGAGAGATTCAGATTTGTATCAGTGCATGGGGCTATTTGTTAATGCAGCCTTGCCTTGACTAATGCTGACAGGTACAGAGGCTCACAGCTACCCCTTCCCATCATAAGGAGTCAGACCAGCAGAGAGGAGAGAGCCGCAGGCTCCCAGCCGCAGGCTGTGACTCGTTTTCCTTGTCTGTTTGTCTGTTTTCCTCCTCTTCTTCTTCCCCTTCCCCTTTTCCTTCTTCTCCTCCTCCTTTTCCTCCTCCTCATTTTCTTCATCTCCTTTTTCTCTTCTACCCATGGGACCTGTGTATAGGCTGGCAAGAGAGAAGGAGTCAAGAATTCACCTTTATTCCAGAAACCACACTTTGGTTTGCAGCTCAAAACCTAAGGATTTAGAGGTCGATGCTGGTGTCTGCAGCGAGCAACTTTACATAAAGTACAAGTCCTGGGCAGGTGGTTGAAGGTAGGACCAGGAGAGATGGATTCACACTGTTGTTTCCACCAAAAACTAAGTCAGGGTCTTCGAGCCTGGAGGTGTAGGGATGGGGCTCAGTGGAACGGATTTAGCAGGCAGGAGGAAGAGGGAAGAGAGGAGAACGAAGTAGTTAAGGACAGGAGCTGGCATGCCTTTGGCCACAGGAAAGCTGGCCTGCATGAGCAATTGAAAAGTCTTGCTATTCCTCAGAGTATAAAATAAATACACATCCTTTTGAGACAACAACAAAAGCAGTGCATATTCCACTGGTAATACTTTCTGGACCAATTTTTATTTGGGGGTTGTATGACTAAGCTAAACCCCAGTAGAGAGGTGGGTGCACACGCTTTCTATGCTCCCATCCTGGGTTGTCTGTCTATGGGAAGTCACAGCTGAGTCCTGACTGTTCGGGCCCTTCACTGGGGTGCCTTAAGGTCTCTCTGTCTTGTGAACTGTTCATCCTTCAGATCTGAAGGTGGAGGCAGACTTGTGTTCCCACCACTTCATAGCCTCCCAGGCATGGTGTTTCCATCTCGGTCGTTGTCGGGCAGCCTAGAGAGGAAGTCCCTTGGCTTGTCTTTCTCCAGGCTGCACAGATCACCTGACAGCTTTGCCTCTGACCTCTTGATCTTCCATGCAAACCACCTGTCTTGGCTAGGGTTTTATTGCTGGGGAGAGACACCATGATTAAGGCAACTTTTATAAAGGCAGACATTTAACTGGGGCTGGCTTACAGGTTCAGAGGCTCAGTCCATTATCATCAGGGCGGGAAGCATGGCAGTGTCCAGGCAGACATGGAGCTGAGAGTTCTACACCTTCTCCAAAGGCATTCAGGAGCAAACTGTCCCTTCCTCACTGGATGGAGCTTGAGCAAAGGACCTCAAAGCCCACCCTCATAGTGATGCATTTCCCCCAACAAGGCCACTCCTCCTAATAGCAGCGCTTCCTGAGGGGCCAAACATATTCAAACCACCACACCACCCTAATCAATGAAGGAATTCTCATAACCTCTTTCAACAGCTGCCACCACCGCTGCTGTGTCTGGGAACACAGCTGCCATTGATTTTGTCACTTAGAAAAGTCCCGAAAGTTGGGCTGGAGGGATGGCTCAGCAGGTAAGAGCACTGGTTTCTCTTGCAGAGGACCAGGTTCAATTCACAGCATCCACAACCATCCCTTAACTCCACTTCCAGGAGATCTAGCGCCCCCTTCTGGCCTCCACAGGTACTTGTATTCACGTGGTACACATAAGCATATACAGGCACACACATATACATGAATTAAAAATAAGTGGTTTTTTTTCCAGAAGTTACATTTTAAAAACAGAAAACAAAGACTAACAGTGTGTCTGATGTTTATTCTTGTTGTAACACTCACCTCACCTAGGGTGATGCGTGTCTGATTCTCACTCTCTAGAAAGGTGAAGTTTGCAGGATAAACAATAAAAAGAAGAGCATTATCTTGTAACGCAAAAATGTCACTCACTCACACCATGCACATTTCACAGGAAACAGCTTCTTGCAGACGCTGGAAGTCACTATTACCAGAACAGGAACTCTGAAGAGACACACTCAACTTCCTGTTTTGTGAGTCAAGTTTTATCAGAAAGGTCCCCAGCTGCTCTTGTCCACCCACAATAATACAGTGGCTTCAACAGGTGCCACGTGGTACCTGAAGAACTTTGGCATTGTCTGCCCTTGGCAGAAGAAGTTCACAAACTCCTGACCCAGGAGAACCTTGTCATTGGTGTTTGCTATTTAGGGCAGAGCACGGCTATCGTTTTCAGAGACGAGGACAACTGTACCGGTGTTGCCTGAATGCCAGCCAGCCCCATTAGTCTGTGGTTGACCACCTGTCATTATGAGTCTTACAACTTCTCCATCACCCATTCAACAAATAGGCTGTGGAGGTGAGGCCGGGCGGGCCATCTATTAGCTTATTAGGGAGCCTGGAGAGGAATGCTGGATTTTTGTCCTCTTAGGAGTTTTATGATGTATGTGGAGCTTTTTATCATTATCTGGCTGACCTTCACACTGGCACCTGGGAGGCCTTTCCTAATGTACTTTCTTCAGAAAGATGATTAAAACCAGGGAATCATGGCTTCAGTGTGGCTGCTGTGTCAGCGGCTTTGTCCTCCGTGGGGGAGGAGAGAGAGGTAGGGAAGGTTTAGGACTATGCGTCTCACATGGTTGGGATGTCTGAATGTTAACCTAAATCTCCGGGGTCTCTATATGGCTGTGCACACACACTGTCCCTTGTCTTGACCATGTGTGTGATAAGGAAAGATTGCTCTCTCTCCTAGTTCATGAAAACCTCAGACCTGAGGTAAAGTTCGTGCATGTGTGCATGCGTATGGTGTCTGTTTTTTCCCGGTCTCTCTAGGCATGGCTGCTTGCTTTCAAGTGCTTTCAAGGTAGGATAGAGCTGTGGCTGGAGTTCTTGTCATCTGATTACTATTATTGAACTAATAGTCCAAATGGATAGATTTCGGATGTTATCAATACAGCTAATAGCTTACCATTTTGTCTCCATCGGCCTATGAACCCAGCCCTAGTAGGGGACCTATGAGCATCTCTAGGTGGATGCAGCCTGGCAGGGGGCCTGTGAACATCTCCAGGTGGGCAGGGCCTCGCAGGGGACCTATGAACATCTCCAGATGGGAGGGGCCTGGCAGGGGACCTATGAGAATCTCCAGGTGGATGGGGCCTGGCAGGGAACCTATGAACATCTCCAGATGGGCGGGGCCTGGCAGGGGACCTATGAGAATCTCCAGATGGGCGGGGCCTGGCAGGGGACCTATGAACATCTCCAGGTGGGCGGGGCCTCACAGGCGCCCCAGAGCCTCTCCAGGCTTCCCTTTCCTGTAGTCTTTTGTTGTCTTTCACTCCTCGGAACCCTGGAGGGTCAGTTCAGTTTAGCTTCTTTTACTTCTGTCAGACTCAGACTTTAAGGGCCCTCTTACCCTTGTCTCCTTTCTTTTTTCTTCACTCTTTATTTTTATACATATAAGATATAGAAATAGCATGAAATACGGATGCTCCCGAGAGACTGAACAAATGGCAGCACATTTGCCATCATTTCTCTCTCTTTCTCTTATCTCTGTCTCTCATCCCTATCTCTGTGTCTCTGTCTCTCTGCTCTGTGACATTGCCATCTCTCTGATTTCTGCCTGTCACATCACTTGCTCATCTCTGTTTCTTTGTGTCTCTGTTCTCTTTCTCACTCTGTCTCTGTCTCTCTCTGTGTCTCTGTCTCTGTCTCTGTCTCTGTCTCTCTCCCTCCCTCCCTCCCTCTCTGCCTTTGGATCACTCAAAAGGAATCCTTCACAGCTAATGGTTTGGCAGAATGATGGACCTTTCTGTGCACGACTGCAGTGCATGGCTGTGTTCCTCACCACCATACCCTCAATTCCTCATTGACATTTACCAGTCTGCACTCAAACTTCCCCTAGTAACTCCAAAAATCCAAGGATTTCTTTAGCATCTTTTCTACGCTCTCTTTCATGATGTGAATTTAGAAACGACTGACCGTCAGAGTACAATTCCAGATCCTGTGCAGCTGCTCTTCTGCACAGGAGAATAACCACAGCGCTGGGGTAAACCTTGGGTCCCTTGATTCTCCTGTGGGCAGTGGGTTCAGCAGTTGGACAGAGACACAGTTGGGTGATGTCAAGGCTCTGTAGCCTAGTGAGTTCTCGGGGCCCCATGTGAGAAGATTCCTGGCTGAGCAAATGGCAGTAATAAATTATCTGAAGCCTTGGCTGCCGTCCTGTCGGTCCCCTGAGCTGGAAGCTCCTGAAGTCTGAGGCTTCTGCTGGCTGTCCTGCACACACCATCATGGACTAGGCCAACTGGTTTCTGACCACGGGACTCCACCTTAAGGGCTTCAACAAATTCTCACCCTTTCTGAGGCTGCAACCCTTTCATGCAGTCCCTTATGGTGTGATGGTGCCCTACCACAAAATTATTTTGTGGCTACTTCGTAACTGTAACTTTGCTGCTGTTATGAATTGTAATGTAAATACTTTTTTGAGGTAGAAGTTTGCCAAAGGGGTTGAGATCCACTGCAAGAGGCAAAACCTGATCTCATCTCTGGGGAGAGGGCAAGAGCCCTTCTAGAAGAACAAGGTTGGGGGAGGGGGGAGGGGGGGACCATGACCTTCTGTGGAAAGTAGGGCCCACCTCATCTAAGGACATCAGAACTAGTGTTGCCTTGAACCCCAAAGTCAAATGGCCACATTGGGTGTAGAAGCAGCCATCTTTCCACACGGTCCTTTGTGCCTCCCTCTACATCCCCCCATCTCTGATGCATAATGTCTGTTCCAAAGGTTCTTTAGAGTTCGGAGGAGATTCACTAATTCCTTACTCCACCCTGCTTTTCATGGAACCAAGCTAGGAGGCTCTCTGGGGTAAACCAGTTTCATGGCTTCCGTGAGGCGATCCCCACCTGGAGCATCTCTTTATCCATTAAGCTGCACCTGGACCAGAGGAATGTGTGATGTAGACCCTTACCAGGTAGCCGCGGGATCCATGGACACATAGCAGACCCTGACTTCCCTCCATCCTTAGAAGCCTGTGGCCTGTGCTGTTGGAAACCCCTGGATATTAAAGCCAGTACAGTGCTATCGGGTCAGCAGCTGGAGAGTTTGCTGTGGAAGGATTTCTTAATGGGTTTCAGGCTTTGGAAGTAAACATATTAACAAACTGCAACTAGCGTTTGGGAGAAAGCATTTCTGACTGATGATTAGTTAAGACTTTCTGTGCATATTTTTCTAAAGAGTTTCTGTTCTGGGGTAGGCAACAGAGACTCATTCAGGATGGTGGCATCACACTCACCAACAGCCCTGGAACAAGCTGGTTGCAGTGTGTGGTCCCAAACTGGGCATACAGTTAGCAGTAGTGTCATGCAGATCTGACAGTGTCTGTGTTCCTTGGCGGCACTGTGCCTCCTGGTGACCTGTCCATTCCATATGTCAAAGGCTGATGGGGTAAAATAAATAAATAATAAATAAATAAATCCACTATGGGTTGGGGAATTGTAGATAATTTGGCTTTCCTTGCTCCAAGTGTTTGAAACTTCAAAGTGATGGTGCTGGTTCTTTGTCATGTTGCTGTGACAAAATACCCAAGGGGGCTGGAAAGATGGATGACCCAGTGGTTAAGAGCATTGGCTGCTCTTCCAGAGGACCTGGGTTCATTCCTAGCACCTACATGGCAGCTCACAACTACCTGTAACTCCAGTGCTGGTGATCTGATGCCCTCTTCTGGCCACCACAAACACATATGTCATGTACATGCATGAGTGCACACAAACACACACACACACACACACTTTAAAATAAAATACAGTACACACCCAACAAAAGAGTCTTAAGAAGGGAGGATTTGTTCTGGCTTACAGAGCCAGGGGAGAATACAGTCCACCATGACAGAGAAGGAGTGGTGGTAGGGAGCTGTGAGGCAGGCAGCTGGTCACATTGCCTCTGCAATCAGGAAATAGTGACAGTCCATGCCCCCAGCCCATGGGATGGAGCCTCCCACAATTCAAGTGAGTTTTCTCACCTCAGCCAGCTCTCTTTAAACACCCTCATAGATAAGCCCAGAATTTGTCTCTTCCCTGACTCTAGATCCTGTCAAGCTGATAATGTCAACTGTCACAGCGATCCTGTGATCATCAAGGAACCCCTAGAAGTGACATATTATTATGACTTTTAACTGGTATATGATTGGTAATCTGGGGGTGTTTGGAAACCTTGGGACTTGTTGATAGACATGGGAAAAAAGTGTTCTTTAAACTTCTTTCAAGCCAAATAAAAATACAGCAAATGTATACAGGAGAAGCATGGTCTTCTATGATTGGCTGGGAGAGAGCGAGGAGGGTGCCTGAGCTTGCTTATGGAATCAATGGGATTGACCTGGATAAAGCTGCGCTCCTCCGGGGTGACAGCAGCCTTCCGTTTAAGTAGACTCAACTGTACTTGGTTATCAGTCAGTTAGCAAAAGCTCATCGATGTCCCCGGGGAGGGAGAGACTGTTCAGTCACCTGGTGACAAGACACTGGCCTGTCCCTGAGTGCCACCTTCTGCCTCTGAATGCCCTGTCCTGCTGGTGTACTCATGGAACTGGCTTCCCTCTCTGCTAAGGACTAAAGTTGTAACATATGTCAGCTGAGTGGCCTCCGGACTTTTCTTTCTCTTTGGAGCATGGCTTATTCTAAAATAAAAATAATAATAATAAAAAATTAAACCTAAAAGAAAATAGAACAAAAGAATAACACAAGGTTGGTTT
>NW_022196905.1:122297200-122333440 GCF_008632895.1 Mastomys coucha | reverse complement strand
GTCTTCCAACCCCACTCTTCAGTCATTTAGAACCTGTTACAGCCACCCACAGACTTTTAAGTGGGATTGCTGAGAGAGAAATGCTTCGTGCTTTAATGTCTTTTTTAGAATAAAATCTTTTGAGACTCTTCTGTGAACAGGAAAGCACCCTAGTGTATGCTGAGCACAAAGAGATACCCAAGCTTGTGTTTTATGAAGTTAATGTTCCTCATCCCCGCTCTCTACCTAATGAGCTCGTAGACATTTCCCCATCTCACAGAGAAGCAAGGAAATGAGCCTGCATGGGTCTGCTCTGGCCGGACAGAGAGTCAGCTCCTGGGCGGGGTTCCCAGGGATCGGTAGCGGTAAGCCTAGGCAGCGGACTGCTTCCTCCGGGTTGGGGGTGGGTCGGCTACTCTTCTGCGATCCGCTTGCTTCTCAAGTCTTCGGCGTTATAACTGGTATCAACTGGAGGCCATTTGTTTTCCTTCGCAAGTGCCAGCTTTTTAAAAAGACACCTACACACCTCTCCTCAGATCTCAGCTATATTATGAGTTTGAAAGCAACATATTCTTGGGATTGAAATCACCTCCTTCACACCCCCGAAGAAGCACACCTCTGCAATTTTCAGGATATTCATGAGAGGGAAAGAGCACGAGGCTTGTGTTCTGTTCTCTTCACCGCAGGATACCACCCTTCCTTCCTTTTTGATTCGCTTCCTTTAATCCTTTGGCTGAGTCCTAGGGGACTGAGTTTAGCAGGCTTGGACTGGTTTGCATAACAAAAGCAGAATCTAGTCCCCAGAGCAAAATGACCTGAGAGACTGCAAGTGACCCTACGTGGAGAGCTGTTGGGGAAGAATTGTTGCCCTGGATGCAGCTAAGCGCTCTTCCTGGCAGCAGGAGCCCGGCGGCAGCCTGTAACACTAGCCCAGGCCGGTAACTGCACCCGAACCCCGGATATCTCTGCAGTCACTCGCCTCAGCAGCTGGGGTCCTTCCTAATTAGCCACCTTGTGTCCTGGCTGACCTCAATTTCTGCTCCTCGGAGAAGATAAATTATCTCCCTTACCTCCAGCCGATGGCTCAGCCCAACCTTTGAGCTCATGAAGGAACACTCCAGAAGCAGAAGCACAGGAGCGAAGAGCAGAGGAAGAAGGCTGGCCCGGGTTCGGGAGGCAATTTTGTAGCCGCTTGTATTTGGACAAGAAGGTCCCAACTGAGCTGAGCTTGCCTGTCCTGTCTGCTCTAAGCTTGATGAAATCAACGAAAACCCGGTCCCAGAGTAGTGGTTTTCTCAGTTGGAGGGCTTAACTCAAGAGGGGAAAGGAATCCGGGATCCAGTGGAGATTTGCAGCCCACCAAGGCCACGGATCCAGCCAAATCCAAGTCTTCAGATGTGGGTGGGGTGGAAGCCTGGGTGTAAATATTTCCCATCCTTAAACTTCGTGGAGCCGTCCCTGGGGTTTGGGGAAGAACTCCAGCAGCATTAGGATCGTTTTGCTCCCTGAAGTGGAGGCTCACTGAAGAAGATGTGTGGACAGAGCAGAGGGGAAATCATTTAGGGATGCGTGAGTTATAGCGTGTACTGCCTGGTTTCTGGGGGTCTTTAATAGGGATGCTTCCGTAGACAGTTCCTTCACAGACTGGGCTGATGCCTGAGTGAGAAAGTGCAAGGACGTGAGTTCAAGCTCCCAGAGCCCGTGTGAGAAAGCTGACCATGATGGCACGTGCTCGAGATACTAGTGCTGGCGATACAGAGACTGGACGATCCCTGTAGCTCCGTGGCTGTCCAGCCTAGCCTGCTTGGCAAGTTCTGGGCCAGTGAGAGAACCCCAACTCCAAAGAAGGTGAACAGCAATTGAGGAATGACATCGAATGAAGGTTGTCCTCTGACCTCCGCATGCGCGTTCACACGTGCATCTGAATAGCTAAGCTGGCAGGCCTGTGGCACCAAGCCAGCTCAATCCTGACTGCGATTTTGTTTCTTTTTTCTAGGCTTACTTTTTCTCCCAGTTAACCATCAACACTACAAAAGCCTTCCATGTGCTTTGAAACACCTCCCTTCCCACCGTAGCTTAGCTGAACCTACTACCATCCCTTCTTATAATGGACACGTGTACTTGCAATCTCTCTTTCTCTCTCTCTCTCTTCCCTACCCTCCCCCCCCACCACACACACAGGAGCACACTCAATGGCTATGTAGGCCCAGACACTTTCCCACGTGCTCAGGATCGAGCCAGGTTTGGAGCTGCCTTCTCTGAGGGTATGTCCTTGGGGAGCAAAGGCGTCAGACACAGGACTGTTCCTTGAGTAAAAAGGGGAGCCTGGGAAGGCAGGAGGTAGCTGACAGCAGCCCCCTGTGACCTCCTCTTCACCTGCTTTGCTCCATCCCAGTCTGTCCACCCCCGGACCCATCTCCGACTCAGGTAACATGTTGACAAATGAGAGAGAATACATATTTCACCTAAGCACCATAAAGCAACAAAGGGATGGGTTTCTGCATGAATACTACTCTCTCAGGAGACTCTGTCGCCAGGAAATGAGACCATCCTGCATTTATTATTTATTTTTATTATTATATTTTAGGCTTCATACATGCCCAGAAGGTTCTCTACTGCTGAGCTAAGCTATTTCCTTACCCCTCTTTCATTTCTAGAAAGGATCTCCTTTCTCTAGATTAATAATTCCTTGGCATACAATATTTTTATTCTTTACTTTCAATTAACGTACATACTTACATCTGAAATAAGATATTTCACACAGACAGCAACACCATGCGGCCGTTGTTTGCCGATCCCCATTCTGGTCTGTCTTTTTAATTATTATTATTGTATGTATGAGTGTTTTGTCTGTAGTACGTATGTATGTGCACAATGTGAGTGCAGAACCTGATCGTGAGCTGCTATGTGGGTGCTGGGAATTGAAACCCAGTCCTCTGTAAGAGCCGAAAGTGCTGTTAACCACTGAGCCAACTCTCTGTCTTCTGAATTTATCTTTTAATCAGTGTGTTTGGTGTTGAATGTGATTGCTGATATTAAGGACTGATGTCTCCCTTTTTGTTTTTTTACTTTGGGCTTCCCTCTGTCCCCTTTCCTAATTCCCTATGTAGGACATGAACCTTTTCTAAAATGTCCTTTTAATTTATGCATAATGGTTCTGAGTGCATCATTTGCTATAGGCTCTTAGTAGTTGCTCCAGGAACTTCATGTAACTCATATCGAAGCTACTGGCTTTAAAGATGCGAGTAGGTTCCACCTCCCTCATGTCCCTCATATTCCCTTCCCCTCCCCCATTACGACATTATGTCTCTGCCCCCTGCAGGAAAACCATGCTAGTATTCCAGATTTAATATTTTAAAATTACTTTATTTATTGATTTTTCTCTTGTTCCTTTTCTCTCTGTAGCCATCCCCTTTCTCCCTTCTTCCTGCTCTTCCTCCTTCCCCCTTCCTCCCTCTCTCCCTCCCTCCCTCCCTTCCCCTCCCTCTCCCTTCCCCATCATCTCCCTTCTTTACTCATCCTTTTTTAAAAAGTCCACTTAGCACTGCTGGTAGGTGGAGGGTGAAAGACCACTGACTGGAGCACATGGCATCCCCGATGAAAACCGACACTCCTCTGCCTCAGCCACCATCCATCCGCTGGCATTATCTCCTCGGCTAAGGGTCGGGCTCGGTGACCTCCACCTGATTTTTCACCTGGGGTCCTGGGAATTGAAGTCAGGTCTCCATGCTTACATCTCAGTTTACCAGCTGAACCCTGAGCTTTCGGCAGACATTGCACATGCAGAACACGCCACGGCTGCACCCACATTTTCCAGCCTCAAGGCTGCTCATTCATTATGATATTACCCATGCTTCTTCCTGGTTTACAGCTTTACTCTCCCCAAATCTGGAAGCAATGAGTGTGTGTCCTCTACTGACCTTAGTGAGCACTGATGGGCGCAGTATATACCCTGGACCTTAGCCTATCTCCAAGGCATCCTAACCTATTGCAGGATATTTGAACACATTGTGATCTCTAAGATTTTGTTATTTATTGGAAAATCTTGGTTTTTTTGGGGGGGGGGTGTTTTTGTTTTTGTTTTGTTGTTGTTTTTTTCAGAGATAATGTTTCTCTGTGTAGCCCTGGCTGTTCTAGAACTCACTCTGTAGATCAGGCTAGCTTTGAACTCAGAAATCTGCCTGCCTCTGCCTCCCAAGTGCTGGGATTAAAGGCATGCTTGGCTTAGTACACACCTTTAATACCAAACAGTGGAGGTAAAATTAGTTTGTAGAAGGAAGGGCCCATGTCAGGAAGTAACGTCTAATTGAGTGGCAGACAAAGTGATGAATCAGAGAAAGATTTGACAGAATAGGATCTTCCCAACTCTGAAGAGAAGAGAGAAGGGGAAGCTACTTCAGGGGTAGTGCAGGCAAAGAAGACAGGAGGAAGGAGACCGTTTTACTGGGACTGTTATACAGAGAGAGAACAAGATAGACACAGGTGAAGACAGAATGAACCAGAGAATGAGAAGGAGCCAGAAGATTAGAACAGATTGCCAGAGTTAGTTTGAGGCCAAGCAGAGCAAACCAGGCAAAGCACAGAGAAACCAGACTGAATCAGCATGGAGAAGAGTCAGAAGAGCTGAGCTGAACCAGTCAGTCAGAGCTCAGAAAGAACAAGAGAGGGTGAGCTTATTCCCCAGTCAGTCTCAGAGGCTAGAAGCTTCTGAGGCCTACACAAGATTGTACAGAGGCTAGAAGCTTCCAGGACTAAGCCTAGGTTAACAGACAGAGACAGCAAGCCTCCGAGATGACAATCACTGCAGGAGAATAAAAGTTATTTTACACAAGCCACTGCCTGTCTGAGGCCACTCTGACCCAACTGTTTTCCTTTAGGCTCTGGAAGGCCGTGTTTGGAGGAGAATTCCACAGACAGAATGGAGACACTCTGTCCTCTTTCCAGGCAGACGTCACTGCATTCTCGTCTCCTGGCTCTGTATGAACTCAAACGGCTGAAAACTACAAACAGATGCTAGGGTGTTTCTGATGCCTGGGAACATGGCAGACCGCCTCCAGCTAGGCAACATGTTTGAAGCCTTTTTATTTAACGCGGTTTATTTTTGAAACCCAATGTGTTTTTTTTGTTGTTGTGTGCATCTTTGAGGTGGAATGAGAGATCTTCAGGAAGGAAGGAGCCAGGGACAGCATCCCCACTGCTGGACTAACCCTGGAACCCTGTGGGGCTATTGGTCCTTCTCATTCTTCTCCAGCTTACTCATGAAGTATGTGTTAGGAAGGAAGCAGCATGATTCTAGTCTTGACTCCCTCAGATGGGATCCAGAGAAACCTGTCAAGGTCTGGGTTGGTCCTGTTCTTTGGGGCTGCTTACTCTGCCCCTAGACCTGAGACAGGGGAATGAGAGACTGTAGGAGAGAGAGAGAGAGAGAGAGAGAGAGAGAGAGAGAGAGAGAGAGACAGAGAGAGACAGAGAGAGACAGAGAGACAGAGAGACAGAGAGACAGAGACAGACAGAGAGACAGAGAGATAGAGACAGAAAGATAGACAGGCAGAGAGAGAGACATAGACACAGACAGACAGAGACAGAGGCAGACAGAGACAGAGAGATAAAGACAGAGATATAGACAGGCAGAGAGAGAGAGGGATACAGACAGACAGAGATAGACACAGGCAGAGAGACAGAGACAGAGAGATAGAGACAGAGGCAGAGAGACAGAGAGAAAGAGAGAGAGATGACAGAGACACAGGCAGAGAGACAGAGACAGAGAGATAGACAGAGGCAGAGAGACAGAGAGAAAGAGAGAGAGATGACAGAGACACAGGCAGAGAGACAGAGACAGAGAGATAGACAGAGGCAGAGAGGCAGAGAGAAAGAGAGAGAGATGACAGAGACACAGGCAGAGAGACAGAGACAGAGAGACAGACAGAAAGAGAGAGTGAGGGAGAGAGAGAGAGAGAGCCATCTGATCATCTGATTCTAGCCTTTGATGGAGCAGTACAAATGACCATGAGGCCAGCAGAGATGCATCTACAGGCATAGGCACCCTGGACTGTTGTCCCTAACCCTGTGCAATTGGCCAGGGTTAGGAATGTAGCAGGAAGCCAGAGGCTACCATGGGAGGTGATGCTGCTTGGCATAGTTCAGAATAAAATCACCTAGCACTCAGAGGACAGAAGAGTCACCTAGCACTGTCTACCTGAAGGACTAGAGCTCCCAGTGACATCTGTGCAGGGTACAAGCCAACCTTCCAGTAGCCAACAGACCTTGTAAACATGACCTCCTGTGCTCTGACAACCTTGTATCCCAAGAATGCCTTGCGCTCATTCTATCCTGAGCAAATTGGTCCAGATGTTCCTTGGAAGCCATGGCCATATTTCCAGCTCAGCTTCTTCTTGCTTGCCATTTCTACCAGCAGTGGCCCCTGAGGCAGTGTGATGTTTGGCTCTTGGGAGGCATTTTTAAATGTCCTCATGAGGGGAAGGTGGCATTAAATGAAGGAAGGGAGAAGACAAAGTCATTGCTGAGCATCTTAGAGTGTGGTTTCCCTATTGCAGCGATGAACTTGAGAATGCTTTTGTCTATCACAGTGGTTCTCAACCTGTAGGTCTTGACCCCCATGGGGGGGTCACATATGAGATATCCTGCATACCAGAGATTTACATTTAAATCCATAACAGTAGCACAAACTACATTTATGAAGTAGCAATGTAATGATTTTTATGGTTAGGGGTCACTGCAACGTGAGGAACTTTATTAAAAGGTTGCAACCCTATGAAGGTCAAGAACTACAGGTCTATCAGGATGTCTGCCCACACCTTTTGCACCAATGTGATTTTTGGATGTGACTCTCTCACTAATCCCTGTGACATCTTTAAAAATAATATTTTAAGATTTACTTACTTTTATTTTGTGCATATGATTTGTGGTGGTTGAAAAATGCTTGGTCCGTGGGAAGTGTTGTTATTAGGAAGTGTGGCCTTATTGGAGAGAGTGTGTCACTGTGGAGGCGTGCCTTTGAGGTCTCATATGTACGCTGAAGTCTAGCCAGTGTGATATAAACCTTTCTCCTGGATGCCTTTGGATGAAGATGTGGAACTCTCAGCTCCTCCTGCACCATGCCTGCCTGGATGCTGCCATGCTCCCACCTTGATGATAATGGACTGAACCTCTGAACTTGCAAGCCAGCCCCAGTTAAATGTTGTCCTTATAAGAGTTGCCTTGGTCATGGTGTGTCTTCACAGCAATAGAACCCTAAGACATGGGTGTTTTGCTTGCATGTATGTCTGTGCACCACATGCATGTCCAGCATCTTCAGATGTCAGAAGAGAGTATCAGATGCCCTGGAACTGGAGTTAGAGGCATTTGTGAACTAGCATATAGGTGCTGGGAACCAAACTCATGTCTTCTGCAAGAGCAGACATACCTCCAGTGACTTTCTTGACATCTGATGGAAGTTCTCCACCCTTACTCAATACTTCCACTTCCCTCTCCTGCTACCAACACACTTTCTGTGACTCATGTGACACTTTCTAAGACTCAACAATGAATATTAATAATCCCATCTCCTGTATCCCTAGGCCAATGACAACCTGGAATGACAATTTTCCTTTTATTTAGAGCCTTCCTGCCTCTGTGATGGCACACATTGGCTATGTGAGGTTGTATCACAGGGTATGAAACTACCCCTCCACCTCAGAAAAGTTAAAGATAATCTCTAGCATGGTCTGACTTCTGCCTCAATGTGGAATGGTGTAACATTTGAACCCTGCACCCTCCTCAATGTGGAAGGAGATGATTCATGGTAGGCACCCTAGGAACAGATCTTAGATGAAAAATGTGTTTTTAAGCCGGGTAGTGGTGGAGCACGTCTTTAATCCCAGCACCTAGGAGGCAGAGTCAGGTAGATTTCTGAGTTTGAGGACAGCCTGGTCTACACAGTGAGTTCCAGGACAGCCAGGGCTATACAGAGAAACCCTGTCTCAAACAAACAAACAAACAACGCCCCCCCCAAAAAAAAGAAAAAAAAAGATCTTTTGTTTTAAACCTGGATTCTGAGCCCAAGAGTCTTATTGTTGAACTTAGACCCCAAGTAGATCTATTTTGGAAGGTTCTAGATCCTTTAGAATGTGGGACCTAGCTGGAGCAAGTAGGTTACCCAGTAGGAGCTTTTGAAGATTATACTGGATAGGAAGGCCTCCCCTCTCCCTCTCTCTCTGCTTCCTGCCCATCATGTATCACCTGCATGCTGTGGACGGAGTTCTGTGTCTCCACTGGCCCAGCATCAATACAGTCAAGCTGAGAACTGTTGACTGAAATCACAGAAACTGGGAGTCAAAATAACATTTCCTCCCATGGGCTGTTTCCATCTCATCACCATGGAAAGAAGAAAACCAGGGCCTTTCTCTTTGCATTCTCGTCTCACTACTATTTCAGAGAACAGAATAAAATGGTCTCTCTGGCCATGCCTGCTGCTCATGCCTTCTTTTTGGAGTGTGTCTGGCTCCACCACCGTATCTTCTTGAGGAGTTTGTTTTGGACCATTTTGAATCCAGAGCGTTCACCGTCTCATGGATGCTCAAATGTTTGGGAAAACTCCAGCTTACTCAGCACACCTTTGTGAAATTTGAAAACACAAATAACCTACGGGACTACAAAAGTCTCTTTCTCTCTGTTTCTAGAAAAATGCACACAAGGTTATGTTCCCAAGATGTTGGAATTCCATTTATGTCCAACTCATCTATTATTGGCACAATCTATATTTCAGAAAGTAATTTATTGTTCCTCTGAAGGAAGTTCAATATTTGAAATCAGTCATCTTGCAGTGAATGAAATAAAAATTTGAAGCTGACTTAACCTTTCCATCACCTGCAGCTGAGCCAAGACAATTAAGATGGTTCTTTCAAATTAAAGTCGAACTGTGCAGTAATTGAATGGGTTTCCTTCTAGGCTTCCCTTCCTATGACCTTACCTCACTGTCCCATTTCCTGTGGTGAGCAGCATCTCTCAGCCCATTTCCTACAAGCCAGAGTGCTGTGGGCTCATGACCGGGAGAATTTACAAATCGTGTGTCTCATTGGAACAAGGACACCGCATCCAGGGCTAGCTTTTTTGTATTCAGTGAGGTTCAGAGCCAGGATGAAAGCCGTGTTACCAGTGAGTGTGCCAGCCCTGATGCCCACCACAGCCCTCTACCGTGTGAGACAATTGGCAGGTGTTAGGCAAGAGTGCTTGCTAAAAAGCTATTCACGGTCCCATGTAATTCCTTCTCTAAAGTGAGAAACTGGTGTTCCATAGTTCAGAATACACTGAGCTGTGGTTTGATGGGCAGTGGGCTTTGTGTCACCCCGGGGTGAGGACAATCAGACACATGGAGATCAACATCTGTGCAAGCGTAAGAGTTTACTATAGACCAGGGGATGAGGCAAGATAGAAAGGAAGTAGAAATTTTGGGAGAATGAGAAGTGGAGAAGGGGCTCTTACTCAGACATCTAGTTGAGCCTCTCACCAGAAGTGGAGCAAGAATTCCAGCACAATCAACTGCTTAAGGCCTTTCTTCTTCCTAGCTACAAACATTGTAGCTCTCTCTAGGAACCTCACCAGAAGCCCCGTTCCCAGGGAAATGACTTGTACTAAACCCCATATGCAATCCTAGTGTCTCCTGGCTTCACCTCCTCAGATCTTAAGGCATGCCATTCAAGGCATATTGAGAGCCACCTCAGGTATCCCTCCTTTCAAAAGGGGGAGAGGAGAAGCCAATGAATGTCTCTTAGTAATCATTTGAGAGGAAGCTGGAGAGCCACCCAAAATGACTAAAGCTAAGACAGATGTTCACAGCTCTCCCCTGAGAAGCACATACCCCCTTCAGTATGTCTTCCTCTCTTCTGAGTGCCTCTGTTTCTCTTACTCCTCATGTGTAAGCCTATATTCAAATATCTTTCAAAAAAATTTCCAACCCTACTTCACTATACCAGTTGGTCCTGAAGTTCGTTACATACAGCATTGATGTAGTAGATCCTGGTTTGTCTTGAGCTGGGGTCCTTAGGATTCTGGGTAAACTCCTTGGGCTAGAGAGCATGGCAGTGTGGAGCCACATCTGTCTGTCCCTTCACTGCTGCTGATTGGGGTCTGGGTTGAGTGGGGACTGTCCGTGACTAGGGCTGGATGGAGAGTCAGAGACACTATTGCAGCAGATGAGGGACAACCATGGAATATTAGGGGGTCCACCTGGGATGACCCTTGAAAGGACCTAATTCGGTGACTCCCTCGGAGCTGTTGGGATGCAGCTACTGACTCCACAATGTGGATCCATGGGGGCGGTTGCAATGCAGAGAACAGCTTTCATGAACATAACTAGAGATCATCATTGTGAGTCCTCTTCACAGAAATGTGCTCCCAACCAATTCTGTTCCTTCCTTTCCTGTGCCCTGCCTCTGAGGCACGACTTCCCTCCTCAGCACACTGACCCACTTGTCTTAGTCTCTTTCTCGGTGTTGTAATAGAAATACTCTGATAAAAGCAACGTAAGAAGGGGTTCATTTGGTTCACAGTTCAAGGAATCCTTCTGTCATGGTGGGAAAGGTATGGCAGGAGGCAAGTAAAGCGTGGTTGCAGGAGCACAAGATGGCTGGTCATATGGCATCCGCACTCAGGACACAGAGAGGGATGAACACTTGCTGCTCTTTAGTTCCCTCCCTCCACTTATAAGGGAATGGTCCCACCCACCTCAATGGACATAAACAAGATAATCCCCCACCGCCATGTGTAGAGTCCTGTCTTCCAGATGATTCTCGATGTTACCAGATTGACAACATTAAACATCACACAGGCCCAAACCTTCTCTGTAAGGAGAATCTGGGGGCACAGGGATTCCAGCTTTGGGAGAGCATTGGTCTGAGCTGACTTCTGATCCTCTCCATCTTGATGGTCCATTCAATGTTGCTTTCTCTTATGATTTATGGCATCTTCTGTCTAGTAAAACAGGGGCTTCTCTGTCTAGTAGGGCCATCCTTTTAAATCTGAACATTTCTAAAATAGAAAATGCAATCACTTCTACACTGGACAGTCATTTCGTTCTATATTAATAAATACAATTCGACCACAGGCCTAATTAATTCCTCCTAGGTTCTTACTGTTGTCTGCCAAGGGCTGCAAGCCAAAGACTTGCCCGTCTTTGTAGCTCCATGATGAGTCCAAGCTCAGAGACATCCCAATGATGTTAATGCCAAGGATGACATTGACCCTACAGTAATCAGGGCTAACAAAGGGGAAATACTTTCACCAGTGGTTGTTTTGACAGCCCACCTGTCACTCCAAGCCTTAATTTTCCTTGCAGAGTTCAGGGTGTATGCTATTTAGAATCCATCTGATGAAAACCAAGCAACTCTGAAGGACCCATCGTAATCAGAAAGAGAAACAAGACACAAGGCTTGTGGGCAAGCATCCTGGTGCTGAGTGAGTGTCGCAGAGCAAGGCCGTCTGGGGGATGTCTTAGCCTGTTTCCTGTTGCTAGAACAGTTATCTGGGCTCGGGTTATTCAGAAGTAAAAGTTTCTTTTCTGTTCATGTTTTCGAGGCTGGGGAAGGTGATGAGACTTATACTTGAGCCTTCCGGGCAAGGGCCAAGTACTTTCCTGCAGTACACTAACACTTCAGGGGGCGTGGCATGGAAATACAAAATAAGTGTGCCAGCTCAGTCCCTTAAGTCTTGCAGGGTTACTAACAGAGAGCCCTCTGTGGCCTTCTTTGACACTGCTTCCTAGAGGCCTTCTCTACAGACCCTATTCCTTGAACACATAGGAGCTAGGATTAAGTTTCCAGTACACAAATGTTTAGGGGACATGCTATGTTTGGGAAGCTCCTATTTCTTCCTGAGATGAAGTCAAAGTCTGTGATGTGGTCAGCTTGGTGTTTGGAGATGAGTCATAGCGACAATGATTCAGGGTGAGACGGGAGCCTAGAGCCTGGGGCCTGGGGCCTGGAGCCTGGAGCCTGGAGCCTGGAGCCTGGAGCCTGGAGCCTGGAGCCTGGAGCCTGGAGCCTGCCTGGTTTCCTCCACAGCTGCTGTCTACGATGAGAGTGTCTTACAGTTTGCTTTTGAGTCTCCAAGGTTTTCTTGTTCCCTGCTGATCTAGCTAGGTTTCTGTTCCTATGCTGAACGACGATGACTAAATGCAACCTGGATAGGGTTTATTTGGCCTACTGGTTCTAGTCCATCACCCAAGCAGCGACTCAAGCAGAGCGGGAACCTGGAAGCAGGAGCTGAAGCAGAGGCCATAAAGGAATGTTGCTTACTGGCTTGCTCCTCCTGGCTTGCTCAGTCAGCCTGCTTTCCTATACAACCTAGCTGCCCAGGAGTGGCTCCACCCACAGTGGGCTGGGCCAACTCCCATATCAATCATCAATCAATCAAGCAAATGCCCCATCGATCAATCTGATGGAGGTACTTTCTCCCAAATGACTCTAGCTTGTGCCAATTTCACAAAACCCAAAACCACCCCACCCTAAAAAACAAAACAAAACAAAAGAAAACAAACCTAACCAGCGCTGCTCCTCCCCCTCGAGACACGCGCACGCAGGCACGCATGTGCACAACCGCCACTCTCACATTGTCCCAGAGATCTCAGCAGAATTCACGGCACTGCTACCCGTATCCTTTCTCCTCTGTCGGCCTCCAGCACGACCACGGATGGTATCCCAGTCACGCTAATTTGCTGACAAAACCTCCTTCTCAACCTCTTTGTTATCCTTGGAAGGCAGCATGGGAAGATGCTGTCCACCCACAGCCTTGCCCTCTGCTCCCTAAGGGAGTTTCTGGAGCTGAGGCACTCAGTGGATGCTCTACAAAAGAAGGTTCCTTCCATCGGATTCAGTTCAGGATGGCTCTGAGACAGGGCTGCAAATCAGAACAAGATACTTTTTATTTTATTTTATTTTATTTTTATTTTTTATTAACTAGGCTTCTTGGGGGAAATGAGAATTGGTCAGCGGCGACTTCCCTGGTGTGTGGCTGGGTGTGGGTCTGACTTAGAAAGCTAAACCGAAGCAGGGCTGAGCAGTCTTTACATTTGGCTCCATGCCTCTGCTTGCCACCGAAGAAGGCTCAGAGACTCAGAAATGAAATGTCTCTGAGGTCTTCCTGTCTTGTAGCTTGGATGTATTTTCCTGTCCCGTATTTCCCTCTCTTCTCTTTTCCCTTCTTTCCTTCTCCAAAGATCGTGTTCCCCGTTTCTTCCTGCAGCCCATCACTGTAGTTCCTCTTAGCCGTGCTGATCCCTATACTGAGATCAGGCTCTCTCTTGCTTCTCAAAAAGGAAGGAAGGACTCTGGAGTGATGGGAGCCACAAGTTCTCGCCACATGAGAGCATCACATGGCCCCATCGCTCAGTGGTGGTTTGAATGAAAATGCCCCGCCCCCAAACTCATAGGGTGTGGCACTCTTAGGAGATGTGGCCTTGTTGGAGGAAGTATGTCACTGGGGGTGGGCTTTGAGGTTCTGAAGCTCAAGCCAGGCCCAGCACTGCTCTCTCTGCTGCCTGTGGATGTGGATGTAGAATTCCCAGCTACCTTTGCAGCACCATGTCTGCCTGGGCAGCACTATGCTTCCTGCCATGACAATAACGGACTAAACCTCTGAACCCGTGAAATGTTTTCTTAATTGGCCATGGTCGTGGTGTCTCTTCGCAGAGATAGAGAAACTTTCACTAAGATAGGCAAAGTCCACCTTGAGTCTACAAGGCAAAGAACCAAGGGTAGCCTGGAGAACCTTGTGTCTGCTTCCCCAGGGAGTGGTCTTCAGCTCTCGTTACAGAGATGTAGTTCTCAGAGCATGCAGCAAACTCAGATACCTAAGCCACAGACACTGCAAGGAGACAAATACAAGCATTTGAATGAATAACTACTTCAGGTTTCGCCTGGTCACTTGTATTCAGTCTATATAGCTGGGACTTCTGTGTCCCCTTGTGTACAGTGCCTCATCAGAGATGTTGCCACCTTCTTTTAGGGGTTATCCTTTCAATCTTCAATGCTTTGTCTTTGGTAGTGAAAGACCCCCAGAACTGGGGAGATCCTTACTCAAGTCTCGGGATGATGCCACCAACCAATAACTCACGAGAGACCGAACTTGCTGCAATCACATGAGGTTTATTTGGGATAGGCTGGTACCAGGGTCGATCTCGTGACCGTGCTGGCCAGAGGAGTTCGACCCCGAACACAAGAAGTGAGAGGTATTTAAAGGGAAAAACCACAAGCTGGGAGCGGGGAGAGGGTTAGCAAGGAAACAACATAAAAACAGTGGAAAATTTCAGAGGGACCCAACCCAAGGTATTCAGTTAGGGAGGGGAACATATTCATTTTAAGAATGTAATCTTCATCTACTGGTCGACCGGGTGGAGAGCCCCATAAACCAGTAGACTTTCATTTCTAGTTCTGCCCTCATTGTGGATTAGCCAGGAGGGGCAGGTATCGGGAACCAGAGCCCTGAGGCTGAGTTAGCCAAATTCCTGGAACTAGCTACTCCACCTTTTTTGGCTTGTGGCAGAGGTTTTCCATGCCCCCTTTTAGGTAAAGGTTATACATTATATGTACATTTCTATTAAATGCCCTCATTTTAAATTCTAAGATTCTCCAGCCTTTCAGTAGTTTTCTGGCTGATCAGAATGCATACATACATGTGTGTGTGTGTGCTTATACACACACACACACACATATATGTAAATTATAAATATAGTCTAAGAAATATGGAGACCTATCAGGGGTTGGGGGGGGGGCAGGAAGAAGAAACTCCATTTGTTTGAAGAGTCTGAGTTTGAGTTTGGGGATCATTTGTTACATAGCCATACACACATTCTTCTTGGTGACCTCTGAAATGACCTTAGACCCAAATCACTTACAGCCTGAGCCCACTGGTCCCCGGTGTTCCCTCTCTCCTTTGCCAAGCCTTCCACCATCCCGAAGCGATAAGCTAAGCCAGTCACAGAGATGGGGCTCCTCTGCCAGGGATTAATGTGCAGCCCAATTCCTGCTGACGCTGCAGTCCTGAATAATTTGTCTCAAACCAAAACCCTGGATAATTTGTGGGCCACCTTCCCTTTAAACCATGTCTCAGGCAGACACTGTCATCGGTGGCTGAGTTTGGCTTTTATAAATGAACCAAGTTATAAATCAACCGGTCTGATTCTTAAGTACACCGGGGTAATTTATGGATGTAATGGAGGGGGGTAACGTCTCTTCTGAAGCTCATGATTAAAGATGATGCTAGCCCTGAGTAGGGAGACCATCCCTCATGCCGTCCTGCCTGTTCCAGCTACGCCCATTTCCGTGCAGTCCCTTCTCCCTACTTCACTAAGGAGGGCAGCGAACAACACCCCAGAAGAATTGATATTCTTTCCCTTGAAGGTTCTTTGACTCCTTGGTCAGCTGTTTTGTGGTGGCTGTCAGGGGCTTCGTGGCCCTTTCATGTACAGATCGGTCATGTGACTCAGGGCCAAGGCTTTTTTTTTTTTTTCCTGCAGAGCAATCCTTAACATTGTCATTTCAGAACACAGCAGAACTGGATTTTTCCTGCATCTGTTTTCTTGTTCCTTCTGAGACAGAGTCTCACTATGTTTCCCTGACTGTCCATTCTGAAACTCACTCTTCTGCCTCCGGAGTGCTGAGATTAAAGGTATGCGCCACCACCACATCCAGTATCTTTTTTGTTTGTTTGTCTTTTTGCGCCTCCCTCCCGTTTCCAGGCCTCTGGGGGTGGGGGGCGCTGAGCTTTAGAAATGACACTTTTCCTGTGTTCTTGTTGGACTTGGCTCATGAGACCCTCTGGCTGGAGACAGAGGGTAGGAAGAGAGCTCCTGTGACATCTATGCCACAGGCTCTGTTTGTGCAGGGACACACATCCTTCTAAAGCAGTAGTTCTCAACCTTGCTAATGCTGCAAGTCTTTCAGACAGTTCCTTGTGTTGTGCTGACCCCAACCATAAAATGATTTCCATTGCTACCTCATAACTGTAATTTTGCTACTGTTATAAATTGCGATGTAAATATCTATGTTTTCTGATGGTCTTAGGTGACCCTATGAAAAGTTGTTTAACGCCCTCAAAGGAATCTCAACCCCAAGGTTGAGAACTGCTGTTCTACAGGCTCTCCGAGCTTCTTTGGCCAGCCTTGTGGTTTTGGCATGACGCGGGGCTTCATTTTGGCCATTCTAACACCTCCTGACTGCAGCCATTCTGTCTCTAACCCTGCCAATGAGCTTCCCTTCCATTCTCATCTGGTGTCAGTGGTTTCTGACCCTCAGGTGGCCCTTTGGACTGTGCCTCCTTTGCCCTGAAAGCCTTCTGAACACTCTTGAGTGGGTGGCCTGTCCTCTTGATGTGTCACTCTGTTCCCATTTTCCATTCTTCTTTCCCCCTCCCTAGGCAGGAAGCCATCTCTGCATCTGGTGCCTCACACATACATACATATGGTAGCAAGAGCGTAAACACACACAACTCCAGCAAACTCCAACATCTTGGAGAAGATTAAGGTCCAAAGTGTCTGATTCCAAAGTGGGGAGACTTTGGAAAGACAAAGGGGTCTTTTCCTTGGGTCTAGTGCTGTGTGGGATTCTTGGCACTGGCTCAAAGAGGTCCAGACCCCAGAGACAGCCATGGAAGGGAAAAGCAGGCCCAGAGGTCCTCAATTGAGGACCTCTAATTGAGTAGGTAATTACTATAGGGAAACAGGACACAATTTCTTCACGTCTCTGATGTCCATAGCCAGGGCCAAGCCAAAGATGCTGGTGACGTGTCCTCCAATGCCCACTGAGGGTGCCAGCTATTGTTGTTCACACCAAGGGCTCTTGGGTCCTCTGGGAGGAAAATGGAGGTTTAAAATCTGCTTTGGAAGGCAGGGCGATGGTGGCTCATGCCTTTGATCTCAGTACTCCCGAGGCAGAGGCTGGCAGATCTCTGAGTTCCAGGTCAACCTGCCTGGTCTACAGAGAAAGTTCCAGAGCTGCATAGAGAAACACTGTCTCAAAAAAGGGTGTGTGTGGGGTGGGGGGATGTGTTATGGAATTCATCTCTGAAAAACCTGGAAGGGATGCTGACTAACATTCACTCTGTCCCTGCACTATATGAAGGTGACACTCTCCTCTCCTCACAGGCTGCTGGATTCCTCTCTTGGAGCCCAATCCCACAGTGTGACCCTCATCCCCAGCTCCGCTCAGGATGACCTGCTCCTGACCTGTCCAACTGAGCTCCCCAGACAGCCTTCATCTTCACAATGGCCAGGTTTCTTCCAGTCACTCCTGAGTAGTCCCCTGCTGGGGTCCCGTTTCCATCCCTGCTTCCATCCCATCCCCATCCCCAGACCAGCACTAGGCAGGCTTCAGGAAACGAGTTCTTGTTTGCTAAATGGATGCATCATCCTTAGAATGATCTCAGCACCAGTTGAACCCATCTTTCCAAAAGGCAGCTCTGATTTCCATCATTCTGGAGCCGTGCTTCTGGGTGCAATGTGGAAGCTCTAATGTACTGTTTGTTTATTTAGTGTGAGTGTGTGTGTGTGTGTGTGTGTGTGTGCGTGTGTGCGTGCACATTCATGTGTACATGTGCACATGTGAGATTGTATTGTGTGGAGGCCATAGATCAATGTCTTCTTTCTTCTTCCATTACTGTCTACCTAATTTTTTTTTTAATTAGATATTTTCTTTATTTACATATCATATGATTTCTCCTTTCCAAGCTTCCCCTCCCCCCAAGAAACAAACAAAAAACAACAAGAACAAACCCCTGTTGCCTCCCCTCTTCCTCTGCTTGCCACCTTACCCTCTCCCACTTTTTGGCCCTGGCATTCCCCTACACTGGGGCACAGAACCTTCACAGGGCCAAGGGCCTCTCCTCCCATTGATGATTGACTTGGCCATCCTCTACTATACACATGCTGCCAGAACAATCAGTCCCACCATGATTGGTGGTTTAGTCCCTGGGAGATCTGAGAGTACTAGTTAGTCCATATTGTTGTTTGTCCTAAGGGGCTGCAAACCCTTCAGCTCCTTGGGTCCTTTCTCTAGCTCCTTCTCTGGGGACCCTGTACTCAGTCCAATGGATGGCTGTGAGCCTCTACTTCTGTATTAGTCGGGTACTGTCAGAGCCTCTCAGGAGACAGCTATATCAGGCTGGATTGTCCTTCCTTCAGTCTCTGGTCTACCTAATTCTTTAAGACTATCTCTCATAAGTTTTCCTAGTTAGTGGTTCTCAACCTCTGGGTCTCAACCCCTATGGGCGTTGCATATTACATATCACATATCCTGCATATCAGATATTTACATTACAATACCTAACAGTAGCCAAATTACAGTTCTGAAGCAGTGATGAAATAATTTTTTGGCTGAGGTTCACCACAATGTGAGAAAAGGGTCACGGCATCAGGAAGGCTGAGAACCACTGAGCTAGACTGACGGGGCCAGCGGAGCTCCGATGATCCTCCAGTTTCTGCCTCCCATGTGGCTAGATCGCAGGTACATGCCAGCATCCCTACATGACAAACTTTTTACCCAGGTGTTAGGGATCAAACTCACTTCCTCATGTTTGCACAACAAGCACTCTACCGATGGAAATATCTCTCTGGCACACCGCTCAGAGAATGTAAGCAGAATTCTATTCTTTTGGGAGAAAGCGGCAGCTGCAGTCTCTCTTGGTTAAGTTTCCCCATCAACTTGACACAGCCCAGAGGTTCAGTTGGGAGATCGCTGTGATAATATTGGCTTGTAGGCATGTGTGTTGGGGATTTTCTTGATTACTAATTGATGTAAGAGGGCCCAGCGTAAGGAAGCAAACTGAGCTGAAACTAGGGAGCGAGGCAGAACCCATCACTTCTGTATGGTCTGTGTTTTAATAGTTCCCGCCCCCAGGTTCCTTCCTTAAGTTCTTCCCTAACTCTTCTTAGTAATGGAGTAGGCCCTGAAAGTATGAGCTGAAATAAACCCTTTCCTGCTCATGTTTGCTTGGGCCATTATATTTTACAGGAAGCCATCCGGAACATCATCCCACCATGGGGGAAGCTCTCCAGTGAGGCTCTGTTGGGAGTGTCTATATCTTCACTTAGCAACAACTGGTCAGACCTTTCATGTTACAGATAACCACTGAAGGGCCAGACTGCACATAGTGGGCTATTTGACTCACTGATGTTCAGGTATTCCTAAACACTCTTCCTGTCATGAGAGTACCAATTATCTACCCACAGCACAAACACAGCATCACATTGTCATGTTTTATTTCTCAAAACTGCCACCAAAAGCGTCATATCAAGTGCTGGCGACTCTCTGTGAAACAGGTCCATACAGCTTCGGGGTAGGAAACAGAGTCTTTAAAGCACAGGACTTGAGTTCGTGAAGATGTATACTGGAGGCTTTTCTCCCTCTTCACGTCAGGGTGCTTATTTCAGCGCGAGTTTGTAAAGAGAAACGGAAAACAATTGAGTGTGTTTACTAGCAGAGAGATGGACTGTAACAGGGCGGGTTTCAAATGCACGGACTAGTGTCTAGATATTTGCACGCTGCATTTTTGGATAGAAATGCAGCTTTAATAGTTGCAAAGCTCCTTGGCTCTTTGCGAACCCTGGCCCCAACACGCACAACCAACTCAAAGCTGTCAAGTGTCCTGATTTAACACTTTAAGCAGGTCTTAGAGACTCAGGGTAAACTGGGGTCTAGACAGTCTCCGTGGAAGGTGGAGGAGCCTCCGTCTTGGGAGCGGTTGATGAGAACGGCAGCCTTAGACTTGAATTTTGATGTCTTCCAAAGAAAATATCTGCATTTATTTATTCCTCGTGCAATTAAAATGTGATCAAGCAACCCCGCAGTTTCTATTTCCCAAGCCATACGTAAAAGAAAGCACAGTCACATAACACTAGGATCACACACCCTAATGGGATTTCTATGGGACATTTCCCACATGCTGGGGATGACTGATGTGTTTGAGCGGTGGCGGACGCGTCTGCAGGTATGACGATGGGACTTGTCTGCAGGCTTGAGTGGCCAGCTGGTCTTTGTAGATCACGGGCCAGTGGAACAGCATGGATTCACACAGGAGCTGAGGTGGAATTCGGACTTTTATCTGCCTGTTAGCATCTCCCCTTTCTTGGACGATATTGGGGGTCCCTCCATTGCCTGGTAAACCCTAGCATCACCTATGAGCATCCAGGTCTTCTCTTTCCAACTTCCTATCTCTCTGCCCCTTTGACATTTGGTGAGTCCATGGCAGGGCTCTTAAACCCAACTCAAAAGATAGTGGATAAAACCGGAAGTCATGTGGTAGAAGCTTTATGGCTTTACAACCCAGGAGCTGCTGCAGACGTAATTCCTGCCCAGCAAAGAATCCTTTTCCATGATGAGTGAGGATGAGAACAGGGCACACGGGATAGGATGAGAGATGGAGAGGAAGGGGTTAATTGGCCTTTAGCTCCACCTCCCAGTTCCCCCGACTTTGGTGTCTGTCTTCTTGTTTAACACCCCATCCCACCTACCACTTCTTCAGTTTCCACAAATGTTAAGTTCTGTTAACTTTATGCTCCCATTGTGTGTGGGTTTAAATGCTATTGTCTTTGCCTGGGGTCAGTTGTGCTAAGAAGGCAAATTGTACAAGAACAAACTGTGTGTGTGTGTGTGTGTGTGTGTGTGTGTGTGTGTGTCTTTTATCTGAGGACTCAAGGGCCTTGGGAGGGGGCTGGTATCCAAGAGGAGAGCAAAGGTAGATAGAATAAAAGGGAAGCTGGGAGGGGCTACTAGCCCCGGGCAAAGACTGTAGCATTTAAAGCTACAGGCAACATGTTCCCCGAGGGAATGGAATTGAGACTGCATGAGGAGTGTGGGCTCATGCCGTAGGAGGTGTGAGCCTGTGCAACCTTCTCCTCTCCTCTGAATTGCTTCTGTGATCATTTCTGGAACCTGGTGATTCAAGGCAAGGAAACCACTTGTTTCTTTGATAAGTCTAACTTTTTTTTTTTTTTTTTTTGGTTAAGAAAAAGAGCCAGAGAAGCCAGCCAGCCTCTTTAACACATTCAAGGGCCTGCGTCTCTACTGCAAACCAAGGCTATTTCATATTTATGGGATAGATGTTGAATTATGTATCACACTGGAAGACCGTGTAAACGAGTGGTTCTCTGTCTACAGAATGTTCCACCAGCACTCCGGTACGGAGACTGCACATTCGCAGCCTTACAGCAGCAACACTTGGGGCCCCGAGGGGCTCACTTCCTGTCTCACTACATGGGGGGGGGGGCTTAGCTCCTATAGGCAGAAGGCAGGGATTCCACAGTGTCACTCTAGAGATGCCAGGAAGGACATTAGAATCCTTAAAATGGCAGCTACCTTTCTAAGTAAGCGGTGTACGTTTCTGCCTGCTATCCACAGGATAATGGCTATAAGTAGTGCTTTCCAGAACATACAGGCACAGGGATGGGTTAATCTGGAAGAATACATCATCCTAGCTAGGCAGACAAGCTTGCTGATAACCCTGTTCGACCACAAAGAATGTTTTCCAATGACCTGTCTGGTTTACCTAGGTGTTGGTATTCTGTCCGGACTCCACCCCCACAGTTACCTGGCAATAGCCAGGTAGGCCTGGCCCACTATAAAAGGGGCTGCTTGGCCCCTGCTCTCTCTCTCTCTCTCTCTCTCTCTCTCTCTCTCTCTTACTCTCTTACTTCTGCTTCTCTCTCTTGCCCCTTGCTCCCCCTCACTCCCCACTTCTCTCCACGTGGTCATGGCTAGCCTCTACCTCTCTACTCTCTCCTTCTCTCTGCCTTTCTCTCTGCCTCTACTTACCCTCTTAACTCCCCTCCCCATGCCCTACATAAACTCTGTTCTATACTATACCGTATACTATACCGTATACTATACCGTCGTTGTGGCTGGTCTCTTAGGGGGAAGGGAAGCCTTGGCATGGCTAGGGGAGACATCTCTCCCCCCCACCCCCGCACACATTAGAACATATTATTATATCTGTTTATCTTTTTTATAATCATAACACTAGGAAAACATGCATCTCTCTAATCAGGTCTCAACAGAAGCTGTCCATGAGTCTCTTTCTCTAGAGTGGGGGTCTTATTTAACCACGCAGTCTCTAATTCAGGCAGAGCAGATTCGGTGATGACTTGCCTCTTCACACACTTGGGAAGATCCTCAGCTCCATGTTTCGGTTTTCCCCTCCATAGCTCGTGAATGAGACTCATAGCTGGTTAATTTATAAAAGTGGTGAGTTCTTCTCAAAAGGCTCATATCCTGAAGTTTTGCTTCAGTGGCTCAATCATATCCCGGAGTAAGTGTTCAAGTCCCCTAATCTTTTCCTCATGGTCCCAGGATGGCTGCTGAGGCGCTTGCCCTTGTATCGGTGTGGAAACTTGGTGATGGTACTAGCCCTTCAGCTCTTTTGTTCTGTTTGCCCCATTCGTTACTTTTAAACTGGGAAAACATTTTAACACCCGTGACTTCCATTTGCATTTTTTGTCCCTGTTTGGTGTTCCAAAAGCTCCTCTTGCCATCAGAGGGGAGATATTTGGCTCTCTCATCTCTGGGAGAGCTGAGCATATTGCATTTTGGGTAAATAAACAGCACGTGAAAGATCCAGGGGCTCAATAACTACTAATGACTATTTTAAAGTACTGGTTAAGCTCAGCCATAGAAGCACCCTGACTCAGAGAGTTGACTCTCACACGTTATCTTCTTATATTATCTTATGAGACACTTCTGTTCTTGTTAGCCACTCTTTCTTGGGACCCTCTAGCTGGGCACACTTTCTGAAAACAAATGCCCCTGTCGGAGAGGCTCTCTTCATTGTTTGGGATTGTGAAAAGAGCCTGTAATTTATCTTTTCTCACAGAGTAAGGGAGAGGCCAGGGCAGCTGCCAAATGTGGTGGAGTAGGAGCGCATGAGTCCAGCTGGGGTCACAACTCTTGACTGAACATGTCTTGTCCCACGACATGGTGTGTCTAGCACCTGGCACCCATTGTCACATATCCTCTCTTCCATGGAGTGCTCTGCAAATCTCATGTTCCAGTGAGTCTGCTTCTCAACATGTCCCACGCCCAGGTGACATCTTGTCTCTCTTCTCCACAGACTCTCTGTAACCCAGCCTTCCTGTGTGCCTGGCTGAAGATATTAAGCCTATGGGAGGAAGAAGCAGTATTGCCCAGTCAGAGCTTCCTGGGCATGGGTTACCCTCTGCTCCCAGATAGTCAGTGTACACACACACACACACACACACACACACACACACACACACACGGCACCCCCCTCCCAGCCGAACCCATTCTTGTGCTCTTGAACGTCAGCTGACTCTTTTGTGTTGCACTCGCGTTCACCTCTTTCTTGTGCACACTCCGTGAGCAGAGGATGGGATTTTTGTGGATTCACCTGTCTGACCAGGTCTAGGAGGAAGGGTCCTCGAAGGAGTGGCCGAATCTTGGAAGTCTGATTTGCCTTAGAAATCTGTCCTGACTTACTGGAGTTGGAGTGGCTGGCAAAGCTCAGTTCCTATGTTCTATTCCCTGGCCTGGATGCCAGAGAGGAAAGATACTGGTGTGTGTGTGTGTGTGTGTGTGTGTGTGTGTGTGTGTATGTGTGTGTGTGTCCCCTAAATTACCCAGATTGGCCTTGAATTTACAATCCCCTTTGCCTCGGTTTCCCAAAGTGCTTGGATAACAGGCCTGAACCACAAGACTTGCCTAGAAACCTGACGCTTTTTAAAAAACCCCAATGCACAATCTCTGGCTCTACTCCAACCCAGAGCCGCTTCACCCTTGGTGGCTGGGAGCGTGAGAGCACTGAATGGGCCAACTGACAAGGTGACATCTCTGAGGATATGACAAAAGAGCCCTCAAGAGGAACTGATGACAGTCAAGAGCGCCTGCCAAAGAGATGCTTGGCAGGATCTGCCAGAAAAGCACTCGGCGGACACTGGGTAGAAAAAGACAGTTGTTCCCAACACTGATCAAGTGCCCTTGTACATACAGAGAGTCAGCACATCATAGTCTGTGTTGTTTTCTTTTTTCTTTCTGAAATAAGATCTCATTCTGTAGCCCAGACCTCCTCTGAACTTCCACAAATCCTCCTGCGTCAGCCTTCTAAGTGCTGGGATTACAGGCTTGTGCTACTGTAACAGCTTCAATACTTTACACCCATCCTTCCAGAGCACCGTGCTCTCCCACTTCCGGGAAGGCCAGGAAGACTCACATTTGGCATTAGCATCTTTTTATTTAGGAAAACAAGACCACTACCTTCAGGAGAGCTTTGGGACAGAACCTCCAACTAAACTTTCCAGGGACTACAGTGACAGCAGCAATGTGTGTGGTCAGCTGCCCTGTAGGAAGGAGATGTGGGATGTGAGGCTGCTGCTAGCACATCCCATATAGGTAGGTGACCCTGTATAGCTGACCCTGCTGCCCTATGATAGATGGCGCTGAGACCTGCCGCTGATAGCTTGCTTTTTTACAGTAATAAGCACACACTGTGGCCTCTACGGTAATAACCACATAGAGTGTCTTTTATAGTAATAAGCACATAGTATGGCTTCTACAGTAATAAGTATGTACTGTGGCTTCTACGGTAATAAGCACATAGTGTGGGTTTTACAGTAATAAGCACATAGTGTGGCTTCTACAGTAATAAGCATGGAGTGTGCCCTATGTAGTGGGGGATCTTGGAGACTTGAATGGTTAGGGGATGAGGGAACAAGCTCAGTTGACTCTGGAGATCTTAGGGCGAGTGGGAGGGCGGCAGGTGTTCTGGATGCTGAGTCAGTCATTAGCCACCAGAGGGCACTGCAAAGAGCAGTTCCCAGACAAACCTCAGATCCTTAGGCCCCAGGCCTCCCTACTGGAGCCTGGCTGCCTGGAGCTGATGACTTGAGACCCTCCTGGGAAGTTCTGAGAACCAGAGGAAGAGCAAGTCTGGGCAAGAAATTGTCCAGCACCCAGTGAGTCCCTCAAGATGTGCACACATGGCAGGTAGAGGCAGCTGGTGGCCATTCCAAGGCTTGTCAAAAGAAAGCTCACTCACTGCTGCTCCCAACAGAGAGAAAGCTTCACTATGAAAGGAATCAAGATGGCCAGGTGTTGTGGTGGCGCAAACTATAAACCTAACACTCGGCAGGAGGAGGCCGGGACATCAAGAGCTTCTGGCCAGCCTGGGCTACATGGAAATCTCTAACAACAAAAAGGAGAAAAAAGAGAAGAAAAGCTGGAGGGCTGAGCCATACTATGTGCTTATTACTGTAGAAGCCACACTATGTGCTTATAAAAGACACATGGTGTGCTTATGACTGTAGCATGTGTCAAGGTCAGTGTGCAAGGATCTAGCTTTGTAGTGGAGATGAAGCAGAGGCTTCATCGACCCACCTCCAGAGGATACTGAGCGTAGATGGAATCAAACAGCTTTTGGAAAGCTTACACTATCAGGTCTAAAGAGGCTCGAGATGTGCACTCTCCAATACTGTCCTCCCGCTAGAGTTTCCAGTTGCACTTTGGTTCCTTCTATACAGCAAGTTTGAGAGCAGTGTGTGGCCTTACTTGAGGGCATGCTTTTTCTTCTGTTTCTGGGAAGGGGCATACAGTGTTCCTTGGCTTGAGCCTTGCTTAGGATTGTAGGGTCATTGTTTCTGTGGACCAGGGCCCCCTTGAAGGATTTTGCTAGTGCATCCAGAGATAGCCCCATGTGAGCAACTGTTGAAGTTCATTTTCCAGCCCAAACTATAAACAGACAGGCTGTATTCTCTCTCTCCCTCACTGCCCTCAAGTGTCGTTTAAAACCAACTAACTCTCTCCCATAATGAGATTACAGCCCAATCCCCTCCCCCATTAGATAAATAGTTCTAAACTGGGATCCTGGATTTAAAAAAAAAAAAAATTACAGCAATGGTGGTTCCCCGTTTGAATGTATTTTGAGCTCAAGGCTCACTCAGGCAAATTTTCATCCCTTGCAAATCACCACCATTATGCAAATAAGGACATCCTCATTGGCATGCGAATGTAAAATGGATGTTTGTTTTCATGATGATGGATTATCTTTCCTGGTAGCAATGCTTCAAAAATCTGGGTAGGGGTTCGTGTTTGTTTTCTAGATGTTTCTGTAGGTTCTGTGGGTTGCCAGCACGGGACTAGGCTCTCCATCTTTTGGTGAAAGCCTCCATGGGGTTCCATACTGTGAATCTGTTTCTGTGTAGCAGAGATTCTGTCAACAGGAGTTATAGCCAACTGCCGAGGCTAAAACTCTGCTTTCATTATAGCAGAGAGTTCTCTGCTGACTTCATGGTCTTCTGAGGGCTTGCCAGAGAGCCCAGTGGTTTCTCGGAGTGAATGCACACTTCCTTACACTTCTGTGTGTCTTACTAACTGACCATCCCCATTCCTGCCTGTCATTAACTATAAACATTTCCTGGACAGGGCCTTCTAAGGGATCAGCTCTTGGCTGTTTTTTGGGGGGATTTGACCTTGAGAAACCCACCCTCTATCACAGAAGCTTGGAGAAATTGCATATAATGTCGGTAACATGACTTGGGAGCGGCAGAAACAGGACAGACACCCAGGTCCTGATTTCACATACCTCCTTTAAATGTTTTTATATTTATTTGTTCATTTGGGGTGGTGTGTGTGTGCGCGTGAGTGCATGCACTCATGCGCACGTACTCACATGTACGTGTGCACGCCACAGTACACGTGTAGTGGTCAGAGGACAACGTGTAGGAGTTCATTCTCTCTCTGTCTCCTGAATGGGGTCCTGGGAATGGAACTCAGGCCATTGAGCTTGGCTGCAAGTGCTTTTAGCCATTGAGCCATCTTTGTCAGCTCCAGTACCACATTATCTATAAAGGGTAACTTCAAGTTGGAGCCACGTATGCTAAGCAGAGCAGATTTCCTGCTCAGGGAACAGTGGCTGGCAAGGCATTTAGATAGAGATGTGTGAAGCGGAGTGAGTTTGTTTTTCCTGTCACTGTGACGGAATGATTGGCAGAGGCAACTTAAGTCATGGCTCTGGGGACAGTGCCATCATGGTGGGGTAGGCACAGTGGTGGGAGAAAGCAGGCTGAGCCATCCATGGAGAGCACACCGGTAAGCCTTGGTAAGCAGTGTTTCTCTATTACTGTTGTTGTTTGTTAGTTAGTTTTGTTTTGCTTTGAGCTCCTACCTTGAGTTCCTGCCTTAGCTTTCCTCAACGACCTTAACCTGCAAGCCAACCTTGTCTACTTTCAAATTGTTTTGGGTCAGGTTGTTTATCTCAAGGGGAAACCAAGCTAAAGCAGGCCCCTCCTCACCATGGGACCTTATCCACATCCATCCACCCTAGGGTGAGAGTCCTGGCAGAGATGGAGTGCCTTTCCCAGGCCGAGGGCTAGGAAGTCCCTTGTTACTGTGTGACATCTCATTTTTGGTTGTTCTGGGTCCTTTTATCTTCTTCTGAGGACAGCAGCCTAATGTTCTTGTTGGGGAATAATCATTTTCCCTATTTTCCACTTTTCTAGATGCCCCATTCTTTCTGAGATTATGAGGGGTAGGCAACCCTCCCTCCTCCCCAGAATTGAAATTTCAAAACCCAACCAAATCATCAAAGGAGGCACGAGTTGATTCATTCCAGAAAGGCCCAGGAAGATAACCACATGCTTTCTGCTATGGGATCCATGCAGGGGACCTTAGCAGAGTGTGTCCTCTTGGCTTCCTGCTGACCCCAGCAGCATCTCCGAGCCCCACGAGGTAGTCCCAATCAAGCAGACACAGGAGAAAGCACCTACTTCCTCTCCAGGACCAGGTTGGCAGGGTTTCTAGGTGTCAATTAGAAAATCAGCCTGTGGTATGGACTTTGGGTTTTTATTTTTGAATGAGAATGTTTTCGTAGGCTTGGGCATTTGAACACTTGGGTCCCAGTTGATGGCGCTGTTGGTGGCCTGGCTGGAGGGCCTGTGTCACCTGGGTGGGCTTTGAGAGTGGATCTTACTAGGTTTTTTTTTTCCCCTTTAAAAAATGTCTTTATGTGCCTGGGTGTATGTCTTTGCACTGTGTGCATGTCTTTGCACTGTGTGCATGCCTACTGCCTTATGAGGCAAGAAAGGGACATTGAGTCTCCTAGGACTAGAGTCATGGATAGTTGTTCGCCTCCATGTGTGTAGCTGCCTGCAGCCACTCATACAAATGGGTCGTCTGGAATGGAGGTCAGGGCCTGAATAAGTAAGGGTACCGGAAATGCGGGAAGGGTTTGAAAAAATTAGACCAACACATGGTGTGCTTTCAGTCCGCCATCATTCACTGAACTCTCCTTGTTACAAGTAAACATGTAGCTTGGGAAGGCAAAACCCCTCCCCCAAGTTCATCAGCAACTTGGCCCAATCAGCAGCTTCATTTTCAGTCTCTGGAGGTGGGACTTCCGGCGTAACTGAAACTTGGAGAGAGGCGTGGCAATGAGCAGGAGGTGGGCAGAGAGGCGTGGCTTCCTGTGGCAAGGCGGGGTCTGATAGAATCAGCCCTCAATTGCAGGAGGGTCACACATGTGGATACTAAGACTTGAACCTGGGTCTCCTGGAGGATCCGCAGTGTTCTGATCCACTGAGACAGCTCTTCATACATGCACACGATGCATTATTTGATTGTAAGTAGAGCGGGCTGAGCTCACAGCAATAGGGGCAACAGCAGAGAGGCATTTATTACCACCACCTCGGTGGCAGTAGTAACAGCAGTCAAGGTGGCAAGAGAGTGGCTGAGGTGTTCCAGAAAGAAACAGGAAGGGGGCAATGAGAAGCGGAGGTGGGGGAGGGGACAACTGAGACAGCAGAGGCATTCAGCAGTGGGAAAGGATGGAGACCTCAGACCCAGCACACGAGAAAGGAAGCTTTGAAGAGGCAGAGATGCAAAACTATGGACACTAGAGCAAACCTTCTAGTACGTCCATAGCCAGGTCCCTAGCCTGGTTGGCTATGCCGTTTGAACTAGCCCTTGGCTAAATTATCATTTGACATTTGGCTTGAACAGCGTGATTGAAAAGGAGGGGGAAGGGATAGCCCATCTCCCTTGTAAATTGCTCTGGCATCAATCATGGAGGAGTTACCATGCCTGAGCCTCGGAGAGGATCGCGCACAGACGGATCAGACTGTTTGAAAAGAGATCATTTGTTTGTTGTTTAGTGCTCAAAGCGATTCAGCCACAAACGGCAGAATCCAGTGAGCCCTTAACCTTTATCAGTTAGTGACAATAATCACTGATTGTGTTTTTCAAAGTTCAGGTTGGCAATAGTGGCCTCAGAAAGAAGATAATTAGTACCAGCGCTCGGGAGGCTGAAGTAAGGTGGATTGCTGCAAGTCTGAGGCTAGCTGGGTTCCATGGCTTCAGCTTTAGAAATCGGAGCAGAGTCTGAGGAGCCCCTGACCAGGGCAGGAGAAGACAACATGGCATATAACATGGAGGGTAGCTCTGCATTGGGGTGGGGCAAAGTCTGTGAGAAACCTGCCAGGAGCAAGCAGGTGCATATGGAAGGGAGAGGTTAACTATGTCAACCATCTAAATCCAGGCCAGAAACCATAGGAATAGGAAGAGGGGACAAACTACTTCAAACAGAGTTTCAGGACGCTCAGAGGAGTGGGGAGCCATCCTAGGAATGGGCGTGGCCACCCGGAGGATGGGCGTGGCCATCCTAGGGATGGGCGTGGCTGTCAGAAGGTTAAGCTGCTCAGCATAATCAACAGAGTATAATTAACACGGGTGGAACCGAGCATCCCCGTGCCTCCCAAAACATCTTACCCCTTGAATCTTCTGTGGGCTCACCTAAATAGAACACGGAGGTGACAGGAACTTCCCGTGCTGATTCTCACTGTTCTACAGAGCTGGAACAGGGCGAGCGTTGGGACACAGCCCTCAACCAACTGGACGTGAACCAGCAACCCAGGCTTCAATTCATTGCTTGTCTCCAAAGTCAGAGAGAGACACGGTGGAATGCATACACTTAGGGAAAAGCGACTTTTCCCGATCCCTGTTAGTGCCCGCGTGTTTTGTTATTAGATAATAATTAAAGAGGGGAGAAACTGTATTTATGCTTGTTCATTATCAAGTGTGAGCACTGGCCCGTGGAACCCGCATTTCCTTCTTCTTGCTTAGTGGAGGCCCTGAGCTTTTGGGAGGCAAATGCTGTTTATTCAATGGGTTAGGCGAAGCGATTCAAATTAGTTATTAATGGTGCTTATTAATTTGATATCTTGGGACTCTCTGAGCACGTCTGGTGTTGCTGGGGAAACAGAACTTGTCTTCCATTCGTGATCCTATAAGCTGGTTTGGGAGTGAAGTACTCATGGAGTTGTTTAGATTTGGGGGACACCGACGGGGTAAAGGCTGCGCTTGATTTTCTCCTCTTTTATCGTGCTTACTACACGACAACCCGGAACACTAGATTCCCATCAGGACGTGGCTTCCTGTTTCTTTCTTTCTTTCTTTTTTTTTTCTTTTCAGTTGTGAGAAGAGCTTTTTTTTTTTAAGGTAAGCAATTTGACTGATGTTTAGTGAGAGATCTGTAGGCCTTGGAGTGCATGAAGAGGGCCTTGTAATTTCTACCTGAGACAGGCTCTTGGACTGGAAGTGGCGTGTGGGCAAGGATCATGTGTCATCCTTCCTTTGAAGGACATTTGTTACATCTGAGGGGCATGGAGATGCTGTAGTGTGACTTATAGGTGGGGTCCAGGTATAGCCTCACAAAAGGTGGAGCCCACCCCTCCAATCAGCTCACCCCTCCAATCAGCCCACCCCTTCCCATTAATCTATCCTATCCCATCTGCCATCTTTTTCCAACAGTCCAGTCTCAATGCATCTGTCCACAGCCATTTCTCGGCTGGCTTTGTGTCAGTGCCAGTCTCTTCCCTGGACTTGGAATGCTGGGCCAGTGAGAAGCCCATTTTCTTTCTCTCATGGGTCCTGTCTCTTCTGGGTTTCTCTGACTAATAAAGGAGCCTTCCACTGGGATCTGCCATCTTATCCCTCAGTCCCTCCCCCACCCCCCACATCATTTTCCTCTCTCTGGAGTTCCTGGCATTTATGACTCTCTTGAGAGAGTGACTAGGTTAGCAAGCTGTCCATCAGCAAACACAGGTCTGGTCAGAATAGGCAGGTGTCCCCTGGAGTCCCCTGACAAAATAGCACAGAACAGAGAGACGGTGCACTTAGCAGAACTTTGCAGATGATAATTAATATAAAATAGATCTTGGCATTTCTTTTTAGTGCTTTTTATACTGGGAGGGTTAGATAAACACCACCCACCATCATGGATTTCTAGAATGTTGTTATCACCCCTCCATGACAGCAACCTCCTCCATTCCCCCTCAGCCCTTCAGCCCCTGCTCTATTTCCCTTCTCTATCACATACCTACAGGGGACATGCATCCCAATGGCTCTTCACCCCTCTCTATGGCTGTTGTTAAAGCTGCTTGTCTTGTTATTAAAGCTAGATATGTGTCAAGAAGCAAGCTCAGGAGCCGGGCAGTGGTGGCGCACGCCTTTAATCCCAGCACCTGGGAGGCAGAGGCAGGCAGACTTCTGAGTTTGAGGTCAGCCTGGTCTACAGAGTGAGTTCCAGGACAGTCAGGGCTACACAGAGAAACCCTGTCTCAAAACAAAACAGAACAAAACAAACAAACAACAAAAAAGCAAGCACAGGGAGAATGAGCTCATTCAGGATACTAACTGGAGGATATACTCCGTCCTGGGGGGAGCGGCTCCTGGTACAGTAGCTGAAGCTTGAGGTAGCTTCTCGCTTGCTTCTCCAAAGGTCAGGGAACACAGGGGAATGCTGGTTCAGCTCACTTTCAGACCTCAGCCTATAGGAAGCTGCCTCTCACATTCAGGGTGGGTTTCCCGCCTCCCAAGACATGCCCAAAGGTTTGTCTCATCATGTCCCACGTTTTTGTTAGTCCAGTCGGAATGGAATGAACCATCCTCCTCACTATAAGCATAAGCAGTTCCCCGATGCTTCACCCCACCCCGCACTGACACAGGTTATTTCTTGCTAGGCTTTAGGCTGGATGTTTAATCTGTAATTCAGGCATTGGGATCTCTGTCTTGATGCTATGATTTTTTTTTTATTTTTCGAACTTAAGTCATCATTGGTAGATATTGTTTTTATTGACAATGGAATATCCTCTATGCAGAGCAGTGCATAAGGATTTGGGGGCTAGGATCGTAGCTCAGTGGGTAGCATTTGCCGAGCCCTGTGTTCAAGTCCCAGCACCACATACACTGGTGCAACCTATAAATAAGCACAGAGTGATGGCTAATCTTTGGTATCAGTGTGGATCTGATATTGACTAAAGCCCAAGCAGCAGCTGGGCATGGCTGTAAAAGCATTTTCTTCTCTCTCTCTCTCTCTCTCTCTCTCTCTCTCTCTCTCTCTCTCTCTCTCTCTCTCTCTCTCTCTCTCTGAGACAGTGTTTCTCTGTGTAGCCCTGGCTGTCCTGGAACTCACTCTGTCGACCAGGCTGGCCTCGAACTCAGAAATCCGCCTGCCTCTGCCTCCCAAGTGCTGGGATCAAAGACATGCTCCACCATTGCCCGACGAAGGGTTTTTTCATGGGATCATTTGAAGTGGGAAACCACATCTTCTGGTGTCAGCCCACATGAAAGGACATGGAAGAAGGAAGCTTTTGCTTTTGCCTTTGCTCACTCTTGCAGGCAAGTTCATCTATCCTGTGGCTGAGGCATTCCTTCACTGGTGTTAGAAACTACGTCTTCAGTATTCCAACATAGACTGAGTAAAGCAGCTCTCTGGGAATCCTCTAGATCTCCTGCACCAGACTGGGTCTGCTGAACAACTATGGGACCTGTGGACTTGCTATATGGAGACAGCCTTCGTTATACTACTCTTGATAGTAGACTGTAGACTGGAAGCCACTCTAATAAATCCTCCTCTAACATTCTCTCTCTCTCTCTCTCTCTCTTTCTCTCTCTCTAGGTATGTAACATCTATCTATCTATCTATCTATCTATCATTTGTCTATTTATCTATGTATGCATACATGTATGTATATATCATCTATGTATCTATCTATGTATGCATACATGTATGTATATATCATCTATGTATCTATCTATGTATGCATACATGTATCTATGTATCTTTGTATGCATATATGTATATGTCTACCTATGTATCATGTATCTACTTATGTATTTATCTATATATCTATATATATATGTAGGCATACATGTGTGTATGTATCTATTTATCTATGTATCTATGTATGCATACATGTATGTATATACATATGTATCTATATATGCTGCATGTATACATTCATGCAGCATATATAGATATGCTATATATATATATATCTATCTATGTATGCATACATGTATGTATCTATGTATGAATACATATATGCATGTATCTCTTTAGCTATGTATCTATCATCTATGTATGCTTACATGCATGTGTGTATGCATATATGTATGTATGTATTATCTATCTATCTATCTATCTATCTATCTATCTTCCACCTATTTTCATCTGTCAGTTTTGTAGAGAACCCTGACCAATAGACTAAGTATTTGGGAGGCAGAGGCAGAAGGATTACAAGTTGAAGGTCATCCTAGGCTACTTACTAAGTTCAAGGCCAGCCTTGACTACATAAGACCCTGTCTCAAGAAATTAAATGTATGTATACACATGAGTATTTAGATTCAGATTTGGTACCATTTGTAATCATCCTTCTCAGCCAGCCTTAATGTCATCTCTATAAACACTCAAGTGAAGTCAGTCCTTTTCACATGGGAAAATTTTCGTTTGCTTGGTTGTGGGTAATAGAAACCTCAGGAAAAACTAATTCTTATATGGGATGCCCACACTACACACAGTAGCAAACACATACTCTCACATGCTCACACGTACGCACACATTCACACTCTTGCACACTCACACACATTCTTATACACATGCACTCAAACACTCATGCCCTCACACTCACATGTGCACTCACACTCATACACACTTACACACTCGCATATACACATGCACACTCACATACACTCTTGCATACATATTCATATGCTCACACACTCTCACACAAATGCACACCATAACCACAGACACACATACACACTCATAAACACTCATACACACTCACACTCATTTGCACTCATACTCTCACATACACCCATGTTCGCTTACACACATATACCCACTCATACACATTCACATACACACTCATACACACATTTACACACATATACATACTCATACACATATTCATCCATTCATACACATTCCCTCTCTTTCTCTCTCTCTCTCTGTCTCTCTTTCTCTCTCTCTCTCTCTCTCACACACACACACACACTCACATCCTGACTATTTCAGGAGGTGTAATAGAAACCTCAAGAAAATAGGTTTATGTGTATGTGTTTGGTTTTCGCGCTCTGCCTGTCCAGTGTCTGTTAGGATACGCTCAGACTGTATGCACTCTACTTCTCCAGCTAAAGGCTTTATCAGGAAGCCCATCCCCCTCCCCTCCACTGTGTGGTTGCCCCCACATGCAGATCCAGCCTCTTCCCTGACACGTGTCCTCCTCGGTTGCTCTGCTCACAGAACAGAGGGCAGACACACAGCCCACCTTGGGATTCAATCCCAAGTATCAGGCAGCCTGATCATGCGAATGGTCCTTCTGGGGATGGTTGTCCTCCATGGCTGGAGGAAATCCCACTGGAGAAGCAGTTAGAAAGCTCACATCACTAGGAAGATCCCCTCAAAGAGGCTCACCAGGGCTCCTGGTAGGAGCCACAGAAACAAGGAATGGCAGACAAAGGCTAGAAGAGAGAAAAGGATGCTGGGTGAATGTAGGACTAAGGGAGTTCAGTCGGAAGCCTGTCCTCTGTTATGGGGGAGCACTAGGGAGCATCTGCTGTGTCCCTTAGCATCTTGAGACCCATCTGGAGAGTCACAAAGGTCCAGATTATTCATGAGGCTCTGTGGGGCTTCTAAATAAGGTTCTCCCACAAGCTGCATCTTCGGCAAGGCCAGCCTTTCCAGGCATTCGAAGCTGTGGGGGAAAGGGCACTTTTCAGTGAACCAAACATCACCTCCATCTATTTGCCGAGGAACAAGGAATAAATAAATGGACTCAGAAGTATAAAAGCGTAATGAATAAAATAACAGCAACAACGGGACCTGGCTGACCTCGCCAGTTACCGGCTCATTGCAGCAAACGCGGCTTTCTGTACCTGTCGCCTGCTGTGCCTCCAATCAGGATGAAGCCCTTAGACAGTGTCAGGCTCCCACAGTGCTTGCTGATGACACTTGTAAATTTGGGGAGGATGTCTATGTTGAATTAAAATGTGACTATTAAAATTCTACAATGCCGCCTTCCAGGAGAAATCGCTGGCATTTTAGCCACGGCACAAGAAATAGCCTTGATTAAAGGTCCATGAAACACACACATATGCTGTGATTATGCGCACAGGCTGGGTCCCAGCAGAGAATGAAAGAAACTCTTTTGTAACAAGTAATCTTGTAGGTTTAATCTTGGTGGCTTAGTGAAATTTTACATAGGAGGCCACCGGGGTGGGCTAACTTGCTCCCAAACCTTATGTGTAGAGTTTGATCCCACCAGTTCCCACATGGTGGGAGGAGAAAACGAAGTCCCCAAATTTATTCTTTGATTTCCACAGGTGTGCCGTGGTAATCCCTCCTCCCCAATTTTAAAAAAAAAATGTAAAAACAAAACGAAAGAAACCTAAGGAGCGGTGAGATAGTAACACTGGCTGCCCAGGCTGATGGCCCAGGTTTGAGTCCCACGGCAGAAGGAGAGACTCAACTTCCACTAGTTGTCCAGTCTTCCCACCAGGCATATGCCTCCCCCTGACATGAATAAATGAATAAATGTAATTTTTAAAGCTCTCTCAAAGATTTTACTTGATGTGGGTTGAGTGTAAGGTATTAAAGTTGTAATTATCCACTGGAGCCCAACTTCAGATGGGCTGCCCTCAGTGGAAACTGTGATTAGGATTTCCTTTGATGAAGATGAATGGAGAATACTGAGGTTTATTGCACTGGTGCATGCTATTCTTATTCTAATTCTTATAGATTTCATTTATTTATTTTTTATCTTGCGCACACGAGTGTTTGCCTGCATATATTACATGTGTGCACCTTGTAAGTGCAGTACCCAAAGAGGCCAGAAGAGGGCTTTGGTTCCCCCAATGGGTGTGGTCTTGAAGGCTATAGAGGCCTAGCCAGTGGATCCAGGACATTTTGAAAGTTATGTTAATAGTTGTTCTTTTT
>NW_022196905.1:122295385-122297190 GCF_008632895.1 Mastomys coucha | reverse complement strand
GACAGGGTTTCTCTGTGTAGCCCTGTCTGGAACTCACTCTGTAGACCAGGCTGGCCTCAGACTCAGAATTCCGCCTGCCTCTGTCTCCCAAGTGCTGGGATTAAAGGTGTGCATCACCACCACCTGGCTAATAGTTGTTCTTGTTGCTGATTTAGCTTCCTCTGCTTACTCTTGGCTACCTTGTGAAGGGTCTCCTACACATCCTCCTGCCGCCATGAGCTCTGCTGTAACATCATGCTGCCATTCCCACCGTGGTGGACTGAGACACCATGGGTGGACCGAAACACCGTGAGCCCCATTACAAAAACAAAACAAAACAAAACAAAACAAAACATCATTCCATTAAGTTGTTTGTGCAAGACATTTGGTAATAGTGACAGAACCGTCATGAACACCACCTTTTTGGCTTGTAATCCAGTCCAGTCGAGAATGGAACCTCTCTGCCACTGCTGGTGGCCAGGGCCAACATTAACTTTCACTGTCACTGCTGGGGCCTTCCCTGTGCTTAGCAGGTCTCCTCTTCCCTGTGACAATCTCTGGAGATTGCAAGTTTCTAACCCTGCCTTAGCAGTACTCAGTTTTCACAGCTGACCTTCCCCGGGAGTCTTCTGGCTTTGCTGCTCTGTTGCAAGATGACCACGGGGCGCTCAGGGGTAAATGAAGGACTCTCCGTGTAAAAGCCACAGAGTGTAGAAGTGTCCTGAAGCCAGCCACTGAGACAGAGTACAGAAGAGGAATGGTTGGAGGCCTCCAACCATTAGATCCCAAGATCAGGTGACTAGTTCTTCCCTGACTCGCCAAATACACAGCTATGTGTGTAGCTTAGGTCATAAAACCTGTTGCATGAGGATAATTCAAGGCAAGAGGGTTAGCTACGTTATCTCTTAAAAGGTAAGTCAAAGTTAAACAGGCCAAGCACACAGTAGGACAGCAGGCTAAGTACAAAGTAGGACAACAGGCTATGTACATAGCCTTCAATGATTGGAAAGCATATTATAAACTTGCTGTGGGATTTGGAAAGTTTTTCTTCTCTTCCAAGGCAAAAGATATTTTCAGGAAAATATGTCATCGCAGGGAGAGGCTGGCCTTAAACTCAGAGAGATCCGCCTGCTTCTGCCTCCCAAACACTGTGATTAAAGGTGTTTGCCACCATGCCTGGCATCGCTTTGGTTTTTGAAATGGTTCCTCACTGGCTTGGAATTCACCAGTTAAGTTGAGCTGGGTGGCCAGGACCTGGGAATCCTCCTGTCTTGGCCTCCCCAGGGTTGTGATTATAAACACTTGTTATAGATCTGTCGGGCACTGTCACCGGGCGGCTGGGAAATAAAGAGGGTAGGAGTGTAACCTGCATCCTGCCAGAGCTCCAGTACTCTGGCTGGGCTGACACAGGACGCTGCCAGCAAGCTTTCCGCCCCACAGGGTGGGCATCTGGCTGTGGTGAACCACTATCCCAGTCTGCAGGGCGTGGAAAGGGGACAGCTTCGTGGGCTTTCAGTCTCGGACATCCCAGACACCGTTGGACATCATGAAAGAGCTGAGAACAAGGTGGGGGCCCTGGGGCAGCTCAGTCAGTCCTGGGCCAAAGGGAGAAAAGGGGCCGGGGGCTGGGGGGAAAGAAGCAGGTCCAGTGGTTCCTGCCCATGGCTGGAGCTAGAAGACTTTCCTGTGGGAGATTAGACCCCGCTCTTTAGGGGAAGGCCTAATCCGTTGCCCCAGCATGGTGAGTCTAGATGAAGGGAGGCAGTCCATGGTCTTAAGACGTTTTATTGTAGGAGAGAGAGAGAGAGAGAGAGAGAGAGAGAGAG
>NW_022196905.1:122292255-122295375 GCF_008632895.1 Mastomys coucha | reverse complement strand
AAAGAGAGATCAAGCAGCTCCTTTTATAGTGGGTTGGGCTACCTTTCGGTTCCTAGGGGTGGAACATACCTGGCTGTGGTCAGTTGACTGGGGATGGAGCCCAGCCAGAATGCTGGGAGCTGGGGACATTGTCTACGTGATAGATAGCACAGGATAATGGAGTTGGAGGGCTCATGGTGTCAGGGATCTGTGTCTGGGGGCATAGCTTTACTCTTCCGTCCCTTGTGGAATTCTCTACTTGGGTGTTCGGTGTAAGTCTCACTCAACCAAGAACACAGACTACCTTTCACGGTCCAACATCGATCCAGCTTTTTATGTGGGTTCTAGAGTCAAACGCAGGACCTCATATTTGCAAGGCAAGCACTTTCCTGATGGAAACGTAAGGATGTCCGAAGACATCTATCCAACAGGCAGCATGCAATCTCACTCGGATCACAGGAAGAATTCTTTGGACTGCCATGGAGCCACCTCTCCATGGTGTGAGGCTGGGGGACCCAGGTGTGGATATATGTGGAAACAAGGAAGCCATATTGTTCCCAGGGTGCATCGAAGGCAAACAGGAAGATGAAGTCTTAAATTACCAGGCAGCTAGGTCATGAAGGGAGAAGAAACGAAATGTGTCATAAGACTGGGAATCATAGCACCGGGAAGAATAGGGTCAACTACTGCAGGGAGTCGAAGGAGAGTAGAAGAGAAATGAAACCCACCCACTGACAGGCAGGGCTGGAGAGATGTCTCCGTGGTTGTGGAGGACCTGGGTTTGATTCTCAGCACCCACAACGGCAGCTCACATGTCACTTTAGTTCCAGGGGATCTGGCACCCTCTCTTGGCTTCTTCAGGCACTTGCGTGTACATACACACGTGTATCCAAAAACACTCACACACATAAAATACAATAAAATAATATCAAACAAAATAAAAAAAAAATACTCACAATCAGTTGGGTACTTGCAATGCTGGCCAACGCTTTCACCTACAAACAGGGAAAATGGTGCCGAGCAAGCTACAGAAGGGAAAATCTATTTCATGTTGGCAGAGAAAGACACTTCCAACAGCAACCTCAGTGTGACCATTAAGGACAATAATGACTCGTGCTTCGATGAGTAATTAATGAGTCCTCTGCTCTTAAGAAGATGTGATGTGAGCCAGACTCCCAGATAAATGGCAAAAGCCACCAGCAACATCAAGTGGTTGTCATGATCATTGTTTTCAGTGCCAATTAGATGTCAGCTCCTGCTCCTGGAAGAGGTCAGCTGCTGATGTAAAAATGATGCCGCTTGGACATGTGACGCACGTGCAGAAAAGGAGGCCTGTCAAGCCTGAAGCACATCCAACCTTCTGGGCTTCCTTAGAACCCTTCTTGTATTTGTCAGATATGAGCTTCCTTTTCTCAGGTCTCTTCCCCACAGGGGTCCTGGTGTTTGTCTTTCCAGCAAAGGAAGACAGACTCTCACCTCTGTGTGTCAGACTGGAGGTTCTTAGAGGCTGCCTGACTGCCCCTCCCTTGCCCCCCACCTACACATTCATCTCCTAGACTGGCCACTGTAGCTCAGGAGAGATGGTGAGCTGACAAGGTAAAACACTGAGGTCACACGGCAGGTCCCATGGTTGGGCGGGGCTATGGTTAGACTTAGAGGGTCTGGCAGGACTTGTCTATTACAATTCACACATTCTGCTTTTGCTATCGGGAACGTGTGCAAGCAGCCACCATGGCCAACCTCGCATGCATACAGATGCTTTTATCTTCTACATCTTGAGTCCATCCCTGGCCATCTTGGGTCCATCTCTGTCCATCTTAGTGTAAGCTCACTTACGGCCTCATGCTTCATCTGCACCGTGTAGGAGACAAGTGTGCGTGGATGACTATTTGTGTGACTCGATGCTCCCTAAAAGCAGCCGAATGTGTTGAAGTTTCCGTACACTAGATCAGGACCTCCTGACCAAGGAGAGCTGGAATGGCACAGACTCAAGGTCACAATTATCTTGGGCTATCTTTAGCTGTCTTAGTAGCTGTTTATGGCTTACCGCCATGCCTGACCTAACATCCTGTGGCTATCAGGTACAACCTATGAACTCTATTAGATTACATTCCCTAGCTTCCAACAACTCAAAGGCTAAGAAAGTCATTCGACAGCTTCTGAGACCTACATAAGACATTTCTCCTCTCTGCTGTGTGTATCCTGCCACCAATGTATCCCACCAATGTTGCTGAGAAAAAAAATGCGTTGATATATAACTTCCTGTCTTATATTACTATAAAAAGACCATGAAAGTGCTAGCCCTTTGAATCATGGTTCAGGAGCAACCTAAACCTGTGTTCCTGAGTCCTGGTCACTCATATTTGGCATAAGAATAAACGCTTACTGTCTTGGAGAAAAAGCTATGCCTTGTATTGGTAGCTGACACTTGGCCTGTGGTCTGAGTTGCTCTGATAGGGATAGAGATTTGGGGTACCTGCCTGGCTCAGAGATGTTTGAGTACCTCATCTTACGAGAATCAGATCGGGGAAAGCCAATTTGATGGCTCGGTGGGGCAGAAGTCATCAGGGATGGGTAGAAATTGCTCGGGCTTACTCTAAGCCCCCTTGCTCTGAAGATGGACGCCAGCATCACGAGATGAGATCCCTTCCAGTTAGGGATGAGCATGTAGGTGGCGTGTGCTGTGTGTGCATGGTACAGTTTGTCTGTGGCCGACAGCGTAAACCTGGAACCCTGGGTATCAGGAGACCTGCATTGTTAGTTCTAGATTGCTCTGGGGAACCTGCACTAGCTGTGCTTACTCTGGGAGACCCTGTATAATCTTGGCTTGCTTTAGAGTAGTGGTCCTCCACCTTCCCAATGCTGCGACCCTTTAATACAGTTCCTCATGTTGGGGTGACCCCCCCCTAAGCATACAATTATTTTCATTGCTACTCCATAATTGTGATTTTGTTACCATTATGAGTCATAATGTAAAAATCTGTGTTTTCTGATGGTCTTAGGTGACCCACCTGTCACCTCAGTCTGTGACTGGGTTGCGACACCAAAAGGAGTGTCTCTAGGGATGCTGTGTAGCAGCATTCTTAGAGTTTTGGTTTCATCCCCTACAGGATGAACAGATGTCTAGAATTCCTGAACATC
>NW_022196905.1:122286421-122292245 GCF_008632895.1 Mastomys coucha | reverse complement strand
GACTAGGCTGGCCTTGAACTCAGAAATCCACCTGCCTCTGCCTCCAAGGGCTGGGATTAAAGGTGTGCGCCACCACTGCCCGGCCATTTTAGACTTTTTCTGACTGTTCACAGGACCCTCAACGTTTACTCTCCCCTCTAGAATTTCTGTTGCTAGTAGATACCCAGACCACATTGCTTCAATGACCCATGTATAACATCTTCTGGCAAAGTGGCTCTTCCTCCACCACCTTCAGCATGCGTACGTAACACTTCCGTGTAGCTCACATCAGGCTCCCCTAGATGACCCCCAAACTCGGGTCCCAGAGATTTCTAAATCACTAGCCTATGGTTTTCTTCTGGGTGGTAGGCCAGGATGACTTAATAGTGTAAAGCAACCTTAATAATAATAATTATTATTATTTATGGGTCCGTGGCTCAGAGATTCACACTGTTGAGTCGGCTGTCTTGCCTGTGGCACTCAGGGTCATGTTTGGGGAGCACTGAGATGCCACAGTGATAGGCTGGTGGACACAGGAGAACTCTGCATGCTCATGGGTCTCAGCTGAGGGCCCTGCTGTTAGGACTCCTCCTCGGGACACTTCAGTTGTGGTCCTTTCCCTGGGATCTCTCTCTCTCTGCCTGAGGCCGTCAGCGCACAGAGCTGTTCTCTGGGTTCCAGCAAGCCATGTGGACTCTGCTCTGTCAGAGCTCTAAATGTCATCTTGGGTTGCCTGGCCACTGTGCTGGCGACCAGTGAGGGATCTCCATTTAGACACATGAATACTGGCAGAAGCCCCCTGGGGTGGGGTGTGATGGCCACATTAAGAAGAATGCATTTGGCGGAGGGGGGTGTGTGTCCCCTTGCCAATCATTGGAGGACATAAGGCATCCATAAAAGGCAGATATTTGGAGCATAAAGCGGGTGGACAATTGAGCAAAACCAATTGTTTACCATTCATTAATTCTTGTGGTTTTGTTTTTTTGTTTTGGTTTTGGTTTTTGTTTGTTTTTTGACACAGGGTTTCACTGTGTAGTCCTGGCTGTCCTGGAACTTGCTCTGTAGTCCAGGCTGGCCTCGAACTCAGAGTTCTGCCTGTTTCTGCCTCCCAAGTGCTGGGATTAAAGGCATACATGATGACTGCTGGCAGTGTTTATTTTAATTGCTTCAAAAAATGTATTTAGTTGTGTGAAACCCTCATGCACTGTAGTGTATGTGTGGAGATTAGAGGGCAAGTTATGGGAGTCCATTCTCTCCTTCCACCAGGATGTGGGTCCCAGGGCTTGAACTTAGGTTCTCAGGCTTAGCCAGCAAGTCTCTTAACCCTCTGATCCATCTAATAGACTCTGGGTTTATTCTTAGTTTTGTTTGTTTTGAGACACCCCCCTTCAGCCTCCATCCCCACAGCGATCTGCTTACTGCAGCTAAGCCCTGTCCCTTGCTTCTTACCAGCCCCATTTGATGGTATCTATATCTTGAGTCCATCAAGGGAAGGACCCATGGATCAGAGCCCTCAGACTCCACCCCTCCCTGTCTAAATCTCACTACAAGAGTCCTGTTGGGGACTGCTCACATTCACACCTGCTTTGAGATTCCCCAAAGTTGGTCATTTCCAGGCTCAGTGTTGAAGCAATACAACCAAGGGACCGAGAGAGAAGCCTCAAGCTGGTTGGATTAAGAGCCCTGCAACTGTGACTAAGTTCCTTAAACTCCCCCGAGCCTCTTTCGGTTCCTAGTTCTCCGAAGCATGGAGAAGACATTACCACGAAGCTCACTGGACAGTTAATCTACATGCCAAGGATGCTCTGAGTGGTTCCCAGTACAGTGGAGCAAGTAGTCAGGAAGAGAGAGCAACGGTTACTATGGGTTTTCTACCAGGATGGAAATGTGTATTACAAAACTCTGCTTTTCCCCATCCGGATCCCTGTGTGACACTGGGTATAACTTACTGGGCTTGTGTAAGGTCAAATGTAGCTTGGGGTTTTCAAAGCATGGTGTTGAATTGTCTCGGGTGAGGGTGGGGGTGGGCAGGGCTGGGAAGTGACCAAATACCTGGATTGCTCATCTGGGAAGCCAGAACTCCAGTCCCAACCTGTTTACAAACTCATCCTGAAACTGGAAATAAGAGCCTTAATTTTTTTGTTGGTGGCTTTTTTTTTTTTTTGCTGCTATTAAAGTTTTTTCTTTTTTTTCTTTTCTCTCTTTCTCTCTCCTTTTCCCCTCTCTGTATAAAAGGAAGAGACACCTTAGCTTATTGTTTCTTCTCCGAGAGATGAGGGGCGGCAGGCGTGCTTCTGTTGCTGAGTCCTCACTTCCTAGCGCAGTTGAGAAATGCTGACGGGGCTGTAAGCCCTGCCGTCGTGGTCGGGCGTCTTGCGTCGCACATTTTCCAAGTTTGTACTCAGTTGCTCAGCTCGTTGCACCTCCGAGTTCAAGCCTGAGTGTCAGACAGTGCAGTTTTAACACAGTGTTGATGAGGTGTTTACATAAGAGCGATGCGGCAGGAAGCTGGGAGACTTCACCCGGCTGTGATGGGCACAGGGCACCAGTCCTGGGATCAAGCGACTCCTAATCACAGTGGAGATCCTGGCTCTCCAGACAGACGCCCCCCTCCCTACCCCTTGCTGTCCATCCTTCCGCAAGCGTGCTTCTGTGGGTTCTGTTTTTATGTCAGTCTAGGGGACTCAAAGCCAGAGCAGCCGAGGCCAATGCAGAATCCATCCTTCAGCTGACTTAGTAAGCTGGGTCTGGGAGCTCAGGACTTGATTCTGGTGCTAGGGTGGCTGAGGCAGGGGGATTGCTTATGAGTGTAAGGCCAGGTTGGGCTATACAGTGAGTTTCCAATCAGCCTGGGTCACAGAAAATATCACCATTCCCTTCCTATATTCCTCTCTCTGCAATCTGTCTCTGCCATTAGGTGAGTGTTCCCTGTCATCTCTCTCATTTTCTATTGTGTTATGTCCATCATGACTTTCTGCCTCACCTCGGACCCAGAACCAAAGGAGCTGAGGGCTGTGAACGGAACCCTCTCAATCCAGGGACTAAAACAAATCATTTCAATCTGAAGATTTTCCATCCCAGATTTGGTCACAGATACTCAAAAGGAATTACACACACACACACACACACACACACACACACACACACACACACATACATCTTCCTGCCTCAGTTTCCCCTCAGAGATACAAGAGGTTTGATGGACTCAACCTCAGGCTCAGGAGTATCATCCTTTTCAATAAGTTGGACAATTGTTCTTCCAAGAGAAAGTAGCTACATAACAGCAGAAGAAACACAGCCCTGGCACAGACAAGCTGCCTGCTTAGACTGAGAGAGCCACGGCAGTGGGAAGAGGGGCCAGCCCCAATCATTCCTTAATTCATTTTAGAAGAGCATTGTTCTGTGGTGCTCTGAGCCACATAGAACAAAGCTGTCAATGCAAAAGACAAAAAAGCTCCATTTGGGGGGTGCCTGAGATCCCAGATCTCTGAGGAGAAACACATCCACAATTAATAGCGCTGATTCCTGTTAGGAAATCCAACCCAGGATTAGACAGTACAAGATGAGAGCAGTTATTTAACACATCACCAGGAGGTATTTGTAATAAGGTGTGTTCAGCCAAGACCTCAAGGAAGTGAATGAACCACAGATGTTCACTGACAGAACAGTGTTCCTAGCACAGGAAGCTGTCTATGCAAAGGCCATGTGTTGTGACTAAGTCTGTTTGGGAAGCAGCACTCTGGGAACGAATGTGGATAGCGGTCACACTGTGGGCAGGCATGTGGATGGTGGCCACACAGCCTTATAGAGTATTGTCAAGAATTCTGACTTTTCATAGAGAAGGCCACGCAGCCTGGGAAGCATTGGGGCCGAGGAATATCAAGTCTGATTTACATTTTTCTTTTGTGAGTGTGAGTGTCCATGTGTGTGGCTGTTCACATGTGTGTGGAGTAGAGTAGGCTCAGTTGTCACCCCTCAGGCACTGTCTGTCTTGTCGTTGAGACAAGGACTCTCAACGGCAACGAACTTACTAGGTAGGCCAGGCTGGCTGACCAGTGACCCCCAAAGGTCTACCCACCTCCCCTTTACCAGTACTGGGATTATAAGCATTTGCCATCACACCAAGCTTAGTTTTTTGTATGTATGTATGTATGTGTGTGTATGTATATCTTTATGTGTATATGTGTATCTTTGGGTGTGTATCTGCATGGACACACACACACACACACGTGTGTGTGTGTGTGTGTGTGTGTGTGTGTGTGTGTAAGTACGTGTGGATTTAACTCTGGTCCTTGTGCTTTTAAGGTAATTACTTTACCAACTGATCTTTCTTTCTACCCTGCCACCCCCATGATTTACATTCCCCCAAATACTATATCCACAGCAGACACAGATTCCCCACTATGACGAGAGACAGCAGTAAGTAGTGTATCTTCTGTTACGAGGACCCAACTCGCTGCTGATTTCTCAGAGTGAGGTGTGTGTGGGGACAGAGATGACTCACAGCATTGAGGGAATGAAGTGACATGGGTCCAACAGTGGCTGACAGACAGCCTTTCCATCGAAACCTCTCTGTCTCTTCACAAGAGCACTAGAGACACACAGAAGCAAAGTACGTTTATTTAGCAACCCCACCAAGTCAGACGTCAGCTCAGAAGTATGGGTGCTTGGATTGAGCGTAAGGAAGAAAGAGGGAAACATTCATTTTGCAGAGCCTGAAAGCACAGCCCCTTGCCCCTTGCCCCACGGATACCCAGCCTGTGTTCCAGGTGTGAGCATGCAAGGTTAACCCTAGCTCTGCTGGCTCAGTAACTCCAGCCAATCTGGGGACTTCTGAAGGCTGATTTTGGAAAAGAGTTAGAAAAATATTTGCTAAATATGTATACTGGAAGCACAGATTTTTCTCATAGTGGAATTTTCCAAATTTCATTTCCAAAGTAGTTTCCCCTCCAGGACTGCCAGATTCAAAGAAAATGAAAATGAAGAAGAAAGAAAGAAAAAAAAACAAAAACAAAACAAAACCCCAACAGCTTGGATTCTGGTTCGTTTAAAACACACAGCTGGATAACAGCCAGACACAAGTAGCCGCTTGCAGATCAAACTGGAAATGATGACCAGGAAGGGCTAGTTTTGACAGAAAGTCACAATGTGACTTTGTGAGGCTGTGTTTTACAAAGGTGGTAAGATGGAAGTCTAGACTTCCCATCTGCTCTTCAGTGGTCTCCCAGAGCTCCAAGATTCTGTTCTAACTACTCATAGCCAGTAGCCTTAACCCTCATCCACATCAGACAGATCTCTGCCACCTGAACCTCACACGCAAACTCACACACATCTGGAACGGTCTGCAGCACCCGCCACAATCCCTGTGTTCAGTCTTTCTTCTTGCCATTGATTTCAGCCCCCAACCCACTTGATGCTGGGGAGTAGGTGCCATCGGCCTAATGCGTGTCTCCCCTAAATTCATATGTGGGTATTGCCACCTCAAGTAGGAGGGCATCAAGAGAGGCCTTTGGAAGGGGGTGAGGTCATGGGGAGAAGCCCTCCCCAGTGCGACTAGTATCTTTGTGAAGAAGACCCCTGGCCTCTCCCAGTGGGTGAGGTTTCTGTGGAAAGATGGCTCCAGGAAGCAGCTCTTTGCTTCATTCATTTGAGTAACCTGTGTTACAAGAGTAATGCTGGTCTTGCATTGTTAGTTGCTTGGCATCTGTGCGACTATAAAGTTGTTGCATCAATGCCAAGCATAAGCAACAATTCCTGAATCAGAATCATGAGAGCTCCTGTGCAACGTGTAGACCAGTGAGTAGCAATTCCCACCCCCATCCCAACCCTTCCCTTAGTCCCACTC
>NW_022196905.1:122238473-122286411 GCF_008632895.1 Mastomys coucha | reverse complement strand
CTCCCACTTACATGCCCCCTGAGAGGACACCTCCTGGTTCTTGTGACTCCTTGTTGTGATGCAACAATATTCAATGGACAACTAAATTTCAGCTCCCAAGTGGGCAAACTTGAAAGAAATTCAAATCACCTCCACAATGCTTTTTTTCTTTTAAAAATATTCTTTTTTTTATTAAGTATTTATATATTTTTTGATTTAGGTTTTACTACATTATGATAAGAAAAGTTACAATTTCAATTTCTCTGAATTTGTTAACATTTAAAAATATATTTTAAGTAAATAGAATTAAATCACATTCTTGTTTCCCTTTTGTACCTCAACTCCTCCCAGAGAATCCCCTTCAATACCTACAATACCTTTTTTGGTCATAGTCTTTAAAATTTATAAAATATTATAACAATAAAAATGAGTATTATAAAAGTTCTTTGATATAAAACAACAATCAATATAACAGTCTTATGTAGATGCTTGTCTACAGCAATACTGAAAATACATACGTTTTTCTCAATATAAATTTTAAATAACTCCAAACACATTAACTGTATATTTCAAAATAATACATCACTACTAGTATTTTCTTACGTGAACATAAATATATAAAGTCTTTTGTTTGTTTGTTTGTTTGTTTTATATTTAGTAGAGCTTAAAATCTTGGCTCTTATTGTGATACAAGCCCAAAATAAGAACAATCTTTAGACATTGGATTTCATTGTAATAAGGCTATACTTCAATGACCCTCATATCACCAAAGGATTTTAGCTCCATCATAGCTAAGCTGAGAGTTGATGGTTCTGCTGCGCCAAGGAATGAATTGTAGGCACGGTTTTTGGATACAGACTTCCTGCTATGGTCAAAGCTATTTGACTTGAGTGAGTGACTTTAGTCTGAGCCCACAGAGAACAGGTTACATTCATTTAAGAAATGGTGTGTGTATTAAGATGGTCTATCCATAAAGTCATTCACCAACTGTTTCAGTGAACAATGGTTCTGCTTGGAGGGTGGCACAGACATTAGGTGAGGGTAAGAATTTGGTTCATTGGCTGTGATAATTTTGAAAAGCATTCATCTCAGAGAAAGAGTAACTTAGAAAGTCCTCTCTTCAAACTTGATATAATATTTACAAATGTCAAGCAAAGCATTCAGTCTCACTCTTTGTTTTTCTCTAACAAGCCACCTCCCAATTTGTCTACGTTTATTTTGTCTGTATAAATACTTTTGAAATATGTAAGCTGTTCTGAAAACCATAGTGTAGTGTAAAACCATGAAATAAACAATACTACTAATAGAGAGGCTGAGATAGGAGAAGCAAGATCTCAAGACCATTATGTTGTACACAGCAAGACACTGTCACGTACAAACAAGCTGAATGTGTATATGGATTGTATAATATTGAACCTGAAAGACCCCCAGAAAGCCGGGCAGTGGTGGCACATGGCCTATAATCCCAGCACTTGGGAAGCAGAGGCAGGCGGATTTCTGAGTTTGAGGCCAGCCTGGTCTACAGAGTGAGTTCCAGGACAGCCAGGGCTACACAGAGAAACTCTGTCTCGAAAAACCAAAAAAAAAAAAAAAAAGACTCCCAGAGCTAGGGAGACCCTCACTCAAGTCTTGGGACGACATGACCACCCAATTACACACGAGTTGTCCTGCTGCAAACACACACGGTTTACTCGGGGAAGCCAGTGCACTGGGGCTGAGCTCGTAACCCACGCAGGGGCAGAGGAGCTCGACACAGAGCACAAGAAGTGTAGGGTATTTAAAGGAAAAAAAAATACACACAAACCAGGGGAGTGAGGGGGTAACCAAGGAAACATAACATAAAACAGTGGAAAATTTCAGAGGGACCCAACCCATGATTTAGTCAGGGTCATGAGGAAAACATCCTGCATACTCATTATTCTCAAGAATGTGGTTTTATCATCGTCATTGTCACTCACTTTGTGGTTGACCGCTCCCTGGAACCACCTAGATGACTTACAACCTGCGTTTGTGGTCAACTGGTTCCTGGAACTAGCCGGCCTACATTCTTGGCTCGTTTCAGAGAAAATTTTCCATGCCCTTTAAGTAAAAGCTTATACACTATATATTTCTACTAAATGATCTTTTCTTCTACCCTTCAGACCTATTTCTCCAATTACCAAATTAGAGAGACCATTGGATGACAGTCAACAAATTTCTAATTCCTCATATTTTTGGATTTCAATTGATTAGGATATGTTGGTAATATTAATTTTCATATTAAGATATTAAGAAAAAGTAATTGTTACTTCCTGTTGTTTTTGTTGTAAGAAGTGGAATTAGGTTTGTGTGGGTTTGTTGAAAGATTACTTTCTTGCTTCTTCTAGGGTGTAGTTTTGCTCCTTATGTTGGTGTTTTCCATCTATTATCTTTTGTAGGGCTGGATTTGTAGAAAGATATTGTATACATTTTGTTTTGTCATGGAATATCTTGTTTTCTCCATTTATGGTAATTGAGAGTTTTGCTGGGCATAGTAGCCTGGGATGGCATTTATGTTCTTGTAGGGTCTGTATGACATCTGCCCAGGATCTTCTACCTTTCAGAGTCTCTGCTGAGAAGTCTGGTGTAATTCTAATAGGCCTACCTTTATATGTTACTTGACCTTTTCCCTTTACTGCTTTTAAAATTCTTTCTTTGTTTAGTGCATTTTGTGTTTTTATTATTATGTGATGGGAAGAATTTCTTTTCTGGTCCAGTCTATTTAGAGTACTGTAGACTTCTTGTATGTTCATGGGCATCTCTTTCTTTAGGTTAGGGAAGTTTTCTTCTATAATTTTGTTGAAGATATTTACTGGCCCATTACATTGGGAGTCTCCACTCTCTTCTATACCTATTATCCTTAGGTTTGGTCTTCTCATTGTGTCCTGGATTTCCTGGATGTTTTGGGTTAGGAGCTTTTTGCTTTTTGCATTTTCCTTGATTGTTGTGTCAGTGTTTTCTATGGTGTCTTCTGCCCCTGAGATTCTCTCTTCTATCTCTTGTATTCTGTTGGTAATGCTTGCATCTATGACTCCTGATTTCTTTCCTAGGTTTTCTATCTCCAGAGCAGTCTCTCTTTCTGATTTCTTTATTGTTTCTATTTCCAATTTTAAATTCTGGATGGTTTTGCTCATTTCCTTCACCTGTTTGATGGTGTTTTCCTATAGTTCTTTAAGGGATTTCTGTGTTTCCTCTTTAAGTGCTTCTAGCTCTTTACCTGTGTTCTCCTGTATTTCTTTGAGGATACTATTTATGTCTTTCTTAAGGTCCTGTATCATCATCATGATAAGTGATTTTAGATCTGAATCTTGCTTTTCCGGTGTGATGGTGTGTCCAGGACTTGCTATGGTGGGAGAATTGGGTTCTGATGATGCCAAGTCACCTTGGCTTGTGTTGCTTATATTCTTACTCTTGACCCCTGCCCTTGCTAAATCTAACTGGAGCCTGTCCTTTCAGTGATCCTGGTTGTGTCAGAATTCCTTAGAGTCAAGCTGTCTCTGTGATCCTGTGATCCTCTGATTCTGGGATCCTGTGATCCTGGGCTTGTTAGAGCACCTGGGGTGGAGCTTCCTCTGGGTGTTTTGGGACTGGCTGTGGAGTTTGTACCCAAGGTCTATTCAGGGCACCGGCTGGCCCAGACAGACAGGAAGGAACCCAAGCCACTGGGATGGTGGAGTTCCTGTGTGCCTGGGTCCTGCTGGTCCCAGTTACTCCTGGTGTTGGGACAGATGTTTTGCCCTCCTCACCCCTAATCCTGGGTGTGTTAGAGCACCTGGGAGTGGAGCTCCCTCTGGGTGTTGTGGGACTAGCTGCAGAGTTTGTGCCCAAGGTCTGCTCAGGGCACCGGCCAGCCCAGACCTAAAAATATTCTTATAGTTATTTTCTGTATCTCAATCTCATCTCCAACCCTCTCCCACACACTCCTCCCCAGTCTTGGCCCTGTCCTTTTTTGTTTCCTAGACAATTTCACTTCCACTCTGCTTCAGTGTGTACACACATGGCTTTATGTAACTATATGAAATCCGGGAACCACAATAGAGAGAAAACATGTCTTATTTGTCTAAGGTTGGCTTAGGTTACTCAGTTTGATTTTTCCCCAGTCACTTCCATTTCTTTCGAATGGTACAATTTCCATGTTCTGTATGGCCAAATAAAATTCTATTGTGTGTATAAACATTTCCCTTATCTGTTCTTTCGTTGTATTGCTTACATATCTTGGCCATTGTGAATGGTGTGGCAGTGAATATTGATGTGTAAGCATATAGGATATATTGACTTAGGTAGGGTCCACATGGTAAATACCGATGAGTAGTGTCTGCATATTGTTTAGGGGTAAAGGCCTTTCTGTCACTCTGTGGGCCCAGATACAGGGTTTCCATAATCTTTAAAGCATTGACTACCTTTTATTTGCTCAGGTGAGATGGTGAGAAACTTTTGCAGTTTTTTTTTAAATAAACGTATTACCTGACTAAGGGAAGCGTCGGAGATCATATGCTGGTTATGACAGATGTTGCTGCTGTGTGTTCCCTGGGAGGGAAAGCAGGTGCCTGAACTGCCAAGTGCTACCACTAGGAGCCACTGCAGGCCCACTGATGTACCCCATCGCCGCACCTGCTGCCTCTGCCCAAGCCATCTGTGTGCCCTGGACCCACCGAGAAGCACAGCTGTGTTCTCCAGCTGTGCCAAAGGAAATAGATGATATAGTCACCCCTCCCACCCGCTTGGCACAACCTCACAACCTTGGTACCATTAAAAATAACGATGACATTAGTGACGAAGACCTCGAGCTGCTTTTTTTTCTAATGTGGGGACATGTTTAAATTATCTCTTATACTTCTTCCTCCACAAGCAGGTGTAGTGTAGTTATTGTGTTCAGATGGAAATAGTGCTTTCTTCGTGGAAGAAAGCAGAGGGCTCACACAAGCCACCGGAGAGTCACAAAAACTAGGAGGTGTCCTCCCAGAGGGCATGCAAGTGATGACTTAAGACTGGAGGTGCGGTTGTGGAGGGGTGGCAACTCACTGATCTTCAAGTTGTATGAAAGCTCTCATGATTCTGATTTGGGAATTATTGCTTATGCGTTGCATAGATGCAACTTCCTGAGTCAAGCATGCTCCTGAAAGTAGCCACCGTAAACACACAGATCCTCAAGTGAGCCCATCTTGGGGTAGAATCACTTCTGACATTGGCAGACACTACCTGGGGTGAATGGATGCTTGTTCTTGTCCCCACTAAGAGAAGTCACACATCTGTTGCAATACCACTAGGTCACTGGAAATCTATTTTATTTCCAAACCCAGAGAACTCTGGAGTGACTCACTCCCCCCGCCCCCAGACTGATATGTCACTCGAGTGGCAAGTCAAATTGGAGTTTACAAGCAACTGGCTGTGTAGAATCCCACTGGCTGCCTCCCATATTGATTAATCGTCTTAAGCACCAAGCAAACACAGACCTCGTGATACACTGAAAAGCTGGCACAGTCTTGATAGACTTTTCCTGAAGAGTGTATGTCTGTGTAGGTGGGGCCATCCTGACTTTGAGTGATGGGGTCGATGTCGAGTAAGTGGCCAGCCAGGCACATCCTACCATTCCATCCCCAAATCTCACCCAGGGGACGAGTCTTTACAGGGGAAGGACAGACACTGTTCCACGGGGGAATCTGAGAAGACCCTGTTATTAAGTGGGTGGCCTTGGAAGGCTTGTGCTAAGCAACATATGGAGTCTCTTTAAGTGAGAACTACCTTCAGCCTTTTTACTTTAATATGCTTATTCCCAAAGAGCTCCTTGAAATCACTCCAAATTGGGCCACAGGAACTATGCTCAGAGCCTCACACTGTGAGTGACCACAACATGGTGTGTTTACAGTTGCCTTTGATGTTAGAATCTCACAAATTGGTGTCTGGAACTTCCCTCTTTGTGTTAAACCTTCCTCTGGGGCAGGATTAACTCCCTGCATATCCATTTTGTAAGTGATATTCCCCCAACCCCCATGTGAGGATGCGGATGGGGGGTGGGATTTTTGCATTCTGGTAAGTGTGCATCACATGCTAGGTCATGAGATTCTTCCCCAAAGTGCAAAGCTTTTTCAGGCCCATTAGAAGATTTGATTTTTTTTTTTTTGAACAAACAAAAGATATCAAGCCATTTGGATGCTTAGCCAGGGAAACGAATCGATCCTTCCGACTCATGTCAAATGTTGGATGCTGTATGGGATTGTGGCTTAGGCCTCCTTCATGTATCAGGGCTCTCTGGTGTTTGTGACCCACTGGCTGGAGAGATGGCAGCTGCTGTCTTGTTCTGGGAAAGCCAGGCTTTGGCTGACCTCCTAGCTTCTCCGTGCTGACAGAGAGCTTCACAGAAGGTGGCCCAGCTCCAGCCCCTGCCCCTGCCCCCACACCCCTCCCCAGCTTACAAAGTATCTGTTCCAGCCTCACGAGGAGGTAAGCTCTCCAAATAGGCTTATTGGCTTCAGACATCGAAATGACATTCTAACAAACACAGACCCCGGGGTTGGCCAGACTCCTGAGCGTGGCAGTACTACAGTAGCCAGTGTGGGACCCTTGTGGAAGCACATCGCTTGTCTGAAGAGAGCTGGTCAGTCTTATGTCAGAGTCCAAAAAAAATCAGAGGGAGTAAATAAGAATTCAAGGATAAAAAGAATTAGAGTTCCTTTGCTAGTGCCAGCAAAGCCTGCCATCATGTCTGACAGGACACCATGACAGAAACTCTCTAATTCTCTTTGTGTGGGCAGGGCATACGATACACCTCGGAGCAACACTAACTCCAAGATTTCCCGAATGGACGTGATTCCATCTCATCTCTTGCTATCCAGGAAGCCTCCGCAGGTTGCTGCCATAGGGAATCACATTGGCTTCATCTCATATTGATTGACGTGTGTGCCAAGCAAACATAGACTTCAGGATAAAATAAGAATCTGGGGGAGGGAGTTGTCTCCCTGGATTCAGCTGGGACCTTCAGGAAGGACAGCAAGGTTGGAGGGTCACCCAGAGGTGTCCTGGGGTCCACTTGAAAGCCACTTATAATCTCCCACTGGCATGCTTGGGTCTAGGCACATGCCATGACACGCTGTTCCATGCAGTGACTCTCTAGCAGATAAGAAAAGCCAGTTTCAGGGACACATAGTCCTGTCAGAGACCTAGGGATGACTGGAAATGCTGAGGTGGATTTTGGACAGCAGTCTCTCCGTGCCAACCATCTGAGAGAGTCCTTAGTCCATCAAACCTTCAGTGGCAGGAAGCAGGATTTGTCTAAGTGGTCCTGAACATGAGCTCAGGGAGATTGCTTGGGATCTGACTTTCTGCTCTGTTCTGGAAATCAACACGTGATGGGGATCAGAGGCCAATGCTATAATCACTTAAAGGACCATGTGAGAAATCTTAAACACCCCGGAACCCTGGGAGGAGTGATCCGGAGACAGACAGAAGGGAGAGCCAAGAACAGTGTGGATCTGAGCAGAGTCACTGGGAAGAATGGAGGATTGTGGGGACTCTACATTTCCTGCCAAATTTTCTTGTAGAAGGCAAAGGCTTCGCTTCGCTCATATCCATGCTGGGCTGCAGACTCCAGGGGGCGCCACCAGCCTACAACAACCATGGCTTCTTGAACAAGTTCCATAGCAGGTCAGGTGCAGTATGGAGATCTACAGGTGGCCATTGGCCGCCTCAACTTAGTGGAGATCTCTGGCACCTGTACTCCTATCCAGTCAGCCAGCTGCAAAGCCCAGTCACCTGAGTGCTGGGAAGGACTGAGTGATAGATGGACAGGCCCCAGCCCCCCATCTACATAGCACCCCCTCTCGAGCCTCGAGCGCAGTATGTCTCATAGCTGCTGTCTCTGACTCACCAAAGAGGTCATGGGCTGATCTGTCCCTGACTGATTTTATAACGTGAAATCTGGGGAGTCATGTTAACAAAGGAAGTTCGAGAGCAGGCGACTGCCTGTTCCAGGGCTCTTTGGTGCCTGTTTGCTATTTAGAATTTCCCATGCTTTCGAAACTGACGGAAGCTAATTTCAAAAGAGACACGGCTGAAGGAAGAGGTATGCAGGAGAGCACAAATATTAATTATGTCAACATTGTGAGTGAAGTCCAGCTAGGCACTGCACTTTGCATGGAAGGGCAAGACCCTCTCTGCATTTTGCTTCATTTGTCCACCTCACTTCTTGTGCTGTGGACTGAACCCTCATGAGTGCTAGGCAACACAATGTTTACCACTGAGCTATGTCATTTTGAAATAAACACACTTGAGTTGCTCAAAGGATGCTTTACAGTGGTCCTCACCTGAGTTTCTCCTTCATCATTGGGAGGATGGAGAGAGTGGGACTCAGCCTTACCCAGTGTGGTCTTTAGTGTTTGTGGTGTCTTCATGCAAAAAAATGGGCACGAGTGCATGCAATCGTGGACATTCACCAGGGGGCTTGGGAACCCAGCCTCCTTGCTGTCTTTCCAAGATCTCGGACACAGCTGGTATTTCTTTAAACTGGCTGGAGGATAGCGTCTTTCTGTAAAATGGCGAGCCCACCCAGGGTCAAGCTTCACACACTCAGCATGAACAGTTAATGCTATTTAATCATTGGTAGAGTTTGGCTTCCGGTTGATTTGTCATTTTGCAGATGAAACACTTATTCTTGGAGGATAGCATACTTCTGCCCATTGAGAGTGACAGGGCTGGGGGATGCAAGGGGTCCCTCTGGCACCAGGCTGCAGCCAAGGACCTGTCAGGGAGCCATGAATATTCGAAGGCCTTCCTGAGGAGTGGCTGCCCCCGCCCCCACCATTAGCTCAGCTAATTGCCTGCAGAGGAGTGGGCACACACATTCCAGCAGCCCCAGGGAGGGAGTTGGAGGGGGAGTCGTTCTTACCTCTTATTTTAGCCGCTCAATGGGTCTGCACAGTTTGAACAGAGAAAACGCTTGCCAGAAAACTACGTATGATGAAGAAATTCCAGGCAGCAGCTAGACTCTTTGATCTTGAGGACATAGAGAAGCCTTGTGCAGTGATATACCTTGAAAGAGCGGCCTGCTGCTTACGATTCACAATGATTTAGAAAAGAAAATTAAAGTCATTTTTTAAAATAAAAAATAGAGGCCATTAACTTCTAAGAGATGAACTTAAGGATTGTCCTAAAATAGACTTGAGTTGGCCAGTGGTAGATGCATCCCTTTAATCCCAGTACCCAGGAGGCAGAGGCAGGTGGATCTTTGAGTTCCAGGACAACCAGGGCTGCAAAAATTAACATACACACACACACACATATATATATATATGTATATACACACATATATATGTATACACACATATACATATATATACACACATATACACACACATATATACATATATACATGCATACATATATATACATATATATATATATATATATATATATATATATATATATATATATATAATAGACTTGGGGATCTAGGTGGCTCAGTGTTTAAGAATACTGGCTGATCTTGCAGTGAACTGAAGGTTGATTCCCAGCACTCACATGGTGACTCACAACTGTCTATAACTCCAGTTCCAGGGGATTGGCCTCTCCTGGTCTCTATGGCTACTGTACATTTACAACATATTTACGTACATGTTGGCAAAGCACTCATATACACAACAAAAATATAATTATTTTAAATTTAAAATATACGTGAATATACACAATTGGATCAGCCACTGAGAAATAAGGGGGAAGCTTGGTTAGGTGTGAAGGGTCATTCAGAGAAATGTGTGCCAGAGACAAAACCTCAGCTTCTCTGAGGTCAGTAAGGCAGTCTGGAGTCCCACCTGCCTCACTACATCAGCTTCAGGGATGGGCACAGCAGTCATTTCAACCAGGTTCTTTGCATCACTAATTCTGTAAAGTTTATAGAAAATAGAAAGTGTGTGTGTGTGTGTGTGTGTGTGTGTGTGTGTGTGTATCTCACGCACAAGAGAGAAATAGAGACAGACACAGAGGCAGACAGAGAGAACAGCAGAAAGACTAAATTTAGGAAGGCAACCTGGCAGTGGTGGCACAGGCCTTTAATCCCAGCACTTAGGAGGCAGAGGCAGGCAGATTTCCCAGTTCAAGGCCAGCCTGCTCTACAGAGTGAGTTCCAGGACAGCCCGGGTTATACAGAGAAACCCTGTCTTGAAAAACAAAGCAAAACAAAATTATGAAAGGCACACAAGGACAAAGCAGGAGCTGGCACCCCAAAGATGAGGATACCCAGAAAGACAGAGGACTTTGGTCTGTTTTTGGCAGAACAGCCCTGGCTCCTCTGACCTTTGGAAATTAGGAAGCTGAAAATGTTTAAAACTGGGGATGGTTTTGTAGCTCCCAGACGTGGATCGCCTCCTTTGCCAGATTTTGTGAGTCCTGCGAGAGTTAATCACATCCCAGTTTAGGTGTCACTGTGAAGATACACCTCTGGGTGTTCCCACAAAGGTTTGACTGAGGATAAGAGTCACCCTAAGTGTGGTTACTACCACAGGTGTACGGAGGCCCCAGACTAAATACAAAGGAGAAAGCACGTTGAGCGCCAGTCCGGATCCCTCGCCCCCATTTCCTGACTGCAGATGCCAGGTGACCAGCTGCCTCACGCTCTTTGCCCCCATGCTGTTGTTTGCTGTGATAAAAACAAAGATAAAAGGCAACTTGGGGAGGATCGAGTTGGTTTCATCCTACAGTTTAAATCCATCATGGAGGGAAGTTAGAGTAGGCATCCGGAGGCACGAACAGACACACAGAAGCGGACAAGGGATGCTGCCTACTGACTTGCTCTCCCTGACCTTTGTAGCTTTCCTTTCTTACGTGACCCAGGACCACCCGCCCAGGTACCTCTAGTAGCTCCTCCCACAGCAATCATTAATCAAGAAAAAAACGCCCACAGGCTTCCCACAGGGCAATCTGATGGAGGCATTTAGTCAACTGTCATTTCCTCTTCCCAGATGACTCTAGCTCTTGTCAACTGGACAGAACCTAACCAATTCATCTCATGCCTTCTCTGACCCTGAGCCCAAACGGAATCTTCCCCTTAAGTTACTTTTGTTAAGTATTTTTTTTTTTTCACTGCAAAAAGAGAATTAACTAACCCAATCCATTTTTATCCGCAGAAGTAAATTCACTCGTTGGACTGACGCTGGGTTTCCTCTCTGAATCCCCACAGAATCTGCTTGTTTCTAAGGCTCCACAGAGCAGTGAGGAGGTCTTCAACTCAGGACCCTAGCATGGGAATTATGTATCTTCGTGCGAGTTTGCCTTAGAGACCCTGGAAAGCAAGAGTGGAGAGCTGTACCTACCTATCCTTTCAATGAAAGATCTTCCCTAATGCCAATTCTCTACTGCCCAAAGGCCAGCGGGGATCCAGGATGGAAATCTTTCAGGGACAGGAATTTGGAGGTCATTTTGGGATCCCAGGGTCACAGCCTAGAGATCACCGGGAACACTTTAGCTTATGTTAGGGGCCCGGAGCTATCCTCGCCTGACGGCCGCCTACATCCGGAGGCTTTAAGAAGGAAGGCAGGGGCAGATGGCCTTTCCACACCTGTTGTGAGCGTGGATATCCACGCCGGTCCCCGTGCGCGCTCCCCGGGGCTTGCGGGGTGTCCATAACCTCCTTTGAGCATCTCCCTCCTATTCCAGCACATAGAGAAGGCGATCGCGAGGCTGGGCGCCCCGCAACCTGGAAGGTGGGACCTACTTTGCGGATTGGGGCTCACAGCTGTCACTCCAGAAGGGTGGGGCTTAAAAAGAGAGAGAGGGAGAGAGGAAGAGAGAGAAAGAGAGAGAGAAATTAGGAAGCAACAGCCCCAGCCCGCCTGGGCACGCTGCTCTGAGTGCGCTCGGATGCAGCCGCCCCGGGCCCGCGCCTCCTCGTCCGCGCGCGGCTCGCCCTCCACCCGGAGCGCCGCGCGTCTCCGGAGCCGGCCGTGCGCCGGGCGCGCGTGGGGAGCCGGGGCGGGCTGGGGTGGAGCCGCAGCGCCCCGCAAACTTTGGGCGGCGGAGCGCGCGCGCCGAAGCCCCGTGGCGCGGGATGGGGGCGGCGAGGCTACGCGCCCCGGGTCCCCACGCGCGCCTGGCCACCCGCCCGGGGACCCCTGCGCCGCCTCTGCCCGTGCCCCGGGCCCCGCAACCTCGTAGCCCCGCAGCCGCCCGCGCGCGCTAGCCCACCGCAGCCTCCCAGCCGGAGTCCTCAGAGCGCTCTCCGTGCTTGGGGACACAACACCAGAGACCCCCCTTGTGGAGTGAAATTCAATTCACCAGCCAGTTCTCAGTGCAGTGGAAACACTGAGGTGAGCCTCGGCCTGCGCTGCGGGACCCCGAAGCCCTAGCGGCCTGGCTATGGACCTGTGGGGATCCGGCACAGGGTGGCCCTGCTGCTCGTGTCCCTAGCCAGATGCGTCTTGGTCATCCAGCTCAGCTTCTCTTCTCCGGGGATCTGGCGACATCCCTTCTTCAGCCAGAGGACACCACGGAGGAGCAGAGGACCCGCGCTCCAGGATGTGCCCATCTGAGATGGGGACGCTGTGGTACCTCTGGTCTCCCGTGCTCATCTGCCTAGCTGCCCTTTTCTCCAAAGGTGAGGACACTGGGGCTACCTGGGCCAGGGGACTTAACTTTGCGGAGAGTAGATGTGGATGTGGATGTGGGCGGCCCAGAGAGGGCGTGTGTGTGTGTGTGTGTGTGTGTGTGTGTGTGTGTGTGTGTGTGTGTGTGCAGAAGCCTTGCGGAGCCAAGGTCTGGGGCAGGCACCTTGGCAGCAGGTGATTTCCCTGGAAGTCTTGGTCTGATGCCCTAGGAGAGTGTGCCTAAGCCCTAGGAGAGTGTGCCTAAGCGACAAGGGGAAACGGGGAAGCCTGTGCTGCCCTGGACCTGGAAGCTTCCTAGAATTTGGTGTGGACTTCCCAACTGGCCCTAACCGTTTTAGAAATAATCCTGAGCAGCCCTGATGTATGGGAATGCCAGCTAGTGTACCACGGGCCGTTAGGAACACAGTTGGCCAGAGTCCTTTTCAGCCCAGGGTCTCTTGGGTCGGCCTTCTGCAGCTGCTGGTGTGTGGGGGTAGGGGGAGGGAAGGGATACCTCCACAGGATGCTCTACTGTCTGTCTGACCCAAGTTTTCCCAGTGGAGTCCTGACCTGGGGCTGTGAGTTGAGTTGAGGCAAGGAAGCCCCGGTTACCTGCTATTAACCATCTCCAACTCCCTGCCTGGTACAAGCCAGTTTGGAATCTTGGGACCGAAACACCTTGCAGCCGTGATTGGTATCCACAGGACCCGGTAGATGGACTCTACACATCTTCCTGACCGATCAGGTGGTTTCTATTTGGGGGTAGTTTTCTCCCCCACCCCCACTCCCTTTCTACAGCAAAAGTCAAGAGTCTCTGAGGTCTCCCTTGTGCTGGAAAAACCCTGTAAACATATTTCTCTGTGAATATTTATCAGGCAACATCTCTCTGAAACTTCCTAGCCAGTTGACAAGCGCAATCTTTTAATAATATGTTGATTTTGGTTTCTGGCTTTTCAGGGTATCTGGCAATCTGCTTAGGATCCTGCAGAGTTAGGCAGATTGATTGCTGGGCTTTATTTTGTGTGGGGATGGTTGGGGGGGTAGGGGAGGAGGGCAAGGGAGGGGGTGGCATTAGGTGTTTATGTCACTGTGTTTTCAAGTGCTGTTGAAGGGGGCTCAGGTTAAGCTAATGAGGAGTACCCCACCCCTCCCAGGAGGGAGACACAGCTTTGGGGGATAGAGAATATACTGGAAACCAAAGAGGAGGTTGGTTTAAAAAAAAAAAAAGGGCAGACTCTAGGTTAAAAACCTGGCTTCAGGGCAGTGATGCCACTCCAGCAAGGCTGGGAGTCATGCTGTGTCCTTGTTGCTTGGTTTACTAAGAAAAGACATCTTTGTTTTTATTCCTTAATAGCAGGGCTTTATTAAGTGGGGCTTCGGACTGACTCTACACTCACAATGGTGTTCCCTCGCTCCCTTGACTGATTCCTTCATTAGGAGCAGCTGTGTTGATGGGAGCCCCCCTTCCCTGGGTGCTTTTGAACTTACCCTTAAACAAGGTGCTGTACGTTGGGGTTGGGAGGGGGAGTGTCTCCTTTCCCAAGGGCTAGAACCCGGCTTGTCAATAATGTTAATGTGTAAGGTTCTTGGCTCCAACTTTGAAGACAGGGAGCCTGCCTCCGGCAGACTGCTGAAATCCAGGCAGAGGCGGGGGTGGGGGGGTGGGGGGTGGGAGGGAACCTACAAGCAGCTATGAGCAAGGCTGAACATGTGTGAGGTGACACAGCCACTGGTCTCAGCTGGGAAGAAGAGGGATGATGGAATGGTATCAAATCGTGTAAAAGGGGACTTCATAGGGGCAGACGTGACACTCACCCAAGGACAGTCTGGCGTTTGTTCCATTTTTTTCTCCCCTACTTCCCTCTCAAGTTGTGTGACGACCTGTAAGTTCTTTCTAGAAATGTATCTGTTTTACATGTGTAGCGAGTGTGTGTACATGTAGTTTGCATGTTGGCACGAGTGCACATATGTATGTGTGGGGGTGGGTAGATGGGAATGTGTGTGTGCATGCCTGTGGAGGCTGAAAGTCAGAGTCAAGTGTTTCTTCTTTGATTATTCTCCATTTTATATATTGAGGTATGAACTTTCGCTGAACCCAGAGCACACTGGTTCTGGCTGGCCTCCCTACCCAATATACGTAGGGGATTCTCCTGAGTCCATATTGATGGGTTTATAGGTGGCTGCCATGCCTGCTTAGCATTGACATGGCTGTTGGGGATTAGAACTCATGTCCTCACCTTTACAAGGGAAACACTTTATGCATAGCATGGTCTCCTTACTCATGCCTGCAGGTTCTAACTTACTTGAAGTCCAGTATGGGCTCCACGGGGGAGCATTCCAACTAAGTAAACACACACTCTAAAATGTCTAATTTGTCTGGGACTGAATGGAAAAATGGAGTTAGTATCAAATACTAAATATCTATTGTATTGTGTTACTGTATTTACTCTTTCCCCCCAATAGAAACCCTTAAATACAATAGAACACACATTTTCATGTGGTAATGACCTTGGCTAATCAGACTAGTGACCTTGGGCTTTGTAAATGTGTCAGTTTCATGCGTGAATACTGCAGATCTACCCTCACCTGGCTCTTTGGAAGTTCAAACCTAAGTAGAATGTTCTGTCTTGTGTTTCTGTCTCTTTGGGATCTAGGGGGCCATGGCTATGAAACACCATTTGTGGTTGCCCTTTGGCTTGTGGCTCCAAACTTCTCTGAAGAGTGGCCTTACCAGGCCAGGGAGCTAATGCCTGGTGTTTACACTAGAGTCCTGGTTAGAAATGGGAGGTTGCTGTCTGCAGATGCTCTAGTATATGGCTCTGAGCTTTCTGAGTCCGGGGAGGTATGAGGACACTTAGCTGTGAAGGAAAACAAAAACAAAAACAAAAACAAAACCCCAAAAACCTGTGGGCAGACTGGAGACAGTCAGAGACCGAGGAGGGTTTCAATGCAACATCTGGAAAACTGCTGCCTGTCCTCACCTTCTCTCTCACTTGTCACCCTGGAGGAGGAGCCTCTAGAGTGTTGTGGCACTTGTGCCTGGGCCTTGATGGTCATGTGCAATGCCTGCTGCCAGCTGGGTGCATGGGGCATCCCGTGGGGGGGGGGACTTCTCATCCTGAGTTGACTGCTTCAAGAGCCTCCATTCTGCTTTAGAGGAGGAAGGCTTGGGGCAGTGGGAGCAGCTTCTGCTGAGGGAAGGCTGAGCCTCAGCAGCCTTGGGTGGTAGGGAGCGTGTGACTCTGTTTATAGTGATTGTCCCATCGAAGGGGTCTTAAGGCATGAGAGCCTTAGAAGGAGAGAGAGCAGGGGAGTGTGTGTCTCTGTGTGGGGGTGGGGACGAAGAAAGGAATTGGGAAACTGACTTTATTGCTCGTGTTCGAATGCTGTAAAAATTAGACTTCAGGGGACTAAGGAGCCAGGAAGCCTTCCTTTCTCTGATAAGATTTTATTTAAGAAGTTCTGCCAGGTGGTGGTGGCACACGCCTTTAGTCCTAGCACTTGGGAGGCAGAGGCAGGCAGATTTCTGAGTTCGAGGCCAGCCTGGTCTACAGAGTGAGTTCCAGGACAGCCGGGGCTACACAGAGAAACTCTGTCTCGAAAAACCAAAAAAGAAAAAAAAAAAAGAAGTGCTTACATGTAGTTAGAGGTGGTATATGCCCTGTGATCTCCAGAGGCCAAAGCAGGAGGATCTTAAGTGGCAGACAAGCCTGGGCTATATGATAAGAACACGTTTTTAAAACAAAACAACTTACATGCCCAAGTTTTTAAGAGTTAAGAGGTCTGTTTACATGGGTTCCACTCTTAACAAGCCAAGATAAAGGACTGCACTAAATATTAGAAAAACATTATTAAGAAAACATATCACTATAACATTTCTAATCCATCTGTTTATTATGTATTTATTCAACTGATTATTATCCATCTATCCATCCATCTGCTCATCCAATCCAGTTGACCCATTTACCCATCCATCCATCCATCCATCCATCCATCCATCCATCCATCCCCCACCCAATCCAGTAAATCCATCCATCCACCCATCTACTCTCTACCCATTCATCCATCAAGCAATATTGAAAGCCATCTTTTAGTGACTCCCAGACCCATATGGCAGGTATTTGTCAGTGTTCTGGGGACACAGGGCTAGGTCCTCAAGGGTCCTCACACCAAAGAAGTTTATGGCTGTCTTTTCTCTCAATTTCAAAATGCCACAGACCACTTTGTTTTAGATGGCAAGGGTAAACCTTGGTGACTCTGTGTTCAGCAACTCCCCCCCCCCTTCTGTCTTATGGCGTACTTCATTTCCTCCCCTCGACCTTTTTAAATCACGATAGTAATGCCCTCCCCACAGTGGCTCCGCTCACCCCACAGGGTATTTCAGGGGATTACAGTAGTAAGGGAGGGCACAGATCTGCTTTGTCTTGTCTGAGCCTGTGGTGTGTATGGAGCAATGAGAGAAAGCCTACCATGACAGGACTAGTATCTCTCCCAGCAGGTGCATCAGTGTTTGACCAGAGTGGCTGGGCTGGCTGGGAGCTTTCTTCCAATGGTTAATGTCAGCTGTGAGGATAGCCTGGGGAGGGAGCTGTGCAAAAAGAAGGGGGGAGACTGGACCATGGACTAAAGAAAGTTGCTATAGGTGAGACGGAGGAGTGATGGAGGTCACATTGCTGCACGGAGCAGGGGGACAGTGGGGTAGGGAGAACTGGGTGAACAGCATTAGCGTCACCTCTCAAAATCATCAAAACGAATGGGAGACCTGGTGGCCTCTTTTGGATGTCCTATATGAGGGGCTCAAGTGGTAACAAGCAAGCTAGCAAACAAACAGACAAAAAAACCAAACGTTGGTGCCAGCAAGATAGCTCTGTAGGTAAAGACATTTACTGCTCATTGATGGTTATGACTCACACAGTGGAAAGAGAGAACGGACTCCCACAGGTTGTCCTCTGACGTCCACATGCAAGCCACGGCATGTCATGCCCAGCCACGCCTGCCTGCCTGCATACCTACCAACCTACCTACATACATAAATGTAATAAAAAAAATTTAAAAAGCGTTCAAGCTCACCCTCAACTTTATAGGGAGAACTAAACCAGACAAAAACCAAACAACAAAGCCACCAGGAAGCAGAGAAGACCAAGGGACAAGGATGGAGTTTAGTCCAAGTGAGTGGGAGTTCCCTATGGCTGCTGTATCAAATGGCTTCAGACAGCAGAGACTCTGGAGGTTGGAAACCCAGTGGCGGGAAACCGAGGAGGTTGCTTCTGACCCTCACAGTCCTTGTGTCTACCAGCCAGCTTTTCCGTACCCAGTGTTCTAGAGTGCCCAGTTGCTCACACCAGGCTGCGTCCATGCTCCTCAGTCCCTCCCCCCTTTCTCTTCATGCTTCCTATCTTGCAGCATTTCCCATCCTCCATCCTGCTCTGTGTACCGCGTGCAGGTTCCGGGTTCCCTTGCTACAGTGCATGCGGTTGCTTTTATGGCCACCCAAATAATCCAAGACTTCATTTACTTTCATCCCTCGTTTTATCTCCAAACGAGGTGGTCAAAGCCTTAGGACCCAGGGATTTGAAGGCTAATAATACTGAGAGGTTGGGGACATTCCCCCACACACACAAGTCCATAGGTGTGACCTTCAAAACTCATTTTGTATCCCTTCTTCAAAACTTTAAGTTCCCCCAGAGTAACAAATAATTATTATTTTTTCTATCTTCGACTTCTCTTCAGTATTTAGCATAGCATTTTGGACATTACAGAGGGTCAATAAAAATTTTAAGTGTGCTTAAGAGTATAAAATATTGCCAGAAGAACCTTTGCCTGGCAGTGAAAGGCTCAGTGCCTTTTCCAGTAATTTAAACGGCTACTGGGATACATTGGCTAATAGTCATAACAGTTAATTTTCCAAGCAATTTTTGGTGGCAGGAACTGTGCCGAGAGATTTATCCTGGTGATATTCACAAACTTGCAGACAAACCAGGGAGGTTGATGAACTTGAAGCTCAGAGAAGATGGGTTCAGGATCTGACCAGGGAACGCAGGGTCTGACTTCCGATGTCTCTGCTCCCTCTTAGCTGTGTGCTCTCTGTTGGCTGTTATTGTATTTTTAAGCTATATGTCCAGCAGGAGTGTCCTTGAGGGTTTAATGCAGAGTCTCTCTCTCTCTCCCTTTAGTGTAAGCTCAGAGCCCAGGACAGGCTGGATGCTTAATATGGTTGGGCAAATGAATAGAAATGTAGCATGCTGTTTAATTTTCTCACACTTTATTTTGTCAATGGCGATTAGGAATAATAGCTCATATGGACTGAGATTCAGAGTTGAATTCCTGGGCTGTTGAGGAGATTCTATGATGTTGTAAGATGAGACTGTGGGCTGCTGAGGACAGCTACGTGAAGAATACAGAGCTGGGATCGGGGATGGCTCAGTCAGTTAAGTGCCTACTGTGTGAAAGGTTACATGTGCTTGTCTTCCCAGTGCTGGGGAGTTGGAGGGGAGTGGATCCTCCTAGGCTTGCTGTCAGCCAGCCTAGCAGAACTAGTGAATTCTGGGCTCCTGAAAGACTCTGTCTCAAATAACAAGTTAGATGGATGGCATCCTGAGGAATAGCATTTAAAGTGGTATCCTCTAGCTTTACAATGCATGCACACACATATAGAATGTATACACGCACAGAAAAAAAAAGTGATTTGCCGATGAAAATGGGTTCATGGGTATATTTGTGTGTGTATTATACTTGTGCCCATCAATCCCTGGGTAACACAAGGTCAACAGGCTACCTCCACTCATTCGGGATTAAAGAATAGATGAGCTTCGGTGACTGCTTTGAGAAGCTGATGAGAAAGTGGGAGAAACACATGGGATGAAGATAGACACGTGGTATTCCCATTTGCAGGAGGTGGGTGTGGGAGCCTGTGAGCATATGGATTTGTGAGTTGGACCTCGGATGCCAGAATCAAACTTGGGTGAGCCATGGAAATAATATTGTGGGGACTCAAGTAAAAAAGATCAGGGAGCCAACCTGTTAGGAAATGAGACCTGAGACTAAGGTTACAATATGCAAGTTTGTCATTTATTTACAAAATCTGCTATCACACATCTTAAATGCTAGCTTTTGTTTAAAAAAAAGTATTTAAAAAGATTATATGTACTGGTGTTGTCTCTATGGTGTATATGCACGTGAGTGCAATGCCTATGGAGACCAGAAGAGGGCGTTAGATCCCTTGCAGTGAGGGGGAGTTAGAGGTGGCTGTGAGCCGCCTGGAGGGGAATTCTCAGAACTGAGCCCTCTGCAAGAGCAGCAGGCACTGTCAACTGCTGAGCCATCTCTCCAGACCCTTAAATTGTTGGTTTTTAAGGGGGCTTTACTTTATCTATAGAAACATGCCATCCTATACTTTACTGCAGTTCTAGAAATTAAGAATCTATACAGGGTGGAGAGGCCCCAAACTTGAAAGTGAACACACTTGTGGGCAAACATCTGACAATGAGATCAAAGGCTTGTGCGAGGAACGGGGAAGCTGGGAACCGCCATGGAAAAGTCAGCATTTGGAAGGAGGGCTCAAAGTCCCATTTCTTGACTCTTTCTCTGACCTTGAACACATGACTGGAGGGAGACTCAGATGTACACTCAAGAGGAGAGAGAGGCTACTCTCGAAGTGTTTTTAGTGGCATTGAGTTTTCCTACGCAGGTAGCATTAAATTGTCATGTTTTGGGGGCTTTGCATCCACCTGGTGTTGGTCACAGAGTGTTTGTTTTTTTGCTTGCTTGCTTTGGGAGTGGGAGGAGGGGAAGGTAAATTCTCAACTGAGATTGGAAGCCTGTGTGACAATCTCAAGTCACCAGAACAGTAGACTAATTCGGTTTCAAAGCAGGCCTTCTCTTGCCCTAGCACCCGGGCGGGCGGGCGGGCGCTGTTCCCAGCAGCCACTTCTTTGGCAGGTGCACAGCATGACAGCAGGCAGGTGCACAGCAAGGCAGCTGCAGGCTCCTGCTATAACCAAAAGCTCAGGCTAGAGAACTCAAAACCCAAAATGCATCAGGAGAGAGGAAGTCTGGGAAACACATATGTTCCTGCGCATGTGGCTTTCTGGCTCATGTCTACTTTCTTTACTGAGTAAAGATGGTTTTTCCAGGGGAAAGGGTAGAAATTCAGAGAGGGCTCAGATATGGGTGTGCTTTTAAGATAATGTCCCTTCAAGTCAGTGTCACAGTGGAAGGGCTTGTGTTTCCCGCGTGGTGAGAACCTACCCCAGGCCCCTGAAGCAGCAGAGTGGGTGTCCTGCCAGGTAAAAGGGGATCACAGCGTTAGCACTGCAGGCTGTTTTCCTGGGTGGCCAGTGGAAGTGAAGGTGTATATGAGGAGGATCGAAGTCAAGGCTGGGGATGCACAGTACTCTGAGGAGGAGACACTCCTGTCTCTCATGTGGTCATGGCCAGTTGTGGGAGCTATGTGGTGCTGACTTGGGAGACCACTTTCACCTGCGTGGCCTCTGCCAGGAAGGATGTCCCTGTCTCCAAAGCTTCAGGGATGGGAGGAGGTGGCCAGATGCCAGAGGAGGACTCCATCAGGTCTTTCTGCTTACTGAGTGTCAGCCACACATAAAGCGGTCTTCCTGCGTACCAAATGCTCTTTTGAGGCTGGCAGACTCCTGGATATCTCACCTTTACTCACTCCTCAGATCCTCACCACCTTCCTGTCCACCATCCTGTTCATTATCCCACCCATCATCCCACCCATCATCCCACCCATCATCCTACCCATCATCCTACCTGTCATTCTACCCATCATCCCTTCCATCATACCATCCATGATCCCACCCATCATCCTGCCCATCATCTCTTCCATCATCCCTTCCATCATCCCATCCATCATCCCATCCATCATCCCATCCATCATCCCATCCATCATCCTGCCCATCATCCTGTCCATCATACCATCCATCATCCCACCCATTATCCCTTCCATTATACCATCCATCATCCAGTCCATCATCCCTTCTATCATTCCTTCTATTATCCCATCCATCATCTCACCCATCATCCCGTCCATCATCTTGTCTATTATCTCATTCATCATTTCACCCATCATCCCGTCCATCATCTTGTCTATCATCTTATCCATCATCTCATTCATCTTCCTACCCATCATCCTACCCATCATTCTGCCCATCATCCCTTCCATCATCTCACCCATCATCTTGTCCATCATCTCATCCATCATCCTACCCATCACACCATCCATAATCCCACCCATCATCCCTTCCATTATACCATCCATTATCCAGTCCGTCATCCCTTCTATCATTCCTTCTATTATCCCATCCATCATCTCACCCACCATCCTGTCCATCATCTTATCCATCATCCCACACATCATCCTGTCTATCATCCCACTCATCATCTTGTCCACCATCTTATCCATCATTCCTTCTATCGTCCCTTCCATCATCCCTTCTGCCGTCTTACCCACCATCCTGCCCATCATCCTATTCATCATCCTGTCCATCCTACAGAAGGGAAGAACCTGGGCACAGGAACTGAAATAACAGCGACCTAGCCTAGGCAGATGAGAAGAGGACTTTTGGTTTTAGCAGCTTTATAAAGATTAATGAGACCATTTAATGGGCTTGTTCCTTTGGCCTTCTGTATAGGTTTTGTAGCTGGAGTTCAGGATAGAGCAAGGATGGGATAGGCTGTTTCTAGGGACCTGGGATCAACTCACAGCCCCAAGGGCACCTTGAAGCCTCAGTGAAGGTTGGGAAAGGAACAGAGACCCAAATGTGATACTTTGTTTCCCTATGTGTCTCTGTGTATATGCCACGTTAGTGTAGTGCCCACAGAGGCCAGAAGAGGGCACCAGATCCACTGAGCCTGGAGTGATGTGCCCTCGTGAGCTGTTTGGATGTGGGGACTGGGATTCAAATTCAGGTCCTCTGGCACAACAGTTATTTATGATTTTTTTTTTTTTTTTGTGATAAGCTACTTCAAGTTACTTCAAAATGAGAGATAAAAAGAAAGAGTCTCACTGCCTAATCCCAGTGGTTTTGCATTTTATGTATTTCTTGCTGGTTGTTTTTCTGTGAGTTCTTAAACCGCTTATATATAGGATGTACATGTAGTTTATTTTCAAATCTTTTGAGTTCATATGTTTATATAAGCATGTCCTTACATTTTAAAAATATATCCTGAATATATATAATTTAATGCCTTGCTACAGTTTAGGGCTTTCTGCCTTCGCTGGACAATTATGTAATGTAGCTTCCTGCTATCCTGTTCAACACAGTTTTTGTTTTGTAACTTTCTTGTGTTGCATTTACTTGGTCGCTGTAGACTGTATTTGTTGTGAAGTGCTCTCCAAAAAGGTTGGGCTCCCCCTACCCCAAGCTGTGAGGTGGAGAGGTATCTGAGTTCCTGAGTGAGCCTCAAAGGTGTCCACGGTCAGTTTCTGCCATTAGTGACTCCTGCTGACTGCTTTGATGTCCTGTGGGTAGAGCTTAGCCTCCCATTCACAGAGAACTATGATAGTGAGGGACGAGGCTCTGCCTCTCTCAGAGTGTGGTCCTGAGCTGGCTTTTGATGGTGGAAGGGCTGGGAAATGGGAAAGAAACTGGTGTGTGATAGAGATCTGTCTATAGCTGTAGTCCCCGTGTCTGCAAGGCAAGGTTGTGAGGAAGTCTGAGGAGGGCCTACAGAGAGCACGAGGCTTTGGTTTCATGGTTATGAGGGGACAAGATGCATTTACAAGTGGAATAGGAAGTGTACTGAGGCATGCTCCCTTCAGGTATCCATGTCAGACTCAAAGCCATGGATGTACATTCTTGCTTGGAATGAGTGTTTCTTCCTATGGCTTCCATCAGATGCAAGAACCCCTGCCCACCCCCACCACCTGGCTGCCTAAATCCTTGGATAACCCACTCATGTTCAGTTGAGGAATCTGCGTGCCTCACGGTTTTATCTAGGTTTTATCTCCAATGGAGAATCTCACTGAATTCCCAGGTTATCTTTGAGGGCCAGCTGTGAACATGGCAAAAAGCAGGCTCTGATTAGCTATGATGGTGAAATCACCCATCAAGAGGTTCTCAGTTAGTCGGGGGGACTGAGGCAGGGGTGGTTGTCACAGCTTGGTAAGGCTGTGTAACCAATGGAGAACAATGGCTTCCACGTGGGTAAAAGGACTCTGTCATCCTGACTTCCCCTAAAAACTTTTCTGAATTCCCTCTGCCACCAGTTGGCTTTGCTCATTGTAGGCCAAACTTCTGATCAGCTGATCGCCAAATATAGCCCACTATGGCTGAAGGCACCATATTGGGTTTTGCAGGTTTTCTGGGCACTGGAAGCAACCTCTGCTCCTGGAAAATCCTAGCCACAGTATGTTCTTATTCTGATATAAATTCCAGGATCGCTGGTTCACCTGTGACCCTGGGCCTGGACCCTACACCACAGCATAGGATTGCCCCAAACCATCAGATACTGCACCATTGCTTTCCTAGCAGATCGTGATCTCATTTAGGGCCAGCTCTTGGCTCTGCTTGCTGCTTCATTTCAGTGGAGGAGGCAGCTATTCACAAGGACCCACCAGACTGTAGTTCAGGTTTCATTGCCGTCTGCGCGTCTCACCTACAGGATCCTGGCATTCGAGGCTGAGGGAGGTGCTCTGGCCCACCCTGTGCCAGTGTGGTGACCACAGAAAAGTTCATCCTGTCCCAATGGATTACTGACACGAGTTAGCGTTCTGTTGCTGTGACTCAGGCTGTCAGGGTTTGGGCTCTGGCTCTGCTTGACCCTGTTGCTTTTGGGTAGTGCATCAAGGCAGAGAACACGTACTAGGGAAGAAGAGGTTCAGCTTGTGGTGGACAGGAGGCAGGCAGAAAGGAGAGGGACAGAAACAAGATACACATTTCAAGGAGACATCTCTCTTTTTCTAAATACTCCATCTTAAGGTTCCATCCCTCCCTTTAATCTATGGCCCCACCAATGGCTCCCTCCTCTCTTGCATTCAGAGTCCTTATGATCCAATTACCCTCTGGAGGCCCTACCTCTTACTCTTGCCACACTGGGGACTGTACTGGCTAGTTTTGTGTGTCAACTTGCCACAGGCTGGAGTTATCACAGAAGGGAGCTTCAGTTGGGAAGTGCCTCCATGAGGTCCAGCTGTGGGGCATTTTCTGAATTAGTGATCAAGGAGGAAGGGCCCCTTGTGGGTGGTGCCATCCCTGGGCTGGGGTCTTGGGCTCTATAAGAGAGCAGGCTGAGCAAGCCAGGAGAAGCAAGCCAGTAAGAAACATCTCTCCATGGCCTCTGCATCAGCTCCTGCTTCCTGACCTGCTTGAGTTCCAGTCCTGACTTCCTCTGGTGATAAACAACAATGTGGAAGTGTAAGCTCAATAAACCCTTTCCTCCTCAACTTGCTTCGTGGTCATGATGTTTGTGCAGGAATAGAAACCCTGACTAAGACAGGGACCAAGCTTTCAGCATGCTAGTCTTTGGAGACATGGTTACTACTCTGTTGATCTCACAGCAGATGTGATTACCAATCTTGCAAGACCTCAGCAAGAGTGGGCCTGTCCATCTCCTGCCATGGTGAGGAGAAGGGCTCATAGGTTTATTCCCAACCCAGTACCTGTAGGAAGTTAATTGGAGCTAGGGTGAGAAGGTCATGAGGCCCTTCCCTTTTCTGAGGACCCACAGGCAGCTACTTGTTGCTTAGGGGGAGACATTTTTGTTGGTGCAATCATTGGAAAGATCCCATGTTCCTCTAAGCAACCCATCAGACCTGTCCAGGCAAGCATCCCTGAGGAGACTCATTGGTCCACCAGAATAAACATATACCTTGCATGGGAGAGGGAGGAGAGTTTGTATGGGGGTAGAAGAGGGGCCGGGTGGAACTCTGGGAGTAGGAGGAGAATGGGACTTGAGGGAGGAGATGATCTAAGTATACAATGTACAATAATGTCTAATGAACCCCTTCATGTGTGCTTGACACATGCCAATAAAACAGAGACACTCCAGATCCAAACCAATGAGACCCATACAAACATGAAATATATGTAGACTGTCTCCTGTTACATTTGCTTCCCAAGAGGACTGTGGAAAGAGATCCGAGGACTCTTACCTGAGCCTGGATTGGTAGAGATCACCCAGGGATGGTTTTCATGTGGATGTTTCTAGGTAGCTACTGATGCCTAGGCCTTTGAAGCATCCCTCGTGACCTAGAAGAAGTGTGGAAGAAGTGCCAGGTGTTTTATCAGCTTAAGGGAGTCTGTGTTGTTGCCTTGGATAAGCATTTGGGGATGCTACCTCAAAAGGATCATTTCAGGTCTTCAACTGTGTATGCCTCTCTTCGGGATCTGCGCACGGCATTCGTGAGAGAACCATCCAGAATGATGAATCGGAGGGAAGACTTCTGACTGCTCCCTGGCTTCACTGATGAAGCAGATATGATCTTTCCCCTCCGGATAGCATTTGGGAAGAGATGTAGAAAAATGAGAACTTGGGCAGTGGTGGTGCATGCCTTTAATCCCAGCACTTGGGAGGCAGAGGAGGCTGGTTTCTGAGTTCGAGGCCAGCCTGGTCTACAGAGTGAGTTCCAGGACAGCCAGGGCTACACAGAGAAACCCTGTCTTGAAAAGCAAACAAACAAAAAACAACAACAACAGAAAAATGGGAACTTCTTGAAAGGCCACAGGTGTCAGAGTGTGCCAGGTGTGTCCACATCTGGGTGGATTAGCCTGAGAGGACTTGGTTTGTTGATTGAAAGAGCCCAGTTACATCTTCTTCACTTCATGTAGCTGAGATGTTGGGACAAGGCTTGACATCACGCTGGGCTTGGTCTGGGGACTCCAGTGAGACCTGAGGAATCTAACATGTCTGGTCCTGTCTCTTGATCTCACAAAAGCCACTGTCCACCTGTCTGTCGTTTAGGCAAAAGGATGCCCTTAGTTTAGAGTGACATCCCTTTACCCTCAATTTAGAAAAACAGCTCCCTCCCTTTCTTAAAGGCCTCTTCCAAGTCTCAACCCAAGTTCTTGCTCTGTGAGACCTTTGTGAACCAAGAACCACACTCAGTAAGATGCGGCAGGTGAAAGCAGAAGGGGCTGAAAGTTTAGGCTGTTGGTCCTCCATGCAAAGGCTGGAGTGGAGCTCCATCTAAGACACTCACAGGAACACAGGGAGGGATGCTGACAAGAGAGCATGGCCGCTCATGACCAACAGGACAGTAATACCCAGTTCTTATAGCCACAACAGTTTTCGACCGGAGATGTAAACATTCAGTTTTTCCCCTAGCTTTGAAACTCCCCAGGCGGTTCCATGCTTCAGCCTCAATGGTGAGTCCCAGTCTGGAATCTCACCCTCATGGAGAAGTTACTCCATCCTTTGAATGTGTATTTAAATGCAATGTAAGCTTTTGTTTCCAACGACTGTAATTTTTCCGAGTCCCTAATTAGATGTGAAAACTACACGCACAATGCAAATTACTGCGGTGAATAAATATTTGCGTTATGCTCCCTTAAAAGCAAGCATCAAAACACACAATCGCTTGTTTTACAGGCATTCAGTGTTCCGAGACGCGAGATCTGTGGAGCTACAAAGAATTCTCAGGGAGAGAGAGCAGTTTGAGTAATACGATTAACATTCTGGGTGGGACTGAAACAACAAGGAGGCGGGGTGGAGAGGGGGCAAGGCTTTGACATACAGACTTGCGAACGCAGTTTACAAAGATGCCTGCCTCATCATACCAAAGTCTGTGTATCTGTTCCAAGAACATGTCTTGCCTGATTTCCCTAATTAGGTGGTACACATTAGGGAGTTCGGTTTTGCCTGTACTTCAGATAAGTATAACGTCAAAAAGAGGAGGGAAACCCAGCTTGGAAGACGCGCCAGTGTTACAGATAGCCTAATACTCAGACTTTGACAAAAGCTTACAGTGTGCAGTGGGGCCAAAGGTCATGCTTACTCTCTCTTAGTTTTCCCAGAACGGCTTGGCAGGACCTTCTTCAGTGCTGTGGCTCATTTTGCCAGTTAGAATGCGTGTCCTTGAAGGTCATACCATGGAAAGGGGATTACCTCAATTCTGAATAGGAAGAGGATGCTATTTTTTTTTTTTTTATTTGAGACAGGGTTTCTCTGTGTAGCCCTGGCTGTCCTGGAACTTGCTCTGTAGACCAGGTTGGCCTTGAACTCAGAAGTCTGCTTGCCTCTGCTTCCCAAGTGCTGGGATTAAAGGCGTGCGGCACCACTGCCCGGCTAAGGATTCTATTCTTATTCATTTGTGAGTACATGGTGTATGTGTATGTGAGTTCATGTATGTCTGCGTGTGTGTGTGTGTGAGTGTGTGTGTGTGTGTGCGCACAAGCAGTCATGTGCTGTGGTGCCTGTAGAGGTCAGAAGACAATTTTCCATCCGTCTGCCTTCCATCTTGTTTTGAGGCAAGGTCTCTCTTGTTCCTTCCGCCACTACACAGCATGCTCCATGATAACTGACCACTGGGATTCTGACAGGTTCTTTGGGCTCTGTCTCCCATCTTACTATAGGAGTGCTGAGGTTACAGGTATTTGTTTACATAGGTTCCAGGGGTTGAACCCAGGTCATCAGGCTTGCTCAAGCTAGCTTTTTACCCACTGAGTCAGCTCCTCTGTCACTCTTTTATAATATAAAAGCCCCTGTGAATCAAAAGGGATATAAAATGGATAAACAACAGGGTCAGGGATCAGCCAGCAACAGGTAGACTTGTCAGGTCTCCAACTCGGTTGTGTCACAGGTGTGAGTTTGGGTTGACAGATGGCCTGCCGTCAGTGTGTTTTGGGGTAAGAAGTGGGTTCCAAAAATGTGGGTTTTACTGCAGTTCTGGGTTGATGTTGGTCTTCTATCCCATCACTGGTTTGTCTTCTATCCCATGTTGGTCCATCAATAAAGGGCATTCATCTCCAGATGGGGGAGGGCAGCAGTCTCTATAGGGCCACCTCTTAGGCATGGCATCTCTTCTTTCATTGCCTGTATTCCTGGGCCTGGGCTGCTGGGTGCCCTGTAGTGACACAGTTTTCTGGATCCAGTTCCTTTCAGAAAGGGGAAATGGACACAGACAAGAGCATGCTGGCTTCTTGAATCCTGAGTGCATGGCTCACTTCCCGTCCCTGGCTCTGTACAGAAGTATAGTTCCTTCTGATATTTAGTTTCTTTTTAATTTCACATATATATTTACATATATATGCTGTAAAACTCACATATGTATATGTGTGTATACATATACATATATTTTGATCATGTTTATTCTCTGTTTCTCACTCTTGTCCCATGTATATGTATATGTATGTGTATGTGTATATGTTTATGTATATGTATATACATATACACATAGTATATTTTGATTGTGTTTATTCTCTGTTACCCACTCTTGTCTTGTCTTGCGAATCACTTCTTACTTTCCATTTTGTCCCTCTTTGGCCCCCTTCTACTTTTCTTGGTGAGCCATTGAACTCCATCCCTGTGTCTTTCAGGAGTATGGGTGAAGGGTTATGCACTGGAATGTAGGCAACTTACCAGCATCTACACCACTGAAGAAAATCTCCTTCCCCAGCAACCATTGACTTTCTGTAAAGTCCTGGGGAGGTGCAGGCCCCCTCAGCTCACTTACATCTCACCACTTTCCTATTAATTCCCAGGAACTTCTAGCTTTATGATCTGTTTTATTTATATAGATTAATTGCATGGCTGTGGGCAATGGAAAAATCCTCCTCTTATTCCTTTTAAACAGATAAAGTCTCTGTTAAATTGTCCTATGTTTGTAGTTTGATTGTACAGTGATCAACACCCCCATGTCAACTTATTGAAAGAAAATGAAATAATTTATATATTTCTATTTCATATGTATGAATTTGCTGGAAAGGGGTATTGGATCCCCTGGAACTGGGGCTACAGGTGGTTGTGAGCCACCCACGTGGGTGCTGGGAATCGAACCCTGGTCCTCTGCAAGGTCAGCCAGTGCTCTTAAGCCCTGAGCCATCTCTCCAGCTCCCCACTAATGAAAATGTTCAATAATGAGAAGCCTACAGTGAGAAACAACTTTAAGAAGCTTTTGTTGGATGCGGAAACATAGGTTTTTCTTTCAGGGAGACACAATAGAGTGGCAGATGCTCGACTGTCAAGGTTAGGAGCGTCTTTTGGGTTAAGGTAAAAGTGTGAGGGAGAAGAAAGCACCTAAGCATTTTGGTGGGGGGGGGAACTAGAACAATACAATATTTCTGATTGTTAACGAAGACTTTCTCCTTGATTTTATAATGGATGGTGGTGGGTGTCTGTTATTTATATTCCAATAGATACATTCAAAGGAATGATGTAATTGCCGAGCCTTCAAATGTCAAGATTTGTTCAATACGCCAGCAACCTCACTCCTAGCAACTGTGGAGACACCAATGGGGATGATTAGAAATCACTTTTGGAAAGATGTAAGTGGGTGCTGGAGTTTGTGAGGTTTGCTTTCGGAAGACACTGCAGAATCAGAAATACTGGAGAAACATTGTTCTTAGACTTGGGGGTCCCAAGCCTGGCTTACATAGTAGAGTCAACATATCAGGACTCAAGCCCGAGTCACCTGGTGCCTCAGATGCTCTGCCTGGGGTGTTTTAAAACTCGACGAAGGCCAAGAAGCAGGAGGCAAAGCCACCATGGAGAGCCATCATGAGTGGAGCCGTTAATGGACAGTGCAGAGCTCCCACTGCCCACTGGACTTACATGGTCCTTGGGAGGAGGAGGACTGGGTAACTGAAGCGTAGTTGGAATTTCCCTAAAACTCCCATATTGGGTGTGCATTTGTGTGGCACGTGCACACACACGCATATGTAATGCACACACGTGTGAAAAGGCCAGAGGTTGGCGTGGAGTGTTTTCTTCAGTCAGTTCTCCACCTGACTTTTTGACAAAAGGTTTCTTGTTGAATCTGGAGCTCAATGATTGGTCTGGATTAGCTAGTCAGTAAAACCCAAGGGCCCTCCTGTTTTGCCAGCACCAAGACTAGAGACATGCGATATGTCCATTTTTTTTTTTTTTTAATGCAAGTGTTGATGATCCAAGCTCCTTGCAGGGCAAGTGGTTAGCACAGTGAGCCATCTTCCTAGCCCTAAAACACATCTTCTTATGGATGAATTTGGAGAAGTTCATATAATCTAATGACCACTTCATAACCAAACTACAGAACCTTCTCACCTTCTCCAGGTATCTTCCTGTGCTACCAGGCACTGCCCCTTTGCCCCTGGAAATGTCTACTCTGTTCTGATCATTTTACAAGATAGGAGTCCTACTGTGTGTTATCGCCAGAGCCCCCACTTATCTACACACCCTCTTAGTATTTCTCCGGGTGACTGAATCCTGGTCTTTCCCATTTCTGAGCGGGCTGACTCGAGATTCTGTTAAGTCTTTCCTGGATGATGGATGTCTCAGCTGTTTCTCGTGAAGACGCTGTATGGTTTTGGCATGAATATACTCTTTCTTTTATCTCTAAGTCGATACTTAGGGATGCAATTGTGGATTGTATGTTACTGTAACTTTCTCTAACTCTAAAACAGATCAAAAGCAACTTAAAAATGGGAAGGGTTTATTTGGCTTACATTACTAAGGTATATACACCCATCATTGCGGGAAGTCAGGGCAGGAATTCAAAGCAAACAACATGGATGAATACTGCTGTCAGGATCACTCAGATTCCTTACCTACCTAGGAATGGTGCCACCCTTAGTGGGTTGGGCATTCCCACATGAATCACTAATCATCTTCATGCGCATGCCCACAGACGATTCTTCAATGGAGGCTTTCTTTTTCAATGATTCCAGGCTGTGTGTTACGTTGACAATTAGTACTAAGTAGGACATATGGGTAATGTGTTTGACATTAAAGGGACCGCCAAACTGTTTTGCAAACGGTGGGACCATTTGGCATCTCCTGCTGATCCATGTGTCTGCCAACACTTCTTGTCTGCACCCTGGGATTTTATCATGTCAGCTTTAGCATGGGTATAATGACCCCTCATGGTGGCTTTAATTTGAATTTACCTAATCACTAATGGGGTGGACCAGGCCTTTTTGTGGTCATTTACCATCTGCAGATCATTTTTGTAAAAATGTCTGTTCAAATCCTTTACATTTTAAAAAAGGCAACCAATTTGGGCCATCTTCCTGTGTTTGTGTATCACTTTTTCAGCTTCTTGTTTAATGTACCTCCACATTTTATTTTGAAAACTTTCTACTCCTTGATTCTTCTTTGAGAAAATAGCTTTTGTTGAAGTATCTAGAATCTTTCTCCTAACAGTTTTGTAGTTACAGGTCATTTTGAGGTTTGTGATCCATGTTTGGTCATTGTTGTGTGCTTGGTGCAAAATTTATAAGTTTTTGTATTGAAATGATGAATTTTCCCAGTAACATTTACTGTCAGATTGTTGCTCTTCTTCTTTTAAAAACTCTTATGTAGGTGAGTGTTTGTATATATGTTACATTTACCATGTGGGTACAGTACCCCCGTTGGAAGCCAGATGAAGGCATGAGATTCCCTAGAACTGGAGTTACAGGTAGTTGTGAGCCATCATGTGGGTGCTGGGAATTGAACCCGGGTGCTCTGGAAGAGCAGCCATGCTCCATCTGTGTTCCAACTGTGGAACCATCTCTCTAAGCCCGTTAAGCTCACTTGCAGTTGACTTTGTGTGAGGCGTTTGGGAGTGCTGTCCATGGCTAATGGAGTCCTCTGAGGATCCCATTGCTGTCTATATTTCAGTCTTCACCCTCTTTATTGTTCCGTCTTCCTTCTCCTCTGTTGCACTGGCTCGCTCTGACCTTCAGAATGACATCAACTTAGAGCAGCTGTCCCCTGCCCTGTCCCAAGGTTGGGCATTCCACTTCATGTAATGAAGTCTGATGCTAGTTCTAGGTTCTTGTAGATGCCTACAAGAAGATGTGGAGATGGGGATGTTCCGTCATCATCAGAGGATGACCCTGATTAACTAAGAGGCTCCATGATTCAAGGTGCTCAACATCATCCAGCTAAGAGCTTCCACAATGCAAGTCACTCAACAGCATCCAGCTAAGAGGCTGCATGGTACAGATGCTCACCAGCATCTAGCCAAGAGGCTCCATGTTACAAGGTGCCTAATGCCATCTATCTAAGAGACTCCATGATATAAAGCACTCCACATCACCTAGCTAAGAGGCTCCATGATACAGGGTGCTCAACATCCTCCAGCTAAGAGGCTTCATAACACAGGGTGATCAACATTATCCAGCTAATAGGCTCCATGATACAAGGTGCTCAACATCCTCCAGCCAAGAGGCTTCCTGATGTGAAGCAATTAACATCAGGTCCAATTGTTGCATTAGTTGCATTTTCCAAGTTCTTCTCTGGATATGGTGGATTCCATTAATTTATCTTCAATTACCAACCCAAAGTGTAGTCCTAAAGAAACCCAAATGATTCATGCTGTCAAATTAGTTACATATGGTTCAATTTAATTGGCTGTTGTATAGAGGCATTTGTGTTTTAATTCAGGGCAGATATTTTCTTTCTTTTGTGTGTGCATGTGAGTGGGAGTGTGTGTGGTTGTGTGGGCAGGTACCCCTGGGTGAGTACCAGGGAGGACAGAGGTGGACTTCTCATCTCCTACTGTCTACCTTGTTTTATGAGGCAGGGTCTCACACTTACTTGAGGGCTTACCAGTTAGATTAGGCTAGCCGGCCAGCTAACCCCAGGGATCCCCAGTTTCTCATTGTTAGGATAACAAGCATGCACTGCCAAGCTGGGCTTTTTACGTTTTAAAACCGTGAGCTCTGATTTGAACTCAGACCTTGTGCTGGCAAGGCAAGCACGTTGCTAACTCTGTTCTGTGTTTGCTTTTGGTACCTGAGTAAAGCTTGCTTCCTGAAGCAAGGGGAGGCCTCCCCTACACACACCCCGTTTGCATTTGGAGTCCATCATTCTTCAAATGTTTGATCTGTCTGGTGAAGCCATCTGGATTTGGCTCCCCCTCCCCCCCTCCCCCTACGAGCTCTAAAATTGTAAATTAAATTTCTTTGATCATCCTGGGACGGTTCAAAGGATTTGTTTTATAACCGCTGAACTTTGGTACTTAGTGACTGTTGACAATTTGTTCTGTGTCATCTAAATTGTCAAGTAGATAGGAATCAGCTGTTTGAGCTCCCGCTAGCCTTTTCCTGCCTCCCAGACCTTAGTGACAGGTCCTATTTCATTCCTGCCATTTATAATTCTTCTTTTCTCCTTTTTCTTGGGTAGCCCGGCTGGAGTTGATGGGGTCTTGTCTGTCTTTTTAAAAAGAAACAGCTTTCTATTTCCCTTGGGCTTTCTTTATTATTATTATTATTATTATTATTATTATTATTATTATTATTATTATTATTATTGTTTCTTTTGCCATTTTAATTGATTTCTGTTCAAATACTTGTCATTTTCTTTTCTTTTCTGTGTTGAATTGTCTTCCCTTAGTACTTTTATATGCACACTTACATGATATATTGAGCCTTTTCTTTTCCGGTACAAACCTCTATAGTCTCTTGTAGGCACTGTTTTAGCTCTGCCTCTCAGACTTTCCTATAATTTTATAATTTCTTACAGTTTATCTTTATTTTGCTAATGTCTTCTGTGGCTTGCTTTCAGCTCATGGGTAGGTGGTGCCTATGGTTTCTATGGAAGTGTTGAGGGCTCCCGGCCACACTCCTTCTGATTCTGTATTGCATATCCAACATGGAGTTTACGTGTGCTATGTAGCCACCCTCCCATGATAACCTTATTGCATTATCAGACTCCTTCCATCTTTTGGAAACAGACCCTCAGCAGTTACCCAGGCTGGCCTTGAACTTGTCATGCAGCCTGGGTACTCCTTACCTTACCACCTCCCTGCCTCAGCCTCTTGAGTAGTTAGGATCACATACCTTTCTGTTATAAAATTTTAGTTTTGTTCAGATAGTACTTTGTTTGTTTTTTTTTTTTTAAAGATTTATTTTATTTTATATGTATGCGTACACTGTAGCTGTACAGATGACCGTGAGCTATCATGTGTGTGGCTGCTGGGAATTGAACTCCGGACCTTCTGCTGGCCCTACTCACTCTGGCGTAATTCACTGTAGCTGTCTTTAGAGGAACCAGAAGAGGGCGTCCGATCTCATTAAGGGTGGTTGTGAGCCACCATGTGGTTGCTGGGATCCGAATTCAAGATCTTTGGAAGAGCAGTCAGTGCTCTTACCCGCTGAGCCATCTCGCCAGCCGCCCAGATAGTACTTTGTTAATGAGTATATATATTTAAGCAGTCCTTATCTTTTATGACAGAGTCTTACAGTGTAGTCAGGCTGTCCTTGAACTCCCAATTCCTCTGACTTTAGTATCCTGAGCCAGGAACTACACTTTAGTGAGGATGCTAAGAACCTGAACTTGGGTCCTCTGCAAAAGCAGGAAGCACTCTTGACCACCGAACCATCTCCATCCCAAACATTGGCTTTGAAATGAAGGAAGAGCTGGTAGCTAAACACAGAGGGTGAAGATGCTCCACTCTCAGCCACAGACAGCTGCTGTCTCTAGGGTGACGGGACAATAGAGGAGGCGTTGTTCCCAGTGACCAAGGAAAGTGAGGGGACCCGGGGTATGTGATGCCGCCGTGTGTGTGTGTGTGTGTGTGTGTGTGTGTGTGTGTGTGTGTGTGTGAAGCTGGACGGAACTCTGGCTGTGTCCTTCCCCACTCCAGGTTCCTGTGGGCGGCTGCCATTGAGCTACTGCAGAAGGGAACAGCTGAGGTGAAGGAGATGCTCTGAGGCAGAACTCTTCATCTCTCAATGGCCAGAGCCCAGCTTCTTAGTTAAGCAAAGCTAACTTTCATATTTTACAGTCAAGGAGAGGGCTGTGTGGGCCTCAGCAGGGCATCAGGGACAGATGTCAGGAGGTCTGTTTAGAATTTGAGGATGTGAGCCCAGGTGGCTGATCCCTCAATGTACGGGGATCAACTAGACATGGCCAAGAGGGAAGCTCACAGAGACTCTTGACACAGTCTTTTTTTTTTTTTCTTTTTTAATAGATATGTGTATAGCCCAGCTGAGCAACTGCTTGTTCAAGCGTACTAGTTTGGGGGCCAGTTTCTTGAAGCAACCAGTAAGACCCTTTCCTATCTCTCAGCTCCATGTTCCTAGCAGGAATTTTCTGGAAAGGGCAGTAAAAGTCATTTTGCTAAAGATGGCTCTGAGCTTCAGTCTTGTCTGTTGAACTTAGTGGATACACACGATCTGGGCTGTCCCAGAGAGATTTCTAGAAAGGGATGCGCACACTCTAGTGGTCTCTGTGCGCGGGTTTGCCTTTATACCTGGTTAGAGTCTGTGCTACAGAGAGCAGTTACTATGGGGACGCTTGAGTGGCTCACTGTGGTGTGCTTGGAGGACAAACTGCGTACCTCTGTGCCAGCACAGACGTCAGAGAGTCAGCTTTTAGAAAAGGATTGCTATATACCAGGCATGGTAGGGCATGTATGTCTCTAATCCTAGCACTTGGGATGGAGGGAGGGGCCCGAGGCATGCCAATCTCTGAGTTGGAGTCTAGCCTGGTCTACATAGTGAGTTCCAGGCCAGCCAGTGGAGACCCCATGGGTTTGCTGTCCATACAGACAGCTCTATGGGGAGCCTGAAGCGCTTCAGCTTTCAGCTGTGGGCACCCTGAACAGGCAACATCTAGCTGTTAGTAGGTTCCTGGGCCTGCTGTTTTGACCCTGTAGCTACCCCAGGCTGTGTGAGGAGCACAGATGTGTTACGCCCTTTTTTCTTTTCTTTTCTTTTTTTGGTTTTTTTGAGACAGGGTTTCTCTGTGTAGCCCTGGCTGTCCTGGAGCTCATTCTGTAGACCAGCCTGGCCTTGAACTCAGAAATCTGCCTGCCCCTGCCTCCCAAGTGCTGGGATTAAAGGCGTGTGCCACCAGCGCCCGGTTGTTATGCCCTTTTCTGACTCACACATTTGGGGTATTTCTCTGCTGAGCCAAAGGCTAGCCCTTCCCTCTGCTCATTGTGCTGTGTTCCTGATGTGTGCCTGCCCTGTGTGGGACTTAGGAATGGTCATGAGTCAGCCACTTTGCAAAATTCTCTTGTTTACAGTGTGGCTCTCCCTACATGTTTGCGGCCCTCCTTACTACGCTTCTCCCTTCTGTCTCAGCTCTGGGGTGGGCTTCATAGTTCCCTGCCTCCTGGGCCACGGGTGGGATTTGTTTTCTCTCTTGAGGACAGTGATGTCATCTGTACATTCAGCCTCTGCGGCAGCTTCCCGTCACAGCATCTTATTCCTTTTCGGGGAGCCATCCTCCCCGCCTCCCGCCAAAGCAGTCCACATGGTGAGGTCAGGCTCAGGAGATGCAGAAGGGAAGTGATGGACCTTTTCCACCGACTGACCACAGTGAATCAGAGATTGGCATCGGATGCAGTCGCAGTGGAGGAGACACACGCTTGCTTCTTTTGTTGGAGCCTTGAAAGGTGATAAGGCCACATTTTGTGGGGAGCAGTAGCAGCAAAAAATGATTACATTGTATCCAGGGCTGCCAGGGCTGTAGCTCTGTTAGCACAAAATCCTGAGTTTGATTCCCAGCATCCTATAAACAGTACCTGGTTGTACATGCTGGTAATTCTAGCACTTGGGAGGTAGAGAAGGGATGATCAGAAATTCAAGAGCATTCTTGGCTAAGTAGTGAGTTAGAGGCCAGTCTGGCCTAAATGAAGCCCTCATCTTTTTTTTTTTTTTTTGAGACAGGGTTTCTCTGTGTAGTTCTGGCTGTCCTGAAACCCACTCTGTAGACCAGGCTGGCCTCAAATTCAGAAATCTGCCTGCCTCTGCCTCCCAAGTGCTGGGATTAAAGGTGTGTGCCACCACTGCCCTGCTGAAGCCCTTATCTTAAACAAACAAACAAAAAATACAAGCTGGGGCTGCTAGGAACTTGGAGGCTGGCCTTGTATATAAGGCTTGATGCAGCCATACCTAAAGTTACCGCTTTACCACAAAGCTGTTTACCTACAAGAACCAATGAGCTGTGTTTTAAATTTAAGCTACTAAATTTGCCTCATCTGTGGTTGGAAGAGTTCTGACTGACACATCACGAGAGGAGCAAGGAGCAGTGAGCCAACCGCATCATCCCATCTCCCATGGTTTTCTCTCCAGCTCATTATTTATGCTCCCAGACAGGGCACATGGTCTTTGAGCTTGAGATACAAAAGACTGCTCTCTTCCTGTTGGGGCTTCGGTGCGTTAAAGCCTTGGGTGTCCCTGTCCTAAATGGCTGGATCTAGCAGTGAGGGTGTCAAGATGACATTTGTAGCAGCAGGTAACTGGGTCTGGTACGGGATCATCACACCCTGCTGGTGTCTCAGTTCGTTGGCAGAGAGTTCACACGGGCAAGCTCAGGGCCTCCCTCGGGTCTTTCTGCTCACGTGTTTGGCTCCTGTATCTCTTGTTTCTGGAACTGGTGGTGAATCATTTGAGACTGGGCAGTATGTGCCAGCACTCTTGAAGGGAGCCTGGGCGTTTTAACCCTGCTGAGGATGAAGCCTGAGGGTACGTGAATGCTCTGGTCAGTAATGAACGCTGGATAGAAGGATGCTGTGCCGAGACACTGACTACTCAGGAAATTGGAATAGCATAGGCTGGTAAAGATGAAATAGCAGCCATAGGTCAGATGCTGCCCGTGGGCATGCCATGCTTGGTCAAGTGTAGGCAGCGTCCGTTGCTTTTTGAATAGGAATGTCAATGTTTTCCAATCAGGAGAACTGGCATGCGTTTGGATTTTTGGTGGCTTTTTGAAAACCAGTTACAAAGCTGGCATCTCCAAGGCTCATGGGGGCCTGGATGGCTTCTGCCTGCTTTAGAGGAAGCATATTCTAGCCCCTGCCTCACTCGCCCTCTGCCAAGTCCGCTTTGCTTATGTGTCATCTGACACAGAATAGTCTAGACCACAAAGCCACCAAGGGCCACCTGTCTTCTCAGCTGCACCCACTGATTGTCCCCGTGTCTCTCCTCGGTGCCTGTGTATGTCTGTACGTGCATGCTTGTAGAGGTCAAAGGTCAATGTCTTCTCCAACGGTTGTACTACCTTTTTGAAGCAGGGTCTCTCACTGAGACCTGGAACTCACCAACACGGCTAGACTGACTGGCCAGCGAGTCTCAGCCATCCTCCTGTCTCTGTTTCCCAGAGTTGGGAGTTAGAGATGTGCGCTTTGGTGCTCAGCTTTATGTGGGTGCTGGGGATAAGGATTCGCCTGTTCGGGCTTAGTTGTCAAGTGCTTCACTAACTGAACCATGTCCTGAGCTCCTCCTGCTTCACACTAACCCCAATTAGAACCTGCTGATGTGTCTATGTGTGAGCAGTGGGGCCACACCAAAAACAGAAGTATCCAAACCTCAGATGAAGCTCTATCCCTGGAACACACGAGGCTGCACTAGGGCCCTGGCTACACGACTCCATGAGTTTTCTGTTGAGTTTAGGCCGAATTGAACAGATCACGTGACTAAGGGCCCAAGAACTCTCTGGACCGTATGCAGCCTTACAGGGAAGGAAGCATCATGTCCAGGCCATCCCTTTTCTCATTCTTTCTCAGGATCGCAGCACAAGGGCCCGGCTTGGAGAAGACAGCATCTCCGTTTAGCTGCTCAGCTCTGACCCTGTGCTTGAACAGCTAGACTGTAGGTAGATGCGTCCAGTCCGACAGCATCATTGTAGACACGGAGCCCACACGCTTCCCACGTCAGGGACCAGGGTAAAGAGTTTTCAGCTTTCTCAGACTGTGAGCATCTTTTTCCCTGTGCATTTGCTGGACCAGGATCTGGGTATCAGGGCTTCCCAACCTCTGCTCCTTTGTAGCCATTTTTTTTCCCCTTGAAGCTTGATGGATAGCAACAGTCTTTAGAGTGTGCGTGGCTCAGATGCATGCATCTACTGGGAAGGGATTCCTGCAACTTGCAGACCCATCTCTTTGTAATTATTCTAAAACTTTGATTTTACTCGACAAGGAAAAAATCATTTATTTCTTTTTTAAAAATTTAAAAAGGGTTGTTTTCCTTTTTAATCATGTGTATGTGTTGGATATGCACATGAGGGTACGGTTGCCATGGAAGCCAGAGCTATCAGATCCTCTGGAATTGGAATTACAGAGACACACACACACACACACACACACACACAAACACACACACACACACACACACACACAGAGAGAGAGAGAGAGAGAGAGAGAGAGAGAGAGAGAGAGAGAGAGAGATGCACATATATGCATATAAACACATGCACTTACATACACATACTCATACCCATATACACCTATACACATACATGTATATACACACCATTTATACCACATACATAAACACAATGTGACCTACTTGCTGTGGTTGCTAGGAGCCAAGCCCAGGTCCTCTGGAAGAGCATCAAGTGGTCTTAATCACTGAGACATTTCTCCAGCCCTGCAAGAATACTTTTGCATACAGCTTAGAGGCCACTGCTTTCACATATGTATTTGAGCCAACTGGTAGAGTCGGGCTGATGTGTTTCTCCGCACACATTTATCAATTTGTGTGGTACACGCAACATGAAAATCTGTGTTCTCAGCAAATTTCTACTCTGGGCTCCCAGTATTCTTAACTGCTTCATAGGGGGCTTGTTAGGTCCCCAGAATTCTTTCATCAGAGAAAGGAAGGTTCTTGGCCTGAAAATTGACTCCTGTCGGCAAGTTCCCTGAGTTGGGAAATGGCTTGTAAGAGACGGAACCCGCCATGTTCTTACGTATGTATGGGAGCTTATGACCGGAGGGAAGGTGAGGACCAGAGCCTGGGAAGATACGGGATTTCCACAAGATCAAAGCCCTTAATATTTTCATCATGGAAGGAGAAGTACTCCCGAGGCCCCGCCCTCCCTGAGGGAGCCTTGATGATTGGTGGCTAGGAGAGGGGTGTGGCTTTCTTCATTGCAGTTGCAGCTAGCAGGCAGTCTGTGCCCCAGTGAGTTCCCTTACAGCGTCTACTATCTCATTAACAGCCCAGCCAAGAATATGGACCTTTTGAAAAGCGTGCGGAAAGCATTGTGAAGTCAGGCGATTGAAAGTTACTTCTGAGGGGACTCTGCCCCACAGTTCACCCGCACACTCAGCCTCTTTGCAAAGGAGGCTCTGAGGCTAAGCGGCGGAAGATTCTCAGTGGGATGGCCCCTCTTTCCGGTGCAGGTTCAGGCTGGTTCAGGGTCTGACCCTTGAAGTGACTCTGCGGAGAGCAGGGATCCAGGGAAACTCCTGTTGTTGAGTTCTTTGATGCTTCTGACAAATCAGGTTAGGCCCCCATTGTTTGTGTTTGTAACAGCACTGACCGCTGCTGCTGGCTGACTGGCTCTTTTTAACTGCCTGTGTTCCTGCTCCTGTCTGAGTGCAGTGAATCGGGGAAACGGTATGATTGGGACAATCATCGCAGCCCTCTCCCTCCTGGCTAACCACTGTCCCCTCCATTTTGTTAGTTACGATGGGAGTAACACATCTGCTCTGCGCTAGGCCTCCTCACCCATCAGGTCTCAGTGGGAGGTGGAAAGAGATCTGAAGATAGTCTAAGCTGTACACATCTGATTCAGAGAGTTGAAGAATACAGAAACCTCTCTCTGCTGTGGGGATTGGAGCATGTGTTTCCTGGCATCCTTGTTTTTGTACAGGCAGGGCATGGGACTCACTTTTTTTTTTGCCTTTTTTTTTTTTTTTCTGAGACAGGGTTTCTCTGTGTAGCCCTGGCTGTCCTGGAACTCACTCTATAGACCAGGCTGGCCTGGAACTCAGAAATCCGCCTGCCTCTGCCTCCCAAGTGCTGGGATTACAGGCATGCGCCACCTCTGCCCGGCCTTTTTTTTTTTTTTTTTTTAAAGATTTTTTTTTTCTCTTTTGCTTGCTTGTTTATGACTGTTTGCCTGCATCTATGTATAGGCACCATGTGTGTACAGTACCCGAGGATGCCAGAAAAAGGCATTAGAGTCTCCCAGAACTGAAGTGACAGGCTGTTGTGAGCTGCCATGTGGATGCTGGGAACTGAACCTGAGTCCTCTGCAAGAGCAGCCAGTGCCCTCTTAACTGCTGGGCTGCCTTTCCTGCTCCCTGCTTAGGTCTTTCAAGACGTTGCGATTGAGGGATTTCCTGGGATAGCTGCCCACTCCATTCTAACCATAAGAACATGCCTTGCCATGGAACAATGGTTTCTGATTTTCAGAGAAAGATACTTGAGTCAACCCTCTCGTCCTTTATCTCTTCAGAATGAAGTGTGAGCAGCAGGGCTCCCAAGCTCTCGATCAGCTTCAATGCATCCAAACCTTGCAAAGAACATCTTGTATTAATGACGGTGGCGAGGACCTTAGCGGTTCAAGCAAGGACCTCCCACACCCTCATTGTCTTTTAAGCTAGAGCCTTTGATGTTGGGTCACACTTCGTGAGGGATAGGTATTTGGGAATGAGGTACTTAGAGATTGTGTGTGGAAAATTCCACATCTCTGGCTTTTTGATGGATATGTACCACAAATAACAGGCTTGTAGAAAAGTGGCACATATAGTAGATGTGTTAGAATGGTGAGTCGTGTCAGAACATATCATACTAGGCCCAGACAGTTCCACGTGTAAGAGGTTTAATTAGAGGGAGAGAGGGGGCAGTAGTGCAGAAAGAGAGGGAGGGAGGGAGAGGGAGGGGGGAGGAATGTTCCCCGTATATATATGGGTTTTGATGTAGTGGCCACAGGTAAAGGTGGGAGGTGAGCCCAATGGATTCTGGGAATATGGCGGCTGTTGCCCTGGCGACAGGTCTGTGAGACCTGCCCATGCATCGCCACAGACTTTGGATGCCCTGATGCTAACAATAGTATTTCTCCTCCTCCTCCTCTTCTTCTTCCTCTTCTTCTTCCTCCTCCTCCTGGAAAAAAAAAGAAGCAAGACTGGTCTGTCTGTCTGAAGATATTACAGTGAATTGCTCCCAGTTGGAAGAAAATGCTGTCCAACTGTTTTGGTGGGAATCCAGCCAGCTGGGTTCTACATGGAACCGTGTGGTGGCCGATGGTCATTTCCATTTGTAATCGGGGAAGGCTGCCTGATCAGAAAGTTTACCTCACAGTAGTGGAAATGCCTGCTGTCTCCCAGTTCCTGTTCAAGCTGGATTCACTCTTCTGGACCTTTGAACGTCTCCTATGAGGAAATAAGATAGGAGATCAGCATTAATGGGGCTTTAGTGTTGCTTTCATAACAACTTAGTAGTGAGGTTTACTCTTGTGTGTAGCTGGTTAGACCTGTGTAGAAGATACAGATGGATGAAGAGCTGCAGACACATCTGATTTCCAAAGTGGAATTGGGTATGTCTCAGAAGATCTTTGTGCATCTGTGCAGGTGTAGACCCTTGTGACTCAACATTATCTCTGTCATTAGTCTGGTGACATCTGAGTCATCAGGTCAGTCCAGATACCAAGCCTAGGGTTGGAGCAGATGCTGAGGTCAAGGGTTTTATTCCCCAGCATGCCTGCTGCCTTTCAGCAGTGAGTGGAGTCCCCAGCCTGACACCGACATTTCTGTTTATATTCTAGACTTGTATATTTGGGACCTCACTCTTGGGAGCACATGTAGGTTCGATAACTCTCTCAATGACCCTAGACCTCACAAGAGCCAGGTTGTATGTGTAGCAGTCCAGTGATAAAAGTTTAAAGCTTGGGAACATCCAAATGAAAGAGACAGGTAGCCCCAGGTCTTTTAGTAGAAAGTGGGTGTGGTGCTCCAAGTAATACCCAGGAATTCATTCTGTGCTCACAGCAGGGTCCTGTTAGAGAACATTTACATTAGAAACATCCTCTCCCTTCCACCCCCACCCAAACCAAAAGAAGTCAAGGGGCTAGAAAGATGGCTCAGCAGTTAAGAGCACTTGTTGAGGACCCAGGTTTTGCTCCCAGCACCCATTTATAGTAGCTTGCAATCTTACCGGCAGCTCCACTTCCAGGGGATTTGACACCCTCTTCTGACCTCCGAGGTCACCAACACATGTGCGGCATACATACATACATACACATAAATAAGATGAAACATTTTAAAAAAATATTTATTTATTTATTTATTTTATGTATATGAGTACACTGTTGCTGTCCTCAGCCACACCAGAAGAGGACATCGGATCCCATTACAGAGGGTTGTGAGCCACCATGTGGTTTCTGGGAATTGAACTCAGGACCTCTGGAAGAGCAGTCAGTGCTCTTAACCACTGAGCCATCTCTCCAGCAGCCCATAAGATGAAATCTTAAAAGCATTTGACTATCACACAGCATCACCGACGAGGTGGTTGTAAGGGTGAAACCAGCCAATCTGAAACCCAGAGACTGATAAGTGGGGCTCACATTGGTGGATACATGTGGCTGGGATGAATCTTCCTATTACGTGTCATATCCTTCATCAGATAGCTAACTGTTTTTTGACCTCTGCCACATGATAGCCAGAGTCTAGGGTGCAGGATAGGGTTATGGGAACCACTAGGCCCTGGGCAACTGGACAGAGGGACCCTGGGAGATTAGCTCAGTCTTGGGCATTTGAATTCCCTCACTACATCTCTCTTGAGTCTCTCTGGCAGGTGCAGACCTGGAGGTGAAGGTGTGGGGGTCACCCAGATATCTGCTGGCATGCATCTGATCCAGGAAGGTTTGATTCTTCCTCGTGGCTTCTGGGAGGTCCTCCTGGGAGATAGGGTGGTCTTTCATTGTTCATAGGGACTGTGCTCACACAGGGAGAACTAAGTCATCGGAAGTGGGTGTGAACACTCAAACCTGTTTACTTAAGTTGCTACTGGCTTCAAAAACAAGTTTGCTTTAAGAGTGTGTTTAGAGACCCTTTGTCTCAAGTGTATGTGGAGCTGTGTGAATGGTCACAGGTAGACCCTCCCACCACCTGCCCAACCCCTCTCGGCCCCTTTACACTAATCCTATCTTCACCTTGGCGCACCACCACAGCTTACCTTTCCCTTAAAAAGATATATTTGTTTTTAATTTTTTAAACTCTTCCTAGCTTTGCAGTAGTCTAAATACTGTATCCTACCATCTGTTAGATGCAGTTAGCCCAGTGGCTCAAACTATTTGCCCATCATAGGATGGCCATTGTGAAAGGGCTAGGTCATGTATGCATTACCTCCTGCATTCTCCTTTCTTTACCTTCTATTTTTTTTTTTTTATGATGAAAATGATGAAGGCTGACTCTTCAAAAACATCTAGAACCGTGGTCCCCAGCATGCACATGTGACTTTGGGAAATAAATGATCCTATTACTGAGTTGTTGACCCTCTGGACCAGAATTCCTCCTCCCACCCCCCACTCTCCCATCCACCAGCTGCTGGCAGATGGTGTTATGCGTGTGTGGTGATGGAGGGGAAGAGCTGGAAGTCTGGCCTGTCATGGGGAAGCTCTAAGCCAACAAAGAAAGGCAGATTCGGTGCTGTGCTTCCACGGGAAGGCAGGTGTTCCTTTGATCTCTTCAGAAGAATTTATTTCTCATTTGAGACCCATGAGCTGACTTTTCTGTAGCCTGGATGCTCTTTCAGTCATGGCTCACAAGCATCCTTTCCTGTTTGGTCAAAGACACAGCATTGCCCTCCAGTGTCCCCATCTCCTTAGTAACAAACCATGTAAGACCAACCTGAAGGTCTGGGATTCACACTTCTACCCAAGCTACAACCTTCACGTGACAGTTCACCTTAGACCAACAAGTCCAGCACCATTCACTGGGCAACGTTTCTCTGTGGTTCTCTGAATGAACTGGGGAGTAGTTTCAAGGTCCCATATCTGTCTGCACCAGAATTCTTGCAAACTGTACCCACTGGGAAGACAGCACTGTTTCCCCCCAACTTAGCTCCATCACTCTACGTGTTTTGCAACTCACAAACAAGCTGGTTTTTTTTTTTTTTATCTCTTCCATCTAAGCTTGTCTCTGTGTGTGGGGCTGAGGTTGTTCTGCCTCCTTATGTGTCTTCAATATACTAAAGTGGAGTAGTTTTATTTTAAACAGCTAGAGTGCCTTTGAATCACAGACTCCGTCCCTCACTTGAGTCCCTTTGATGGAATTCAGATAAATGGTTTTGTGCTGGAATATCCTCCATTAGACTTATTGCTAAAGTCTTTTAGGGATGTTAGCATGCTGCTCCTGAGCCGGGAAACAAGAGGCATAGCAGATCAGCCCTGCCCCATGATCCTCCCAAGGACTGTGGTGGGGCTGCTGTGAGCTGGTCTGAACATGTTGGGAATGGAGAGTTCCGACGTCAGGGTTGATTAGGTTGGCTCAGAAGCTGGTGGGTGGAAAGGCAGCTGGGTGTTGAGTAGACAAGTGTACGTAGCACTCTTAACCCATGTACAACCCATGGGAGAGTCACATGCTCTTGGCTCCCATCAGATCTTTGAGCCTGGAAGTAACTGGAAGATCTCTAGCAAGGGTGATGAATGGGTGTGAATTTCCCACCTGGTTTCAGGTTTGAAATTGAGAGACTTCTAGGTCAGCCTTCTAAAATCGTTGGAACAGGGAAAGCTTTTCTAGGCTGATTCTGTTAGAATGGACAAAACCTCCTCAGAGTATACTTAATTTAGTTTGGGTTTTTATTGCTATGACAAACACCATGCCCCAAAAGTAAGTTGGTAGAGGAAAGGGTGTATTTAGCTTATAATTCCACATTGCTGCTCATCACCAAAGAAAGTCAGGACAGGAACTCAAACATGATAAGAACCTGGAGGCAAGAGCTGATGCAAAGGCTGTGGAGGGGTTCTGCTCACTGATTTGCTTCCCCTGCCTTGCTCAGCCTGCTTTCTAATTGAACCCAGGACCATCAGCCCAGGAATGACCACCTGCAATGGACTGGGCCCCTCCCACTTTGATCACTAATTGAGAAAACACCTTATAGCTAGATCTCATGGAGGCATTTTCTCAAATGAGGATCCTTCTTCTAGATGACATTAGCTTGTGTCAAGTTGTCACACAAAACCAGCTAATGCAATACTTTTCCAAAAATTAAGATATATAGAAAGCTTTTAAAAATGATTAAGACATAAAATTAGATGAAGATACTTTTGTTATTTTCCTGTTGTTGTGAACAAGTGTCTGACAAAAGCAACTTAAGAGAGGAAGAATTGATTTGGACTCACAGTTGGAAGAGATTCAGTCCATCATGGCAGAGAATGCACGGCGGTAGGAGCATGAGACAGCTGGTTACATTGTATCCACGGTCGGGAAGCCAGATACTGGTGCTCAGCTCATTTTCTCCTTTTTACCCAACCCAGGACCCTAGTACATGGGTGGTGCTGTTCACATTTAGAGTGGGTCTTCCCTTCTCAGTTAACCCTTTCTGTAAACACCTTCACAGACAAACCCAGGGGTGGGTATCCAGGGTGATTAGAAATTCAGCCAAGGTGACAATAAAGAGGAAGCATCGTATCCAGATGCAGAAGCCTCTGAGATGAAGTAGATGTAACAAGATTATGCATGGATGTATTTATTTATATGTGCACAAATGTAAATATGCATATATTTGTGAAGTCATTATTCAAAAGATACAGAAAATCTTCCTTTTATTCTAATTATGCAGTGGTCTCTGAGGTTGAGTCTTCAACAAGACAGTAATGACTTTTCCCTCAGTGGACCAAAATCATTTACAACTGCTCAGTCTTCTGAAGGTGCTGTCTAAACACAGAGTCTGGACTTGGAGCGACAGTGAATGGCCAGGCAGAAGGAGGGCCTTCTCTGGAGTCTCCTGTTGTGTTTGGGTGGGCATGGTGAACTTTGCTGTCTGACCCAAAATGTCAAGACAACTGCTGTGTTTTATGCTTACTGTTGGCATGGGATATCTCCTTGTTGGTATGTTGAATCCCTATAGAAGCAACTGGAACATTCCCAAAGAGATGACAATGAAAAGGCAGGTAGAGAGTGCTCTAGGGAATGTGTGCTCTGTTCAAGGGTAGCTGCTATTCAGTGCCAACTATTTGTTGTGTTTCTAGAATCTCAGGTTTTCCCAGAGAGAGGAAATATTATGTTAAATTTCCCAATCCTTAAAATATGGGCAATTGATTCATTGTAAGGAGACAGTACTGTCTTAGTGTGTTTGTAAGCTGGGTGACTTATTTCGGCAATGCTCACAGTGCTGGAAGCTAGATAGCCAAGATCACTGTAAAGCAGAGCTAGTGCCCAGAAAGATCTTATTCTCTCTCACTAATGGTAGATTCGTACTGTAACATCCCATGGTGATGAGGGCGATATGGTTTCTAATTCCTCAGAGGCTCACACGTTTGAACTCTTAGCCCCTATTTGGTAGTGTTGTTTTGGGAGGTTTGTGGGACATTTACAATGTGGAGTTTTGTTGGAA
>NW_022196905.1:122237367-122238431 GCF_008632895.1 Mastomys coucha | reverse complement strand
TTGGGAGGTTTGTGGGACATTTACAATGTGGAGTTTTGTTGGAAAAAGTGCCTCACTGAGGGGCAGGTCTTAAAGGTTTTAGCCTCTCCTTGGTTCAGGACCAGAAGGTAGAAACACTTTTGGCTTTAAAAATTATGTGCATATTGTGTGTGGTTTGTGCGTGGGCATGTGCACATGAGTGCATTGCCAGTGGAGACCAGAAGAGGGAGTCTTATTCCCCAGAGCGGGAGTTGCAGAGGGTTGTCTAGTGCAGAGATGCTGGAAACAGAAGTAGGTTCTGACAAGGAGAGTTACATGCCCTTAACCAGCAAATCACTTCTCCAGCTGGGCAAACCAGGACGTTTTTGAAGCTGGGAACCTTTCCTATACTAGGCAAACAGGATGAGCCACTACACTATGAAAACCCACTGCTTTTAAAATAAATGCTTAAAAGTTCAAAAAAAAATACGATTATGATTTCTTTTTTTATGAAAGGAGAATTATATGTACTTTCACTTTTAAGGTCCAGACACAAAGTCTGGACCAAAGTCTAAAGCAGAGTCAACTGTACACCCTGACGTGTTGGACGGCTTGCTTCTCACTGAAGCAGAAGAGCTGAACTGCTGTGCCCGAGACCAGGGGGCTTACAAAGCCTGGCTTATTTATGCTTTCCCTAAACATTTGGCTGGCATGCGAATGTCTTTTTGGAGTTTTGCTGTGCATAACACACACATGAAAAGAAGCAGTACTACAGATCCATGTGTGTGAGGTCTGACACATACACAAACACACATACACACACACATACACACTCACACACATGGCATATGTGTGGCATTGTTGGCATTCAATTGTGTCTAATTTTTTACTGTTATAAATAAGGCTTCGGTCACCATTGTCAGCCCTTCACACAGCCATTCATTGTGACTAAAGTCACAATTATCCCCCACTGAGAACAGTGTTAATGCTGCCATGTGCGCAATTTAACGAACAATGTGGCAGCTTGTCGTAAATGAACAATTTTTCAATTTAGTGTTTATGATGGCTGCTGGAGAGACAAAATTCTGTTTTTACTGTTTTTTTTT
>NW_022196905.1:122231861-122237357 GCF_008632895.1 Mastomys coucha | reverse complement strand
TTTTTTTTTTTGAAGTTAATAATGAGTCAGGAGATTTTGAAATTCTAAACGTGAAAAGCAAGTCAACTAATTTTCAAACAATCGAGGAACCATTCAACGTGGGGGGAAGCTCTTCCTGGGCTCAGATCAGGGACTTGTACAAATCTACCCCAGTCAACATTCCACAAGTTTGTAGGCTCATTTTTGTCTCTGAGAGCAGTCAGGCTCATGGCCTGGGACTTTAAATCATGTTCTCACGAAGGCTGTTTCTCCTGCAAAGCAAAGGTCAGCTCTTATGTCCACACACTTCCTCCCTCAGCTGGGCGGGTGTCCATTACTTCTAGGGAGGCGACCCAACAGAAGTAAATGAGAAAGCAGGAGATGTGACCCATTGGTCGAGAGTTCATCTGGCAAGCGCAGAGACCTAGGTTTGATTCCTAGCACTTCAAAAATCTGGTTTAGTGGTGCATGTCTGTAATCCAGCACTCAGGCAGTGGAAACTTTAGGATTAGAGAAGTCCAAGGTCATTCCTGGCTGCACAGTAAGTTTGAGGCCAGTCTGGGCTACAGGAGAACCTGCCCCAAAACAGACAAACCACAAACAACAACAACAACAACAGCAACAGCAGCAGCAACAGCAGCAACATAAAAACAACTGATAGCAGCCTGATAAAATAAAAAAAATAAATAAATTAAAATAATAATAATAATAATAATAATAATAATAATTATGATAAATTTTTCATACCTGATAAAATTATCTCTTAAAGGAATCTATACCTGGTATTGGTGGCATGTGCCTTTAATCCCAGCAGAGGCAGAGGTAGGCAGATCTCTGAGTTCCAGGCTGGCTTGGTCTACAGAATAAGTTCTAGGACAGCCATAGCTATACAGTAAAACTCTGTCTGGAAAAACAAACAAACAAACAAACATCTATGTAGGGGCCACTGAGAAGGCTCAGCAGGTAAGCGTCCTTGCCACCAAACCTAATGGCATGAGTTTTATATCTGGAACCCACACACGTGGAATGAGAGAACTGAATCCTGCAAGTTGTCCTCTGACGCCAATACCACGACCCCCACACATAAAATAGACCACTGTAAAGAACTTTCTCAAAGGCTCCTCCAGATGTGTTTTGTGTCATGGTCTCTAAGGGCAGATAACTCAGGATGGATGACAATGACTTCATGATGCCATCAGCCCCTTGCTCTCCGGGCCATCCTGTCAGGGGCATCAGTATGGTCTCCTTCCAGCCCTACAAGAGCCTTTGAGCTGATCCCAACGCCTCAGACGGGTGTTGATATGAAGAAACTCCCATTCCCATGTCTGGCTAAATTCCCATGTACTGACACCCGTTTCCAGCCTGCAGTACTTCATTTGGCTCTGCTGCATGTTTCCCACGGCGCCGAGTTTATAAAAAATCCTATTCACACCTAAAACCCTCCAAATGCATGAACCCACATTGTTGTAGTAAATATTTAAATCTCAGCCTGAGGTTTCTACCCCACCTTTGACCCTTTGGTTCCTGCCTTCATATTTATAATAAGCCATGAACAGAGTGTTGAGATTTGGTCTATTGCTATGTATTGTTATTGTAATGCTAAATTCTATACCTGAAGGTCTAGGCCTACGAGAGACTTCTCATGTTTACAAGGTTTGTTCTGCAAGCCTCGTTCCTTGATGTAAAACTATTGGTTAAATAAAATTGGCTACAGCCAGTTACTGGAGGGATTAGAGGTAGGTGGGTTAGGAGTGATCTGGTCAGAAGAGGAGGGAAAAGGTGATTGGGGAAAAGGAGGAGGAGGAGAGAGGAAGGAGGAGGAAAGGAGGGGAGAGGAACCATAAACACATGGCCAGAAGAAACAGCAAGTATCTGGGGTACACCCCTGGGAAGGTAGCCAGGCCTGAAATTAGAAGAGTAGATTAGGGGTGACCTCCCAATAATTGTCGAAGTCAAATAAAATAACCACCGTCTTAAGTATCATTGATTTGGAAGCTAGTTGGAGATAAGCTTAAGTTGTTTATACTACACCAAATCGATGTGATTTTACAAGAACAGGGTCCCACTGCCACCCTAGCCCCTGAAGTGAAGGCTACACTCCCACGAATCTATGTTGACTATGCCTGATCTAGTAATTACTTTCGAGAGGCTGTGATGTGGCAAAATGTACTTTTAGTGGAAAAGATTTATTTTTGGCCCACTGTTTCAGAGGGATTTGAGGGGGTTTCTGTCCAATGTGGTGGGAACAGCAGGTTCTGTGAGCTTCAAAGTGAGTGGCCAGCGGGACTCCACCTGCACAGGGCAGAAAGACTGAGGGTAGGGCCCTTAGGGGCGTCCTCTACACAGCATCCTCTACACAGACTTCCTGCTGGCTTTCTGGGTTGTACCCTAAGGCATCAGCTTTATCCCTGTCAACCTGATTAGAGAAAGGTGCCCACCACTGCATCAGCCTGTGGTCATCACCCCTTTGGCTCACACACTAGCTGCTCACACAAGTTGAAAGGCTATATATGTAAGATTTATCAAAGCCACCTATCAGTAGGAGGCTGGGGTCATTGCTGGAAATCTGACCTCCTCCAACCCCCTCCTTTTTTTTTTCTCATGCTGTTGAAAACTGTTTGGCTAGGTAGGCAGTGTGGTGGGAAACCACAGACTTGGTTGGGTGCTCATAGAGCCACGGTTCCTGACTTGGTTTCCTTTTCTGTATATCACAGTACATTCATTCATATAGATTAGATCCAAGCACGGTGACAGGTATGGGATGCTTAGCATTGTGGCCCCAAGATGGTGCCTGGCATAGAGCTCGGCCACTCCCTACCATCTGTCCCCTAGCTTCTACTGTCAGCAGCTTTTGATAAATGACTGGGGAGTTCTTAAGTGATGTAGACATTTCTTGTCAGGGGTGGTTATCAGGTGGCTTTAGGGTGGCCCCCATGGACTTCCATACTGAGGGCATGATCTGCAGATGCAGATGTTATTTCGGGAACTGGTGCGTACATTAAGAGGTAGGACACATCTGGAAGATGCAGGTCCCTTGGAAGTGTGACTTGGGAGCTCGCGAGAGGTCCTAGTCTCCGTCTGATTCTCTCATTCCTCCACCACACGCTTCCTCTATCATGCCATCAGACAGAGCCACCATGGTCACTGTAGTCTCTCCTAAATCATTAGCAAAATAAATCCTTCCTCTCTTGAGATGATTCCTGGAAGGCATTTGTCTATAGCTGCATGGAGGTACCACACAGTGCTATGAGTCACTGGCAAATGTATGTAAGGTATTTATCACAGGGAGCCTCTTTCGAAGAGCTTGCTTAGAGAGTTCAAGACCAGTCAATGCACGTTTTAATTAAGGGATTTGCTTTTCTGTGGAGTTAAAGTCAACTGCATCCTAAGGCTTCTGTTTCTCTTTTCAGGTAGATGACTCAAACTCTAGATTGCCATTTTCTGAGAAAAACAGAGATATGATTCCTTACATTTGTTTAATATTATCATTAAGAGATTGTTTCTATTCTGAACTGCACACACATCTTGAAAAATAACAGCATGGAATGCATCTCAGTTTAGAATATGATAACTGATCAAATACAACCATGCCACTGTAAAAGCTTTGAAGTCCTGGACTGTGGAAGTGGGAGATGGCTTAGTCAAAGTGTTTGCCTTCTATGTGTGAAGACTTGAGCTCCGGAACCCAGGTAAAAATGTTTGCTATGGTAGTGGGCATCTCAGGGTTGGAGACAAAGAAAGGGGCAGATGTCTGGATCTCACTGCCTGGCATATGTACACACACACACACACACACACACACACACACACACACACACAGACAATACACAGACACACATAGACATAGACTGACATACACTGACACACACAGAAAACACACAGACACACACTGATACACATAGGCACACTGACACACAGACACAAACTGATGCACAGACATACATACTGACACACAAAGGCACATACTGACACACACTTATTCACAGACATACACACAGACACACACTGACACACAAAGGCACACACTGACACACTTATTCACAGACATACACACAGACACACTGACACACACTGATTCACAGACATATACACAGACACACACTGGCACACAAAGGCACACACTGATACACACTGATTCACAGACATACACACAGACACACACAGGATAGACTGACACACATAGACATGCACGGATACACAGACACACACATAGACAGACACAGACATATGCATATGTACACAGACACATACATATGATGCATAGCCTGGATTTTCAGTGTGGTTGGTGGCCCTGTGGCTTTATAAACTCTATTATCTTTGTAAATTGTGCAGAGCAGTTCTTTTCGGGAGCAATTTCCTTTTAATTACTGGGTCCATACTGCATTCTGGGCGGAGAATGCATATGTCAGCCCCAAATGATAATTTGTAATTATGGGCGAGGCGGGAATGGGAAGGACTTGGCTGGCAGCCAAGGGAGAGGGTGTTAACGGGAAACTCGAGAGTCAGGAGGCAGGTGAGTGCTGAGTAAGAATTCACTTCTTCATGCCTGTCGCACGCTGGGGACATGCCAATGTGCGGTTTGTGACAAGCGGTTTGTGCAAAGGGACTTGGCCTCTGTCCCTCAGCCTCAGAACATCCAGAGGCTTTTTAGTAAGGATCGGAATGACCTCTCAAAATTAGCTTTAGTCTTTGTGACTCATCTTGAGACACTGAAGAAACTGAAGCAACTAAAGAGATAAAACACAATGAAAAAGGCAAATAAGTTCATATTTTCCAGAAAATAAGATATTTATTTATATAAGACATATATAACCTTATTTATTTATTTATGAGATATTACTTATATATAAAGATATAGATATATTTATATATAAAGATAAAAGATTTATTTATATAAGATGTATATTCTATACATCTACTTGTTGTATAGCAGTTCTGATAAGAAATTGTAGATAGCACTAACCTCAGTTTTTTTAAGTTTTAAATTTTAAGTTATGCATCCCTTCTGTGGGAATGGGCACCTTATGTATGCAGTACCCACCGAGACCAGAAGAGGGCATTGGATCCTCTGGAGCTGGAGTTACAGGTGTTGCAAGCTACCCAGGCTGGGAACTGAACTCGGGTCCTCTGCAAGAGCAGCACCCACTCCTAAGCACTGAGCCATCTCTCCACACACTGCCTTCCCGTCTTAAGATCTTCTACTCTTTCTGACTGAAACAAACAAATTAAGACAGCCTATGTTAATATCTTACTGCTGGAACAAACTCATCACAGAGCCCACCATTTTTCTCTCAAGACTAAGCTGCCGTACTTCTGTACCCAGGTACAGTTTCTGTGTTTACTGAGATCAGTCACCTGTACGTCCTGGTTCCTGAAGATTTTCAGGGACAATCCTCCAGGGACCATTTAGGAATGAAATCTTGACAAAGTTCCTGTAATAGTTGGTTCAACCAAACCATTAGGAAATTATCTTGGAGTATTTCCCATGCCAGATATGAAGAAGGCCAGAAGGGGGGG
>NW_022196905.1:122231038-122231633 GCF_008632895.1 Mastomys coucha | reverse complement strand
AGAGGGAGGGAGAGGGAGAGAGGGAGAGGGAGAGGGAGAGAGGGAGAGAGAGGGAGAGGGAGAGAGGGAGAGGAAGAGGGAGAGGGAGAGGGAGAGGGAGAGATATCATGTTCCTGAAGAATATATAACTCCGAGAGTCTGTGGTCAGCCAGATCTGTTGTTTACTGTGTTAGTTATTTCTCTCATTGTGGTGGCCAAATGACTTGTCAAAGAGGCAACTTAAGGGAGGAGGGCTTTATATGGACTTGTAGTATGAAGGGATGTAGTTCCTCATGAAGGGGACATCAGCCAGGCAGGCAGGCAGGTTGCCATGAGTGTGCAGCTGAGATGTCTCCTGGATGTACATCTGGGTAGGTGAGAATGGGTAAGATGAATAGAAAAGAGCCCGCAGACAGGAAATGGGGAGGGCTATATCAAGCTCCACCCTTAGTGATTCACTTCCACTAGTGAGGCCCCCCCTCCTAGTGGCTCCATAACCTTCTGAAACAGCATTACTGGCTAGAGACCAAATGTTTATGTGTGATCCTGTGGGAGACAGTTCTCATTCAAACCACAACAGTTGGTCCCCTGAAAGAAGAGACTGGTCTACAAACTG
>NW_022196905.1:122204566-122230974 GCF_008632895.1 Mastomys coucha | reverse complement strand
AAAAAAAAAAAAAAAAAAAAACCACAAAAACCAACCCTCAATAATTTAGTTGAATCCTATGGGAAAACAGGCTCAGTGATAGATGGTCTACATTGGTTTGGACTGTGGGCATGCCCATGGGGGGATTGTCTTGATTGTTAATTTATATGGGAAGACCAAGCCTACTGTGGGCGAGCAGCATTCCTTAGGCGGGAGTCCTGACCTGTGTAAGAAGTCCAGCTGAGCACAAGCGAGCAAGCGAGCATCCAGGTATTTATCTTGTTCTACTCTTGACTGTTGGCATGGTGCTTCTTCAAGGAACTTCTACCGTGATTGCCCCTCACTGATGGGCCACGATTCCAGCAGCAATTGAATCTTTAAGCTGAAATAAACCCTCTCTCCTCTAAGTTACTTTTGGAACGGACAGGGTATTTTGCCACAGCAGAGGAATTGAAACTAGAACAGCCGCTATGTGTTTCAGGTCAGCATACAACATGGTGCCCGTGACCTTAAAGATGTCATAGCTTCCGTTGTTTGCAGAGGTCTCTCCCACAGCTTATCACCAGCCAAGAACCAAGTCTTAGCTCCTCAGAAGGGAGAGGTGGCCATGTTGAAAGCCACCAGAACCAGAACATTTTTCGTTTGTAAGCATTCTTTTCTTTTTCTTCTTTCTTTCTTTTTAATTTTTTAGTTTTAATTTTTATTTTGTTTCGAGACAGGGTTTCTCTGTGTAGCCCTGGCTGTCCTGGAACTCACTCTGTAGACCAGGCTGGCCTCGAACTCAGAAATCCGCCTGCCTCTGCCTCTCAAGTGCTGGGATTAAAGGCATGTACCACCCCTGCCCGGCTGGCATTATTTTCAACATGCATGCATTTCAATTTTGGTTTTATTTCCTTTGGTCCATTTATATATATTTTCCTACTTAGATACTAAGATAAGGCAAGTGTGGGAGGTGACTGGTTTCCTCCATTCTTCATGCCCTAAGAGGTGAACTCAAGCTTGTTTGGAGAGAGCACAGAAGCCAGCCACTCAGAGATGTCTCCAGTTGTTTCTAGAGTCTCACATTGGCTCTTTTTGCTCTGTTTCGCTAAGCAGGTTGGGGTGCTATGTGACTACCCAGCCTAGTAGCCAGATGGCTTAAAACCACTTCTGTCCTGCTAATTAGGTATCACCTGTCTTTGGTGGATGGTGCAAAGGTCATAACCCCCATTGCTACTGGCCCATTAGGGATGGATCCAGGCTGTCCTTGATGATCCTTGGACAATAGAAAGGAGGGGTCAGGGCTACGTTGGGACTCCAAGCATGCATCTCACCACTGGAGCCTAAAACAGCTATTTGCACATTTGGGGGAGTGGTTTCTTCAAGACAGAATTTCTGTTTTAATAGCTGACAAACTCACCTGTTTGCCTCTGATTCCATCTGCTGTCGTCTCTTCTTTCCTTCTTATCTGCACTTCTCCTATCCGCAGCCTCATCCATTAAAGAGAACGGTATGAGGGCAAAAGTTTGAGAAAGAGTCGAAATGAAAAATCCCAAAAAACATTAACATTTCTGTGCACTTCATTAGGACGCTATCAGAGGGGAGGGCGCATACAAGGTAAAATTAACAAATTCTCAGCTGAAGTTCATGGCTTGGAGGAAAAAGTTTCCTCTGAGGAACTATGGGGGCCAAGGGTTGATTAAACTGGGATTTCGCCATTTCCCAGCCCCGAGTGTGTGAAATAAGAAGTCATCTCATCTAATTAGGCAACTCTAGCGGGGCTTTGAACCTCCCACCTGTGGTGTTTTTTTTTTCCCTTTCTTTCTTTCTCTTTTTAATCTTATAAATAGATTTCTATAAGTAGAAGACTCTCTTTTTTCTTTGTATTGGAGTTTGATACTTCTCAAGTAGAGCAAGTTTGATCCTGTCCTTGGAAACTGTGTTGACTTTATTACTGAGACTTTAAAATGTGTACCTAAGAAATGGGTGAGGAGTTAAGAGCATTGGCCGCTCTTCCAGAAGCTCGAGGTTCAATTCCCAGCACTTACATACCGCCTCACAATTGCCCGTGACTCTGCTTTCAGGCCATCCAGCGCCCTCCGCTGGCCTTCAAGGGTACTGCTCCCATGTGGTACACAGACATGCATCCAGCAAAACACCCATACACATACAATGAAAACAAAATTAAAACATGTACATGAGCATATGTGTTATGCATAGATCATAGTCAAAGAGGTGGTCTGTGTACTGTGCCCACTATAATGTAGCAAATATATACATGTGTAATATGTATATATGTATGTATATTTGGCTTATCTGGTAGTTTCATTGAAATACCACGTGTATCATTGTGTGCTGTCTGTTTTTCAGATTTGACCCTTGTTTCCCATTACTCTCTCGTCCCCCTCCCCTTTGGATAATCTCCTTTGTATTTATTTGTTTGATGATCCACTGAGTTTATTGGGATTGCTTTTAGGAGCTGGGATAGAAGGTTTGTTTGTTTTTGTTTTTGTTTTTTTAAAGATTTTTATTTATTATTATACATAAGTACATTGTAGCTGTCTTTAGACACACCAGAAGAGGGCATCAGATCTCATGACGGGTGGTTGTGAGCCACCATGTGGTTGCTGGGATTTGAACTCATGACCTTCGGAATAGCAGTCGGTGCTCTTACCCGCTGAGCCATCTCACCAGCCCCCTGTTTTTGTTGTTGTTGTTATTTTTTGCAGAAGCATGAACAGCCTTATACCTCACTCTCCCCGACTTCCTAACCAATGAGCTGAGTTTTGGTTTGTCTGGGGCTTTAGCGACAGGTTCTCACTTTGCCGTCCAGGCTGGCTGGAACTTGTCATGTAGCCCAGGGATCCCTCCAACGCCAAGGGCTCCTGCCCCAAATCTTACTCCTAACAAGTTCCTGTTCTCCTTTTATCCTAGAGACTGAGTGTGGTTTGGGTCAATGCCTTTTCAAGACTAGCTGTGACAGCTCATCTTAACCGCATTTTAATTAATTAATTAACTAATTAATCTTTGTATGGCGGTCTGTATACCATAGTGCCTGTGTCTGGTCTCTTCTGCCTAGTATGGATTTTTCTCCCTTCAGACCCCTAGGAGGATGGTGGTATTGACCCCCTGACTTAGGGAGAGCTCACCCCCAGCTTTTAATCCTGATTTATGGCCCTTGTTTAAGACCAGAAAGCCAGTGTAGCAATTTCTGTAATGGGGACAGTAAATGTTCTTGAAAGGCTTGTTGAATGATCAGATTTTACTGGCAAGTAAAACCATGTGAGGTTAATATCTTCGTTTGGTGGGACAGCTGTTAGATTCTAAGTCTGAGCAATTGGTCTATTTTTTTTTTATTTTAATCTGAAGCAGGAGGGGTGGGTACGATGTTTTGAGTTGCATTTTGCATGTAATTGTCCATGACAGATGTATTAAATTAGCCTTACCCGGCCCCTTTGGAGCTCTGCCTCCCGACTGTAAATTTTACTTGACTTTTTTCATTTGTAGGTGGACGGGGACGGTTTCATGTATATTTCATGGACTGCAAAGAGGCAGGGAATCTAAGAATGGCCGTCCTATGCTGCAGCCCATTCATTTGGAGAGAGACTCGGGTGTGTGCCTGTGAAATAAATTGTCTGCACTTACAGTCTGGGATAAAAATATTAGCAACAAATCAAAAAAAAAATGCCAGGAGCTTTACTTGGTGGGGGGACTCAGCACTCTGCATGAGGTCTGGCAAGAGTGGGAATTTATCCCCCCCCCCCATCAATCCTGAATGCATCTGTAAGAGGAATTGGCCTCATTGAGGAGGGTCAGATAAAGGTGCCATCTGCTCCCCTCTTCTCTCCCTTTCTCCCTCTTCCTCTTCTCCCTCTTCCTCTTCTCCCTCTTTTCTTCTTCCTGTTAAAATGAGAAAGGGGAAAAAAAACCACTGACTTTACTGTGAAAACTTTTAAAGCCATTTGTATACTTGTAAACCTATATATGTGTAACCTTAATGACTTAACACCGTGGTTCTCAACTTCCCTAATGCTGCGATCCTTTAATTCAGTTCCTTATGTTGTGGTGACCCCCAGCTAAGAAATGATTTCATAGCTTTTTCATAACGGTGATTTTGCTACTGTTATGAATCATAATGTAAATACCTGACAGGTGGGATATCTGATATTCGAAGCCCAAGGGGGTTTCGACCCACAGATCGGGAACAGCTGAACAAGCCCATTTACATGTATGAGCTCTGTTATTCCATCCCGAGATGTCTCCTCCTCCCCAGTAACACCCAGACCTGAATTGTACGTGAGTATTCAGACAAACAAACCTACCAAATATGAATATTTTGGGGAAGCATTTATTTTCTTAAGGGTTGGATTGGGCATACTGTGTGCTTAGTCTGCTCCTGGCCCTGGTCTTCAGGCATAAGACTTCAATGGAATGGCAAGTGTGTGCCGTGAAAATAACCAGTGGTACCTAGAACGTCAGTGTGGGGTTTAGATAACCCTTTTTCCTGTCCAGTGGGTCCTCTTTAAGAGTGATGGGACCACTGCTAACTATCTGTCACTCTGGTTCCAGTAGATCTGACGCCCTCTTTTGGCCTCCACAGGCACTGCACACATGTGGAGTGCACATATAAACACAGGCAAGCCAACTCCCATACATAAAATTAACTCTTTGGGGAGGGAGCAGAGAGAGAGAGAGAGAGAGAGAGAGAGAGAGAGAGAGAGAGAGAGTATAATGGAAATACATCATATGAAGTTGTAAAGAATAAAACATAAGGAGTTGGCAGACCTATATTGGAGCTGTTGAAGGACATTTAAAAGATCACCAAGGCCACATTTAAGATTCTGGGGTAAGGAAGACATTGGGCCACATTTCTTCCACCTGTAAGTTATGGACAGAATTGTCAGAAAGCATAACCTTATCTTCCCCCTGCTTTGTCTTTCTTGATTTGCAAGAATCGCAATCAATTAGAAGTACAGATCTGTTAATAGTTATCTTAAGTGGCCTGTTAATAGCTATAGCTTCAAAGTATCTTTTAACACACTGCCAAAATCTTCCTTCATAGAGATAGAAGAGTAATAGCATTGCTTTAGTTAATCTGCAAACATCAGACATTTCTAGGGAGCTGTTTACCAGTTTACCACACCATTTATCTTTCTTTTTTCTGTGAGGTTAGGGAGCCTTTTTCTGATTTTAATGGTTTATGGGAAGTGTTTATCGTATGCACGTAGAAGGAGAGCAGAGACTGTGTGTTGTTATACAAACACCAGTTTTACTGGATAAAGAGACAGTTTACACGTTTTTACATTTATGACGTGTGGAGAGTGTTCTTAGGTTAGTTCATACTGCCTGAAGATTATTCATGCACACACACGTGTGTGTGCACATACACACATGCGTATGTGCATGTGTACATACGCATGCCTGCACACACCGTTATTATCATCATCTCTGTTCTCAGAGACACAAGCAGTTCGTTCATTTATAAGGATTCTTTAGTTAAAAAACAACGATTCTGTGGGCAATAGGAAACAGTGAAGATCCCCATTCCCCGTGGGTAGAACTCTCCCATGTCTCTTGAGGATTCCGAGCTCATGAAGGCCCAGACCCCCAAATACCTGCAGAGACGGAGGCGGGGTGTCTGGGACAGAGACTTCAGCCAACTGTGAAGAGGCAGTTGGGAAGAGAGGACTGTTTTAAGGACTTCATAAAAAATAAATCTCTCTTCTTTATAGCTGGGCTCTGCTGCAATGGTATTAAATGTGGGCCGTGTGCTCACTGTGTATTAGATGTGATGGATAGGAAATTGTCCTACAGTTGACTTGGTATTCAATTGCTGCCCTGGGAGAGGTGTCTTAGTTGTGAGTGCCGTAATGTCTCAGACTAAATGCTGCAGGCTTTTCTCCTGGTGACTACTGTGTATTTAGGGTGGGATGGTAGAATCCCGAGCTCTGAGAGGTGGTTGATAGGGACTTGGGTATATTGGAATTCTGCCCTCTGGCTCTAGAGGGCTCTGTTAGCCCTGGGGCACGGGTGGGGGCTGCTGGACTATGAAGTGAGTTGGTAACCAGGGGGCTTGACGATGTCTACACTTGGTCACAGCTGACAGTCACACTCATCGCCTGACAGCAAAGGCGCGGGGGAGGCATGGGAGACCACAGGAGCCTCTGGTACATGGCCAGGGTCCTGTTGGGTTATAGAGAGACTTTTTCTGGGGAGGATACCACACACACACACACACACACACACACACACACACACACACACACACACTCACACACACACACACACTCACACACACACATTCATTTACCCCAGAAAGGAGACTGATGGCAGACCAATGTAATGACCATAGGAAGGTCCAACCAGGCAAACCAATGATTTATTGGGGTGACTTTTAGGAAGATGGGTGAGAGGTTTCTCAAAGGGGGCCTGGATGAGGGGTTACCTACAGGGCCATGGGTGGGGTGTTTCTCAGAGGAACATGGATGTCTTAAAAGCAGCTCTATCATTAAAAAAAAAAAAAAGTCCACCCTCACAGGGGCGAAGACTCCAAAAGAGCTGCAAGCCAGGAGCTCTCTGCACAGCTTGCAGGCAGCTTCATAGGCAAGAGAGGCCCTCCCCAAGCAGTTGTTGGTTATGATTGTGTCCATAACAGTGGAGAGGGGCCCTGGAGAATTTTCCTCAGACATGTGGACTATTTACCCATCTAGTCTCAGGAGCTTCTTCCCTCTTTTTTTTTGGGGGGGGGGGAAGAGATGTTTTACATCAGAGAAAGCTGGCATATAACACACATTAAGTCAGGCAAGTCTAAGTGTTGGGGATTTTGCATTTTTCCAGACAACACACGTCTCTTCCATATTGTAGTATTTCAGAACGGGGATTATAAGCCTCCAAATTGAGTTTATCTACCAATTTGAAGACAGGCTGTGTTTAGCTCAGCCAAAGCTCGGTTTTGCTTTATTTCCTGCTTGTCCCTGGACTCCCTGGAACTGTTTCTTCTTACCCATGAGTGCATCACAAGACACATAGCATTGACCCTCCAACAGGCATGCATCTTGTGACATAGGAGTCCTCACATTGTGGGTGTGTGCTCAGTGAACCTTGCCCATCATCCATCAGCAGCATGGTTTTTACAAGACCTTGGCATGCCGCCCCCATCCATCAAACTTCAGTTCCCCCGGTGCCATGCTTGCCAGCCTGAGTAGATGGCAACAGAATACCTAAGCTCTGTAGGTTCCTTACCTCTTCCTGGGCTCCGATGCCCAAAGGGTCACATGGCCCTTGTATGCAGACTTTGCAGCATAGAACACATGGCTCCTCTCACCATGGTTAGATGCAGGCTGTTTTTAAGCCTTGTGCTGGCCTCGGTCCCTCTGTGGACTCAGCTCCATCTGTAGCTCTGAAGGGATATTTGTAGGTGTGCAGGCATTTGGGGACAACAGCCGGCATCCCCAGACCTGGTTATCTTATTTGGTTGAGAAGGAATTCACAGGGGAGAGAAGGAAGATACAGGGCTACAATCGGAGACGTGTCCTCTGGGAAGGGGTGGGAAAGGGACAGGGTCGGTTGGATAGGAGGGTGTGATATGCTCAGAGTCTAGGTTATACACAGCTCCCTTATGGACTGAGAGAATGACCCAGTTGGAAAAGCACTTGCAAGCACTTGTAAGCATCAGTTGCTGGGTCTCCTCCTCAGCACCATGGAGAAGTACTGAGTGTGGTGGTTCTTACTTGTAATCCCAGCCCTGGGCAGATAGAAGCAGGAGGAGCTGGAGTATCTGGGCTGCCTTAGATGACTTGGTCAGTTCCAGGTCAGCGAGAGTCTTTGTCTCAGAAGGGGTAGACAGTTCCCAAGGAACAGCATGTGAGGTTGTCTTACAGCCTCTGTACACATGCATATATATACAAGTATCTATGTGTGTGTTCACACACCTACACCTGAACATACACAAACACGCCTACACTTACATGCACACTAAACTACAGTTTAGTTATTGCCACCCAAAGCAACATGAAGACCATTCATCCGGGGCAGTGTCTGAAGGGGCTAGTTGGAGTGGTTCAATCAGACGGTACAATGTGCACCTGAAGCTGAGAGGTCCTGCTTTTGAGCGGAAGCGGTTTTAGCCAGAAGGGCTTCAAATTTTCCAGAGCCATTTGCCATTTGCAAAGGATGTAACATGAAGACTCTCCTGTGCCAGGAGCAGGTGCTAATAAATGGCCAGCCAGGGTGGATGGTAGAAGGAGGCCCGGGAAGGCGCTAGGGAGCGTTGCTTCCCTTCTGAGATTCAGGTTTGGCTGATGTGGCTCAGGCCAAATAGCGAGGGATTCTGATAGGTGTGCAAGGCATTGTGGGATGTTGTCTTTGTTGGACTCTATAGAACTCATCCGTATTCCAGTGCAGTGAAGGACTGTGAGTCTAGGAGCAACAGGCCGGCAGGTCCCAGCCATAGATCATGTGTGGCAACTGTTCCACATGCAGAATCCAGCCCGCACCTACAGGGGCTTGAGGCGGAGATGGATGGCAGAGGGTGGCGGCACCTGAATGCAATTTCCTAGGACAAAGAAAGTCAGAGAAGGGTTTCCACATTCTTTTGTCCTGTTTCCTGGTGCAGTTGGGGATGCATCCAGGGCTTTGGTCCTGCTTTGCACATGCTCTGACAGTGAATGGCATTTTAGGCAAATGCCAGGCAGTAAAATATTCTTATTCCAGGAACCCGGCTCCCTAGGACTTAGTGCAAGGATGAACATGTCTTTGCTGTGGAGGGATTGACCTACAGCCATGTTCAGCCCTTGGTTACCATGAAGCCATCATCTATAAAGGTCACAGCAAATAAGGGGAAAAGTCTTTATTATAAAGTGTAAGCTTAGGATTTTGTGTTGGGCACATTTATTGCTGTCCTTGGCTGTGTCCTGCTGCGTGTGGCCCCTGAGGTGCAGGTTGGGAGAATGAAGAATGTGTTTGTTATTCACAGGCTGTTATAGATTCTCCCTTCTTTTCCTTCCCCTGTTCATCTCCCTCCCTCTTTCCTCTGACAATGCCATATGAGCTACCCACACCCCTATGGAAACCATAAACCATATGGAGACTTTTCTGGGTGTCTGAGGTTGGCTGGTATCCAGGGGTTTCTGGAAGCTTGGAGAGTGGATGCTGGCATGTGATATGACTTGTCTGAGGACAGCCTGGTGTCTGATCCCTGTACCTGAGATCCTGCTTCTAGTGAGGCCACCCCAGGTTCCCCCTAACCACCTGTTAATGAAATACACCAAAGTAGAGGCAATGTCATCTCTGGTGTTGAGCCTCTTAGTTGGTGTATGAATCTGGTGGGATGAGAAGCTTCATCTGCCATTGGTGGGGGTCTCCTTAGCCATGCAAGTCCAGAATTTTTCAGGAACAGTTTGGTTCTCTGCTCTCTTACCTTTGCCCCTTTAGACAAAGGATCTAGTGGTCCCCTCCTTAATCCAGGCATCTGATGCCTCCACAGGTCTCCCACAGATCAGAGAATGATCGAAGTGATGGGTGAGGGAGAGGCCACATGGATGCTAATGGAGTTTGGGTCTGTCTGCATGGATAGATTGGAATTGTTTGTATTATTTATGAAGATAATAATTACATAATTTCTAAATTCACAGGCATAGTTTGGCTTAATGATTTTTAAATGTACGTAATAGGACATTAGGTGGCTTTTATTAATTCTATTTATGTACAGAGAAGTGAGATGAAGGAGTTTGAATCTTAAATATGCCTAAAGAGCAAATTAATGGAGTCTCATGACTTGAGAGCTATGGCTGGCTACCTGAGTCTTGCCACAGAGGGCCAAGTCACTGGCCAGAACCTGGCCAAGGGTTTCTGCTTCCTAGGATCCTTTGGGGCCTCCATATGGCTGCTGGGGGCACATTTGCATATGATTTGCATATGATAATTTTTGCTGGAGTAAGAGAATCCAGTTATTAATGCTCCTGCCTCAAACTTGGGTGAGCATGAGCTCCCATTTACAGAGTCTGTCTTCAGGGCACACTTCGTTTCACTTAGAATAAATTATCATACATTTATCATTAGTTGGCGAGTTATTAACAGTAATATAAACAAATACGTGGTACGTCGCTTCGGGAAGATTACTTTTTTAATCACTTAGCCAATGCAGAAAGCCACTTATTCATATTTTATTTCCGAATGGATCTGCTTTCTGGTTCAAGCTCACATTAAGTGCATCATTCCTTGAACTTTACATCTGTTAGCATGGAAGGCACTTAATTGAGGTGGGGTGAGGAGAAGTGAGGTGCATGCACAAGGGGGAGGGCCGGGGGGTGGAGGGGATGTCAAAAAAAATAACTTTAATAACGACAAGTAAGAACTTCCGCAGGTGCCTCTTTACAGTCGAGGCTCTCTAATCTGTTATGGACGTCCCTGTCCGTGGTGGGGAAAGCTTGAAGATTTAATTTAGTGAAATGTCACAGCAGGAAACAGAATGAGTCTGACTTCCTCAGCAGTACCTGCTCAGAACACAGGTTTTAACAACTGATAATTAGGCAGGACTCAGACTAATAAACCATAATGCCAGACCAGTATTGCAAGATGTTGTATAAAGTCTGATCTTTGCTTACAGGGGAGCCATGCATAGGAGGGATGAGGCAGAAGCTGTGTGGGCATCTCTATTCTCTCAGAGAACTCTCGAGAACCTTGGAGATCACAGACTACCCTACAGAGACCTAGCTTGCCTGTTGGGTTGTTGGTTTGCTTGTTCATGCCTCAGTTTCTTCATCTTTAGAATCGTGGCAGGAGGAGGCAAGCAACACTTGTTTCAGAGGTTGTAGGTAGAGTTTCAGGAGCCAAGCATGCAGAGAAGCCCCAAGGAAATGCTGCTCAGTTATAATTGTTCTGTTTAGTGGTTTGAGTTTTTAAATGCTGCATTTCCTTCTGAGCACCAGCTCCTGATAATACATTATGTTCCTGCGCCCATTATTTTTCTTATCAGTGTGACAGAGAACAGGACAGAAGCAACTTAAGAGAGGAAGGGATGTGTTGACTCACGGTTTCAGAGGGATCTTGGTCCACCGTAGTAGGGTTCATGGCAGCAGGATGGTGGGGTTGCTGCTTGTTTTCATCACAGCTGGGAGGCAGCAGAGACTGAGCAGGAAGAAGAGACAGATCAAATCTTTAAAGCTGCCCCAGTGACCTAGTTCTGCCCTTCAGGCTTCCACAGCCTCTGCAAACAGCGCCACCTGCTGGGGACCAAGCGCTCAAACATAGGCACCTGTGAGGACGTTTCACATCCAAAGCACAGCAGCCCTTACTTTAATACATTGTACAGTTCTCCATACTCTTTTTTTTCCCCCAATAAAGTTATTAGCACTGTCTCTTAGCTCAGATGGAATTGTCACTTGGTGCTTTGAGAAAGACATCTCCAAGCTGTTTCTAACTCTCTTGTTTGACAGCCAGATTGTGTGAGCCCCCCCCCCCCATTCCCCTGCAATGCTTGCCTCTAGCCCTGCCGCTGGCTCACTATAAGTTCATTCCTGAACACTTTCATTCCTGCTAGTGCTTGGCTGGGCTCTCATTATCAGGCCATGTTTTTCTGAAGTCTGCTCTGTTTATCTCTGCTGGGAAAGCAAGTTATTTATTCATTTATTTGTTTGTTTGTTTATTTATTGGATTTGGCCTTCATGTCAGTAACTTTTCTGGTGCCATAATAATAAAATGCTGACCAAAAGCAACTTGAGGAGGGAGCAGTTTATTTTGGCTTATAATTCCAGAGGGACCAAAGTCCATCACAGCTTGGGAGGGCTGGCAGCAGGAGTTTGGAAGGGCTGGTCACATTTCATTTACTCATAGGAAGCTGAGAGGGAAAACAGGCAAGTGGGATAAAGCTATAAACCCTCAAAGCACTGCATTGATATTCTTCTTCTAGCAACCTCCCCAAACAGCGCCACCTACTGGGACCACATGTTCAAACACCGGAGCCTGTGGAGGACATTTCTCATCTAAACTGCCACAGTCTTGCACATCATTGTTGGGACCCAGCTGGTGCTCAGGTTGGAGTCGCCATTGAGTGTCAGGGTATCATTGAAGTCACCCAAGTGCCAGGGTGATTCCCCAATGGAGCATCCTGGGGCAGAGGCTGAATCAAGGTGAGGAAGCCATATAAAATAAGCTCTTGCCAGCCAAACTGGGGTAGCAGCAGCAACCCCAAGAAGGGTTCTTTTGAGTTTATCTTGATGAGTAAGATGAGCCTATTAGGTGTCACTCACAGAGTGGAAGGTGACCACAGATAACAGTTGTATGTTCTTGAAGCCCCGTCCCCTTGCTTGCCAAGCTCCTGCTTTATTACATTTGTCAATATATCTATCTGCTATCTGTCTATCTCTATCTGTCTGTCTGTCTGTCTGTCTGTCTGTCTGTCTGTCTGTCTATCTATCTACACCCCCCTGCTGCCTGCCCATGAGGATGCCTGTCTTGTCCTCCATCTCTCCTTAGGTCTCTCAATGGTTTCCTGCAGGGAAACATCTATTCTCACTTAGGCTGTGACTCTAACACTGGGATGGAGCACAGGCCGCTTCATATCAGGGTGTCCAGGAACTCAGGCGGTGGAGGCTCCATACTGGGAAGTCACACTCATACTCCTGAGACTTTTTTTTCTAACCCCCAAATGGCTCCCAGTACCTTAGCTTATCCATCGTGGATGTCTGTGCCACCCAGAGTCTTTTCATGTGGTGCTCATGTCTAGGAGGAGGGTATCATGGGATACTGATCTTTTGAGGAGACATTATAATACACAGTCCATTACCCCAGGCTACCTCATGCCATGGTGTACCTGTCTCTGGTTGAAAGGTCAAGTTTAGCATGTGGTACTCTTGTGATGTGAAGAGGGGCAGAAAGGGACACTTTTGGGTCTCATGGTGTGCAGGGTGTCTCTTGTGGACTGATCCAGAGGACATTGTGGAAGGTGCCTTAGGGTCTAAACTTCTCTCCAGCATTCCCATGGGTGGAAGTCAGGGAATGACTGGGTGATACCATTGGCAGGAGTGAGAGGGTCACACTGCCAGGTTAGAGGAGGCTAAGGAAGGGGCCAGGATAGAAGTAAGAAAGGGGACCATGTTATATGGCTCCTAAGACATATTAGACAACCCAGAGAGAAGCTGCCATGTGCTCAGAGGAAATGCCTGCCAGTCAATGCCCGAGGAACAAATGACCAACCTATAAGACAGCTGGCAAAGACTGACAGGAAACAGCCAACCAACTAGAGATCATGCCTCAAAGACAGACTCGCTCTCTCCCTCCCTTGTATTCGGCTGTAAATACCTCATCGGATTGGAGGGAGAGTCTGGAGGCAGCTGGGCCTCTCTGATTGAGGCCCATGGCCAACACATGACTTCTTCACTCTTCGATCTCAGGATCCTTGGCTGCTTTAGAGGGGGCAATGAACTGCGCAGTTTAGGCAAAGACATTTGTGTCTCACCGTTCTTTGGGCTGGACAACCAAAATCAAGATGTCATTAGACTCACTTACAGATGGATGCTCCCTTGTGCACTCATGAGGTAGCGAGGATGCTACTGTGTCTCTTCACTGCCTCAGATCGACACTAATCCCATCCCGGGACCCCATCCTCATGACCACACCTGACATGACTACCCCGACAACCCTCTTGGGGTTTGGGGCCTCGGCAGACAAATTTTGATGACTCGAGCATTCAGTGGTAACATGAGCTAGTGTCACCCTGTGGTGGATTAGGACATGATTGAAACCAAAAAAAAAAAAAAAAAAAAAGACAAGGCCGACTCCTCACAGCTGTAACAATGTAACAAATAAACATTTTTAAATCATCAGAAAGTGTCAGATGATCCTGTGAGGGCTGAGTCAGAGAGGCTGATGGAGGCTCTTCAGCAGACAGAAGAGCGTTGGCAGAGAACAAGGTCCAGAGAGTTTTCCAGAAAACAAACCAATTACTGCCTGACTCCATTTCATAAACTGAAATTAGAGCTTGTGTTGAGGGCTGAGGAGAGCCTCGGCTCTCACCCTTGAGGCTCCGTCTTGCCTTGGTTTGATTTTTTTGAGACCAGGGTCTCTCATTGTTCGAGAGCCCTGAGAATCTTGTTTCTACCTTCCCAGAGCAGAGATTACAAGCATGCACTTCCGTGGCTGGAAATTCACATGTGGGTTCTGCGGGTCGAACTCTGGGCTTCGTGCTTACAAGGTGAGCCCCTTACGGATGGAGCCATCCCCCTTCCTCCCTGGACTGAGAGATGTTTTCAGACTGGCTTCTCCCATTTCCCAGGCTTCTTATCAGGCTCCCCTGCAGCTCCCAGCAGCTGTAGCATCTCAAGCAGGCTGCTGCTTCTCTCTGTGTTCCCATCGGTGCATTTGTATTGTTGTCCCAGGGACACAAGAGTTGAGTAGTGAATGAATGAATGAATGAGTGAACATACGAACCAGTGAACCGTGTATCCTTACCCCAGAGCAAGGCTACTACTATCAGTCTTTCCTATTAGCTTAAATCAGCTCCTGATAGAAATGGCAACCTTGAGATACGTTCACTGCCTTCTTTAATCACACTTAAGATATTCCGCCTCATACTTTATAGTAAGTCCTGTTAAATAGGTCTTGGTCCCATCTCATAGATTAATGCACTGGGGTTTTGAAGAGGTTAAAGGTGACATAGTGTCTTAGTTAGGGTTTTACTGCTGTGAACAGATGCCATGACCAAGGCTACTCTTATAAGGACACCATTTAATCGGGACTGGCCTACGGGTTCAAAAATTCAGTCCGTTATCATCAAGGAGGGAACATGGCAGCGTCCAGGCAGGCATGATGCAGGAGGGGCTGAGAGTGCTACATCTTGTTCTGAAGGAAAACAGAAGACTGACTTCCAGGGAGCTAGGAGGAGGGTCTTAAAGCCCATGACCACAATGACATACCTCCTCCAATAAGGCCATACCTCCTAATAGTGCCCCTACCTAGGCCAAGCATAGACAGGCCATCACACATAGCTATTGAGGGATAGACAGTTTCACCTTTGACCTCCAGTCCTCATCCTCTCCACCAAAGCATCTTCTGTCCCTACCTTAGGGTTCTTATATAAGCATCATGGTTTAAAGGCACCTGAGCACAAAGAGTTGTCAAACGGAGCCCACTCTGTTGGTGGGGATGGGCCTTGCCAGATGCCAGATGCCTGAGAGCCCCAGTTGCAGGAAAATTTCTATCACTCCTGGTAAGGGGCTCTCAACACTGCTGTTCTTTGCACAGATACAATTTTGCCAAACAACTCTCAAAAGGATAACATTTAATTGGGACTGGCCTACAGGTTTCTTACAGTGGATCATGAGTTGGGCTTTGCGTCAGGCAGAAGAGACCATGTGACACCTTCTCTGTTAAGCCCCAGGCGCAGTCTCTCTCTCTCTCTCTCTCTCTCTCTCTCTCTCTCTCTCTCTCTCTCTCTGGAGAGACTGCTGCTCCCCATAAGGCATTGCACATAGCCTGGGCCTCTCTGGAGATGACTCCAGGGTGGCTTTTGCCTGGTGTCATCTGGACTCTGCCTCAGTTAGGTTGTCTGCTTTCTGTCCATTCATTGTAGTATATAGTAAGTCTATGTGAGCTCAACGTCTTCAACCCATGGATCCTCCTACAGGACCTGGGCCTGGCTGCTCTTTCAGCTCCACTCCCAAGGGGCTTCTCCTCCCTCTAGCATTAATGTTCATTCCAAGGACTGTGGAAAGAATTTATAATCCTAAGAAGCCCATAATAGAAAAGACACATAATCCAGGTACTTTATTTTAAACCATAAGCCTAGTTTGAGCAGGTTTAGTGCTAAACTAACTTATTCTCCAGCTATAAAGTCCCTTGTTACTTGCTGTTCCTCCTGGTCATGCGGTCCTGGTCCATGGTGGCTTCCTCCACCTCCGTCTTCTTCCTCTTCTCCTCTACCTGTAACCCCCTCGCTGGATCCTCAAGTCTCACCTTTCTCCCTCCAGTGCTCAATCACAGACTTTAGCCTTTTATTGACCGGTTAAGTTGGGGAGAAGGTTCACTTAGCATCACTTGGCATACTCGAGGATCTTCTTGTCCAGGGCAGCCACCTCTTGAGAAGCCAGCATTTAGCATTAGACTACAAGCAGCAGCAGACCAACCCGCTGCTCAGAATCCCTAGCCTGGTCCTTCCTGCGTGACTGGCCTCACTGCTTCTGCTCTCTGATGTGTCAGTTGCTTGTCTGTTCAGTCCTCAGGTTTGTCTTTATCTCCTACTTGCTGTCCGGCTGGTGTGCTTGTTTTCTGCCTCCCCACTGAACCAGCTCTGCGAGTCTGCTCTCTGATGTCCTCAGTACCTAGCAGGGTGCTCGAGCCACAGTAAGAGATGAAATAACCTTTCCATAAAGGAAGCCTGCACTCTAGCTCATTAAGCAGTTGCCACACCATCCGCCAGAGAACAGTGTGTGCTGGTGTTGCCTAGGTCTCTGCTACTCCAAGATGGCCAGTGACCACTGTTACTGGGGGTTGACTGCAAATGCAAGTTCATATCTTTCTTAGGATCTAAAGTCTGCAGTACCCATGCATCAAGATTTGAATAGCCCAGCCCCAAATAACCCCGGTGTGTTTTTAATACTATTTTGTTGTTGGTGGTGGTCTCATTTTGTTCTCAGTTAAAACTTTTTCAGTGTTTTACATTTTTTCATTATTTTTTGAAGGATGGGGTATATGCATATGTATGTGGCAGAGGTAGGGGAGGGGATGTGGGGGTTTTCAGTAGAGGCACATACACATGCTTGTTCATGTCCATGTGGAAACCAGAGGCCAAGGTCAAGTGTCTTCCTCTTTCAATCTCCACTTTATTTTTCAAGACAGAACTAGGTACTGACTTATTGACTGGTCCGGCTAGCCAACAAGCCCCAGATAGCCACTGTTTATATCTTCCCAGCTGTAGGCTTAATATACCTTATCATCATGGTGTGGCCTTTTTGACTGGCCTGGAATCCATTATGCAGAATAGGCTGGCCTCGAACTTGCTGAGATCCACCTGCCTTCCAGTGCTGGCATTAAAGGGATGTACCACCATACCTGGCTAGATCCACCTGCCTTCCTGGTGCTGGGAGTAAAGGGGTGTACCACCATACCTGGCTGAGATCCACCTGTTTTCTGGTGCTGGGACTAAAGGGGTGCACCACCATACCTGGTGGCACTAGGCATTTTATGTGGGTGCTGAGGATCTGACCTCAAGTCCTCACATTTGCTCAGCAAGTACTTTGCCCACTGACTCCCCTGCTGAAGCCCAGTAGTTTCTATCTCTGAAGGCCAGTGTCCTGGTGTGGAATGTTCTCCTGTGATTAACTCTCTAGTCATCTTGCAGTTTGGAATGGAGTTGTGGACCAGAAAGTCCATCAATGCCTTTTAGACATTGGAGAGTCAGGTTGGCAGTTTCTGGCAGATTTGCCTTCCTAAATCCAAACCTTGAAGCTGTGATAATAGCTCAGTTAGTAGAACGTTTACCTTGCATGGACAGATCCCTAGGTTCAATCCTCAGCACCACGTAAGCCAGATGTGTAGGATGCACCTGTAATCCAAGCACTCAGGAGGCAGGAAGGGCAGGAGTTCGAGGTCATCCTTGGCTAAATTGGGAGTTTGAGGCCAGCCTGGGCTACATCAAACCATGTCTTAAAAACAAACAAAAAACAACCAACAAAACAAAACAAAAACCAGACCCCATGGAAGAGCAGCCCTACATCAGTCACCCCTCGAATGGAAGTGGCCTTTTACATGTGTATCCCACATGTGAGATTATTCGTGTAATTCACTCTGTCAGCTGGGAAACATTTGGGAAAGGCAGGCTCACCATGTGAAGCATTATAATGAAAGCTCTGGGATTCCTACAACAGGAAATTCTGCGTCTATACCTTGAGTCTCTCTCAAATGCTTTTTGATCACGGAATTTTTTTGTTGTTGTTAGAAAATAAATGGTTCATTTCAGATGTATTCTTCAAACTGTGGGTGGAAGTATGGGATGGAGAGCCAGGAGCAGATAGGAGATGGGGTTAGAGGAGGAGATGATGGGTGACCAGAGAACTAGGCTCATCTTCATCGTGCTTAAGTTTAATGGAACCTGGCTTTGGCCTTCTTCAGTTCCTTTTAGACAATCAATGAAAATTCAAGAGTCATCTAATTCAATTTTGCCTCTTCCTCCTGGTTCTGCCCAAATAGAAACTGCATCTCTGTGCTCAGAAAACGAGGTCATTCACACTAGAGTCATTACGTTTTACAGCGAAACCCCAAAGTCCTATTTGAAGGTGTTGAGTGTAACAGTCTGGGTAGGTGAGTTCTCAATTGAATAGGGTTCTGCTCTCTTTCTGTTTAAATAAGAAGACAATGTTTCCATAACCTTGTGGCTCATCCGGAGCTTGCACCCCTTGGAAAGAGTCACACTGTGTGTGTATCTGGACATCCCACACCTGCCTGGTGCACCAGCTCTGCACACCGAATGGTCTCATTAACTCCGTGTCTCCATCCCTCGGCTGTATGAGGGCTCTCGGGAACCCTTCCTGTGCTTATCCTGTGCTCTGGAGCTACAGAAGGAATGGGGAGGGGCCGGACTTAGAGGAGCTTCACCAAGGCACCAGGGTAGTCCTTTCTAACTGTGGGAGCTGACTCAGTGTGGGGAGCACGGTCTTTGAGAAGCGCTCCTGGAAGGGCCCAGGTATCTGAAGGATTTGATCTCAGGTGCAGCAGAGCTCTGGAAGATGGAGGCTGGGCAGTCCCGTTGGGGAAGGAGTTCATGTTTGCTTCCTAGAGAGCGTGGGTGGCTCAGAGACCTGGGGGTGGGTGTGCGGAGCTGGGTCATCTATGAGCGGGCAGGTGAGAGGAAGTACGGGTGCTGTGGAGAGATGCCCGAGAGCCAGTGCTCACTAGGCTGAGTGGACACGGTGGCCCTGTGGGCAGCTGGAATCCCTCCTACCTCAACCTGGCATCCTTGGCATCCTTCACCACAGCCCAGTGCTTCGGGTGGGGAGTCTTCCTCTGTCACTGAAGATGGTGAGAGGCCTGCGGAGGATAGGGGAAGAATGTGTAACTTGATTGTGTGGATGAGGAGGGGGATGGTGGTCATGAGGATAATGGTGATGTGATAATGGTGGTGATAGTGGTGGTGATAGTGATAATGGTGATGGCGATAATGGTGATGATGGTGATGGCAATAATGGTAATAGTGATGGTGAAAATAGTGGCGATGATGTTGGTAATGGTGGTAATAGTGATAATGGTGGTGATGGTGATAATGGTGGTGATAGTAATGATAGTGATAATGGTGATGATGCTGATAATGGTGATGATGGTGATGGTGATAATGGTGATGATGGTGATGGTGATAATGGTGATGATGGTGATGGTGATAATGGTGACGATGGTAATGGTGATAATGGTGATGATGGTAATGGTGATAATAATGGTGATGTAGTGATGGTGATAATGGTGGTGATGGTGATAATGGTGATGATGGTGATAATGGTAATAGTGATGGTGATAGTGATTGTGATATGGTGATGGTAGTGATAATGGTGATGGATGGTAATTGTGATAACGGTGCTGATGGTGATGATGATGGTGATGGTGATAATGATGGTGATAGTGATGGTGATGATGATGATGATGATGGTGATAATGCTGGTGACAATGCTGACAGCAGCATTAGCACCACGGCAATGAACTCCTACAATCAGCCTCTACCTAGGCTTTTTAGTTTTTGCATGTGGGTTCCAGAAAAAAAAATTAAGGTTGGTTAGTGGCAACTAGCCGAGTCAGTCTGTAGCTTAGCACATGCGGCATGCCAGGTCCTCTACGTACCACATCACAGTTGCAGCAACCACAGACTTCCCTTAGCCTTGGACCCAGGAGTTGGCAGAATGAGGTAGAGATGGGACGATCACTGCTTTCAGAATCGCCAGGCTCCTGTTTCCACAAGCAGCTTCCCCACGTGTCACGGAACCAACCTGGGCTCACGCAGACTTCCGCATGTGATAGGGCTGAGGGCCATCCTGAGGAGGGAGGGGTCGCCCTCACTCAGACCCAAGTCAGTTAAGTGTGCTGCTCTCTAAACTGCATCCTGTCTGGGTCTGAGTGAACGTGTGCTCATGTGCACATGTGTGCAGGCACTGGCGGGTGTGGAGGTCAGAGGACAACCCTGAGCATCGTGAGATGCCGTCCTCCTTGGTTTGGGAGACAGGGTCCTTCCCTGGCCTGGAGCTCACTAATTCGGCTCTGTTGACCATCCAATGGGCCCCACGGAGCTTCCTGCCTCCACTTCCCCAGTGCAGAGGCATAAAGCTCTACATGGGGCTTACTTATTTACTTATTTATTTGTTTGTTTATAAACGTGGGTTCTACGGATCAAACTCTGGCTTCCAAGGCAAACATTTTGCTGACTCAGTGATCTCTCTAGCTTTTCTTCTTCTTCTTTTTCTTCTTCTTCTTTTAAATGACAGAGACCGGCGAAGCCAGATGCCTGCTCTCCCATGTTGACTTCCTCTTCTTGTGATGGATGCGCAGTGTTGGCCACATGGGGTGGGGTGGGTGAGAAAAGGATGAGACCCCGTCTCTGGTCTTTAAGGATTTGACAATCCCCCCAAAAGTGTCCTTTTCTTTAACAGCAAGAACCTAGTTCAGGGTGCTCTCCAGCCAGATGGAGGTCACACTACTTAGCAGGAAGGGAAGCAAGAGATGGCTTGCCATGTAAACTTCAGTGCTTCTTAGAAACAATAACAATGGCACCTTCTATTCTCCTGTCTTCAGTCCACACAAATTCAGGAAAGGTGCAGAGGCAGCCAAGCTGTGGCCTTTGGAGGGAAGGGCCCCGCCACCTTAGAAAGCATTTATGCAGGGTCACACACTTATCAGCTTACTGTTGTTTGTATTTTTTTCCTTTCACACCCACTGGGTTTACAACCAGTAGATGAAGAATCTCCGGGACTGAGGTATAAACCCTGGGAAGAGTTTAACAGCAGTTTAGTCGTGAGATCAGGCTTGATTTCCCCAGGCACTTAAAAATGGAGACTCAATATATGCAGAACTTATCACAAGACCTGGCACTTAGTGTGTCTTCAACCAATACATAGTTAGCAAGACTGGGCCATTCATTATGGTGTTTGTTTGCAAGCATAAGGTCCTGGGTTCAGTCCTCAGTGTGCATACTTAAAAAGCTGGGCATGGTGGTAAGCTCTGGGGAAGGGAGATAGCTGGATTCCTGGGGCTCACAGTAGCTGGCCCAGCCTACTCTTGAGTTTCAAATGCAAGGTGTGGTGCTTGAGGAATGACACCTAGGGTGAATGACACACACACACACACACACACACACACACACACACACACACACACACACACACACGAAAATGTGAAGGTGCTATGGAGATTTTTCTACCAGTAATTGTAACTGCAGCCCTTGCATATTTATAAGAAGTGATCCCACCGCACCAATTTCCTCCATTGCCAGCCCTAACCATTCTTTTGCAAGCCGTAAACAATTTTTTCATACAATCCATTTCTATTCTCATGAATGTCAGCTTGCGATTAAGCTGACTCCTGGCTAATTAGCCAAGTGCTATTCTTGGATGAAATTGGATGGCTGCAGTAAGAGCTGACTCATTATTTGAAATATGCTATCTATTTAGGTTCCCGCTTGTGATTATATTACGGAATTTCTGTCTTCGATAGAACTATGCTGGGATTCTGGAAGAATAATTCACTCACATGTTAGGATGTTACTTGACTTGATTTTAGCAAATGCTGAGATCAGAAGCATCCACAACACAGAGATACCAGGAGGAATTCAAAGCCATCCCCTGACCCCTGCCTTAGAAACCAGCCTTTCCCAGAGACCTGGAAAGACTTACTTGCAAATAGTTCTCCTGTTTCCTGATGGTATCTTCTGCCACTGCCATCTTCCTTCTGTAGGCTTGAGAGTAGAATTCACTTTTTTTATTTCTGCTTTTCTATACCTGTAGCTTTTATTTGATACTCATTTTTCTGTAACTAATACTGAGCCTTAATCTCACTCAGGGGGATGGTAAACCAAGTAGGACTTTTGATCCAGAAATATCCCTATAGAGTTGAAGCAGGGGGGCTGGGGTTGGCTTGCTTAAAAGAGTCAAGTGACTCAATTTCCCTGTCTGGAATGGAGTTGGTATGTCTTCACGTTCCAGTCTGACCCAGTTGATGACCCATGTTAGATATTTTGATGTATGTCAGTCAATATTACAATAGGATACTGGAGTTGGTTTCTTCCTTCCTTCCTTCCTTCCTTCCTTCCTTCCTTCCTTCCTTTCTTTCTTTCTTTTTAAATTGTGGTTCTATGAGTACCTATATTCAAATTCTGAGCATCTCTTGCTACAGACTCAACAATAAAAAGACAGAGATGGCCTTAGATAAACATATTTTGAAATTTTGAATTGGAAAGCTTTTGAAACATACCTGGTCCTAGTTATTCATGGGCAGGTGTTGCTTAAAGTAATCAACAGCACATCCTTCACCTACATCCTTCACCTACATCCTTCACCTGGGCCTTGGTCTCTTTTCTTGTTGCTGTGATGAAATACTCAAACAAATGCAATGGGAGGATGGGTTTATCTTGGCTCATGGTTTGAGGGATTGTCCATCATGTTGGGGGAGTCAAGGCAGCAGGTACCTGACGGAGCTGCCACATCATGTCCACAATGAGTCACAGAGAGGGATGGATGCCTAGTGCCGTTCATCTTCTGCACACTCACAGACCAGGATCCCAGTAGGGAACGGCACTGCCCACAGTGAGCAGGGCTTCCCACGTCAATTAATGGGATCAAGGTAATCACCCCCCCCCCCAAGGCCCATCTCTAAGGTGATTCTAGATTCCTCCAAGTTGACACTAACTGTCATAATCAGTGTGTGCCATCCACCATTGTGATGGAGAAAGGACACATCTTGTGCAGCCTGGCTTCCAGCTGCCGACCTAACATCACTTGGGGTTGTCTGGATGTAGATGAGAACCGAGCCTTGCCTGACGCATCCCGAATCAATACAGCTACTTAATCACAGCTTTTGTCTCCATTTTTCCCGGAGAAAAATAGCTTTAATTTCTGATTGTTAGCAAAGTCCTTGAAGATAATTCGAACAACAGACATCCCAGAAGCAGAAAATAACCATGTTTGGAATGCCACCAGGCAGAGAAAGAAAACTCAGTAAAATGGTCAAAACCAATTTTGGGGAAAACTTTCTTTCAGTTACTCAGACAGGCAGATAGTACACATACACACACACATACACACACACACACAAGCACGCATGCGCACACACATATATGCACACACGAGCATGCACACACACACAAACACGCACACACACGTGCATGCACAGGCACACACACACATATACACACATGAACACACACACACACACACTCACACATGCACCCTTGCAGACCCACAAATAAGAAAGAATCTTAGGAAAAGGTTCTTATGTAACACAGTGTCACATACAATAAATATATACCCGTTTGGAAGAAAATAGTCCCTGGCAGCTATTTTATGTCACTAGCCAGAGTAGGCTGGCTTAAAACGTGGGCTCTGTGTCCTTCTGGAAGAGCATTTGGTCCCCTGAGGGTAGGCTTGCTTCTGGAACAGGTGGGAGTCTTCTTCAATGTGTGGTGGTTGGGAATGAGATTTCTCTGCATAGAGGGCAGAGCTCTGGGGCTAGGATATCCTCATTGGCAAGCTGTAGGTACTGAATTACCCATGGTGCTGTTGTGTCTGGGGCTTTTGTGTATCTGCCCTGTGGAGTTTGCTGGTTTGGCCTCATGGCTCCTTCCGAGCTCCTCACTTTCCGTGAGTTTCTTTTTTTCTAATTTGCAACAGGGAGAGCTAAGTTGTTCCCTTCGTGACTGCATATTAACCCTCTGCGTGTATGCACTAACCTTTATTTGGCAGATGGCACCGGGTTAATTACTACACCGCAATTAACATCCTTTTGCACATCTGAAATATCTTCACAACAAATCTGCCAGTGCTTCGTGGTGCCTGGAGAAAGAAGATTCTAGCCTTGTGGGGCCTCAGACTGCTGGTGGAGAGCGGGGCGGGATAATGGTGGATGCATTCAGAAATAGGTTAAAAAAAATCATTGCAAATTGAAGGGAGCCTAAAGATTTGGTGGCAGACAGCCAGTGACAGAGGGGCTCAGGGTGGGATTACTTGGAACTGTGCCCCGTGAAGGTGATGTTTGCATTGCAGTGCAGATGGCATGGGAAGGTGGTATCAGGGGCCAATGGGCTCCTTCCTCTCTTCATCATAAGCTTAGTAGGAGCTTGTGTAAGGGGGACTAATGAGCCAGAGTGGGTTGAGCTTGGTTAGTAGGGAAGGTGAAGCTGCAGGAACTGCTGGGAGACTGGGGATTTCCACTGTGCACAGTAGGGTGCTTGTGCCAAGCACTTTAGACGGTATCAATCACAGTGGCATGGGAAGCCAGGGACTGTAAGCTGGGGCGTGAGATGGTCTTGGTATTCTGTTCTTTCGAGGCCACACACAGAGTCAGAGGTACGAACTGGCTAGCAGTGAGAGCCGAGGGTCAGGAGGCTGAGAAAATACTCAGGTGTGAAATATCCCCCAAGCACACAGGAAGTCCTGGACTTGATTCTGAGAACCCATCTAAAGAGCTGGCCATGGGAACACCCACTTGTAAGCTCTTGTGGAGACAGGAACAATCTTTGGGCTTACTGGTCTACCAGCCTTGGTTAATTGGTGAGCCCTCTCAGGTCTCAAAAATCAAGGTGAATGGCTCCTAAGGAGGAATAACTTAGATTGAGCTCTGACCTCCATAGGTAGACACAGAGAAACACACACACAGACACACAAGAACTCCACCCATTGCCCCCCGCAACACACTCATATAGACACGCAGAGACATACATGCAAAGGTTGAAGGAGTTTTTACAGGGAGGGCTGAGACAATGTTGGTTGCCTATAAGAGCTAACTGGCCTATAAGAGCTTGTGAAAGGATGAATGGAGATCAGAGGGAAAAGCAACTGCCAGTGTGGGGAGACTTACCAGAGATGCCCCACAGAGGCTAGGAGCAGATGACCACGATCATCTAGGAATACTGGATAACAGTTGTCCTGGAGACTACAGTCTCAGGCCTATGATGGACCCAGTGCAGGCTGAGAAGGTTGAAAGATAGATAAGGAAGTGGAGATATCTTCCAGAATAGTCTTTGGGGAAGCTAGACGAAAAGGTCTCAACAGTCGTGATAGAGAAAAGGGAAATGAATTCTTTCTGTTGCTCATGATGTGTGTTTACAAACTCCATGCTTTAGGGGCCGGACTCTTCAGGTATCCATCTTAGCTGTGCTTTCTGCACAAATGACTCAAGGCCAAAGTAGGCAGAGAGAGGCTCTTCTACAGGTTGAATGTGCTTCCTGGATTCATCTGGCTGTTGGGAGCATTCAGGTTCATGGAGATATAGAAGTGGGGTCTTGTTTCCTGAATGCCTACTTCTGAAGAAGTCAGCCATAATCCCCATTCCCCAACCCCAGAGGGGCTGTTTTTCTCCTGTCACAACCTTGGGTCCACACACTAATACCATGACCCTCAACACAATTAGATCAGAAACAGCCTTTGTCATATGCAAAGTCAGCCTTGTTAGAGACAGTTGGCACACACTCAGCATCCCACACTCTGGGATGATGACAGCATAGTTTTCAGGTCATCACGGAAGACAGGCAGTGCAGGGCGAGGGGTACATGTTTGGAGGATCACCTTTGGAGGTGTCACAATTAGGCACAGAGTGCCCCAGTTACCTGGAAGCTAGTCACCAGGAGTTCAGTGAATATGGGTGCAGGGAGACATCAGAGCCCAAGGAACACACAGCCAGCAGGTGTGGGCATGAGCAGCAGGACCCAGGTGACATTGAGAAGGGAGCTTGCTGACTGCTCTGGGGGTGGGGGATGGTGCCTGTGTTTAACAGCATGCTATCCCATACAGGTCATTTACACAGTGACCTAACAGCTCATCTTTTCTCTGGCTGAGCATAAGCACCTTCCCTGGAAGGGGGGGGGGAGTGAACTGTTGAACATTCTCATGGATGCTGTTTTTGCTTTTGTTTGTTTTTTTCCTGAGAGCTATGAATAAAATCCTTTTTATACATCGTATGTCTTAACTGCTGTTGCTTTATAAAAAGACATTGGTTTGAGTTGGTCCCCTGCAACTTGCTAGACACTGTTTTTTTGTTTTTGTTTTTGTTTTTTGTTTTTGTTTTTTTTAAATCTTTGTTAATTCACTTGGATTCTTCATCCGTTAACGGTGATGTCAATTGGCTTTTTTTTTCTCTTCCTATTTTCTCTGTGTTGCTTGGGGCTAAATTTTTCTTTAGGAACATTCTTGACATGCTTTAAAGGGAACTTTTAGACTACCCTAGATCATAGATCAAAGATTATATATATATATATATATATATATATATAT
>NW_022196905.1:122194845-122204556 GCF_008632895.1 Mastomys coucha | reverse complement strand
TATATATATATATATATATATATACACACACACATACACACACACATATAATTACATACACTCTGTTTATTAACATAGTGAATGAAAAATGAGTAAACATTTTAAGTTTGTCTGGTCATTCATAGGGTACTGCTTAGTCAAAATTCCACAAGTTTGTATTATTTGGAATTTTCAAAATTTAACTTAAGTACAATCTTAACACATTTTATTACATTTAAAGAAGATTTTTAAAATGGCATGTATAAGTGTTCACCTGCATGCATACCTGTGCACCATCTGTGTGCAGTGCCTGCACAGACCAGACATGCAAGAATCCCCTGGAACTGGAGCTACATCCCATCGTGAGCTGCTATGTCCACTCTGGGAACAGAATCTTCTGCAGGAACAAGAGCTCCTAACTGCTGAGTCGCCTCTTCAGCCACCTAGTGTTTTGCCTTTTTTGTTCTTTAACAAGGAAACAATATTTCAGGTTTCTTAGACTGTCTTAAATTAAACTGTTTTGTTTTGTTTTTTAAACAAACATGGGGTGCACACTTGCAAACCCAGACCTTTTGAGATGAGGAGAGAGAATCAGGAATTCAAGGAGGCTTAGCCTGGACTAAGTTCTGCCCTGTCTCAATGAACAAAGAAGTAAGTAAATAAAGACTCATTTCGTCCCCAGACAATGATATTCCTGTCCTTTTTCTGAGTTCATATTTCTCTCGTTAATTTCCCCCTTTGTCCCTCCCCTGAGACCTGGAATGCCAGGCCTATGCTGGGGGAGGCTCCACTATGAGTGTAAGCCCGGTATCCTCTGACCTGCGCTCCTCCCCCCTCCAGCCTGGGTCAGTGGGAGGAGTCTTCCTTTCTCCCCTTCTGACACCAAAGCTTTTCCTTAGACCAGGTTCCATGGTCCTGAGTGGTAATTTTTACAGCTTTATTCTTTACTTTATAATGGCATCTCTCCTGGCGCGGGCGCATGTTTATAGAACGCAGTTTCCTAGAGACGTCCCCCTTTTCTCTAGATTTCCAAATTTATTAGCAGGGACTTGTTCACGTGTTGTTCCTTTAAACGCCGGTGCAGCTCTCTCTGCTCACCCTCCTCCCTCCAGTCTGAGTTTCATCTTTTGTATTTTCTGCTTGTCTGTCCTACATTAGGCTAGCGGGGCGCTTGTTTCTTTTTTATCACTGGGCTTTCTGAAGGATTCATTTTAAAAAAAAAAAAAACAAACCATCTCCCTAGGGACTCCAATTCGCTTTCTAGGTGAGCCCCTTTCGGAGCTGAAGGAGCATCAGAGCATCGGGAAAGACTTCACCCTGTTGGTGGGGACTCTTCTTGGCTTTTGCATCTCCGCACCCACCCCCGGGCCCTAGTTGGTCTTTCAGCATGCCCACGGGTCTCCTTCACTGAGTGAGGATATGCCAGCCAGCTACAGGGGTGGCTTTATTTATAACTTGACCCAAGATGTCCCCAAAGACTGTGAATTTCCAAGCAACTGGCTTGAGGGCGTAATGTCCTTCCTATTTTAAAAATAAAATATGGCTGGAGCTTGGGCCAACCATTTCTTCAATCTTACTTGGTCTTCAGGGATTTACCGATATTTCCTGTGACAATTTCTACTTGTCTTTGAAGATCTGAGCAAGTTTTTATTTTGTTTGTTGGGTTGTTCTTTGTTTTTGTTTTTGTTTTTGTTTTTGTTTTTTTGTCTGTTTTGGGAAGTGGTCTGGACAAAGCTGTTAATGTTGTCTATTACCAGGGTTTCCACAGATCTCTCCCTTTCTCTTCTTCACCCCCCCATTTTCCTCCTTCCTGCCTCTTCCCTACTGCCCTTCCCTATTTTCTTCTTCCCTCCCTCCTCTCCTTTCCCTCCTCTACCTCCTTTCTTCCATCCCTCCTCCATCCTCCATCCCTCCCCTCACTTCCCTTCCCCTACCTCCTTTCTTACATCCCTCCTCCCTCCACCCTCCCTTCCTCTCTTTCATCTCTCCTCCCTTCCTGCTGGTTCATGATCTACAGTGTGTTCAGTAGTTTCTACTTCTACTGTGACTGGCCTACCTCCTCCTCCTCTTCCCATCTTCTCTTCATTGCATGCAGAGCCAAGGACACAATGGGCGTGTGTGGCCCCCAGTGCCTTCTCTGTGCCCTTCTCTCTCATGTGCCCCTATGGGTCTTCTGTGGTTGTCCTTGTCTCCTTCTCCAGGACATCTCTTCTGTGGTCACTGCTGTGCACGCAGCCCTGTGTGCTCCTGACATGGCTGTTTTCAATCCTTACCTCTCCTTTCTGAGGTCTTGGAATTGGCCTTTGTTTTGAGACAGTCTTCTGTTCTTTCATATTTTGGTCAGGGCATCTTGGGGTCCCGGCTCATCTTACCTGAGGTCTAAGTGCGCTGGAGACTGTAGATTCCACGGATGGAGTGAGAACAGGGTTCTTGAGGTAGCTGGGCTAGGAGCTGGGTGTGCAGGGTCAGTCTGCTCTCAGCCCTCTCCTGAGCAGTAATGTTCAGTCTGCTCTTTGGCTGAGCTATTTCCTAAATAGAATCCTATATTATATAATAGTATTACATTAAATAAGAGGTCGGGACCATCGGTCGGAATCGCATTAGCAAAAAATAACTACATTCTGTACATTTCTCTCAGGCTAACTCTGGAGGCCTCATCCTGTTCTAGAGTTCATCACTGAGCCTCGGTCTGTGGTCTTCAGAGAGCCCCTTGCCTGGTGCCTAGTGTCGGTTATGTGCTTTCTGAGGTAGCATGGCTTGCTTTAGAAACAGCCAGAAGGGAACAGTGGGAGGGGGGTTTCCAGGAAATGGAGCTGGGCCACTGACCAGCTGCAGCTAAACGAGTCGATTTTTATTGTCAACTTGATCCAGCCTAGGATCATCTGGGAAGAGAGTCTGAATGAGGGATTGTCTCAATCAGGTTGGCCTGGGAGGATGTCTGGGAATGATTGTCTTCATTAAGTTGATTGACTTGGGAAGACCCAGCCCACGCTAGGCAGCACCATTCCCTAGCCTGGGATCTTGAACTGTGTAAGAGTGGAGAAATAGAATTGAGCCTAAGCAAGCGAGTGAGTGAGCATGAGCTTATTCATTTTGTTTTTCATTTCTTTCTGCTCTGGACTGTAGAGGTGATATGACCGGCTGTTTCTGCCTTGACTTCCCCACAGTGATAGCCTGTAACCTGGAACCGTAGGCAGAATTAAACCCATTCCCCCATAAGTTTCTGCTTTGGTCAGAGTATTTATCAGAGCGACAGAAATGAAACTGGGATACGTTAATGCAGCTGCTGTGGTCTGGCTCTACCCATCTCCCAGCTCAGTCTGAGCTGGGTCCAGTCTGCTGCCTCTCCTGACCTGCAAGTTCTTGGCAGGCAGATGTCCAGGAGAGCCTGCGGGCAGATTTGCGCTGTCAGCAAGCACTTCCTCTCGGAACAGCATGAACACACAGTGTAAAAGCCAACCCAGCAGTACTGTATGAGCACACTGGGGGGGGGGGGGGGATTCCAGGCTGTGGGCTGTCACAGGGAGTGGCTTCTGGGGAACATTGACATGGTGGGGTCGGTGGAGAACCTGGTCACCTGATAGAGTTCATGGATGGACAGAAGTATGCAATGGTATATATATTTTTTAAATTAAGTTTGAAAGAAGGACTCTCAGGGGGAACCATTGCTAGCCTCGTGAGCTGGCCAGATGGCAGCAGATGGCAGGGACAGGGTCATGGGAAGGAGTCGGGCCTGTTCCCTGGGAACATGTTGGTTCTAGCTCCACGAACAGCTGTTCCAGTACTGTAGCTATTTATGGTGACATCTGAACAGATGTTCGGTGTGACTGAGCCATTCAGTCTTCTGGGGGCACAGAAAAGAGACTCAGGCAACCTAGGTGTGGGCTGAGGATGTAGTACAGCTAGGAGAGGGCTTTCCTGGGGGGTGGGGAGGCATGCAGCCCTCGATTGTATCTCTGTATAAAATGGGCATGGTGTTGCACACCTACCAGCCCAGGTGAGGAGGTAGAGGTAGCAGGGTCAGGAGTTCAACGTCATCTTCTGCTACATCGTGAGTTTGAGGTCAGTCTAGGTTACACGATGCCCTGACTCAGTCCTCCACATCAATAATGACAGCCACAATTAAACCAAATGAATGCACAAAACCAAGAGAAACCTGTGTATACACATAATTTCTCTCATAAAGAAATTATAGTTTTTAGTCATTTTTAAATAAACAGTCCTGTACACTAAACCCAGAGCGTCAGTGGCCCATATGGGAACACACACGATGTCTCAACGCTCAGGCCTCTGTACAATATTAGTCACCTACCATAGGCTCAGCCAAGCTTCCTGCTTGGTTATAATGGACAAAGATAGATACCCCAGGTTTATTATCGAGTTCACATCGAGACCATCGATGCAGAGAAGACGAGGATCTCAAAGACACCTAGGTCCATGCAGCGCCTGTGATGTCATGTGTTGCAGGACAAATCGTGTGCCTTGCTTTCTGCTTTCTCTCCACACACTGTGTGAGTGTGTGTATGTGTGTGTGTGTGTGTGTGTGTGTGTGTGTGTGTAAGCTAGAGGATATAGAGAATAGATAACCTCAGGTATCATTCCTCACACTCCACCCTCTTGGTTTGACACAGGGTCTCTTACTTGCCAAGTGGCTCAGGCAGGCTCAGCGGAAACCCACCTATCTCAACCTCCCCGGCTCTGCGATTACAAGTGTGTACCATCCTGGTGGGCTTTTCTACATGAGTTCTGGAGATACATCTTAGTTAGGAGTTTGATTCTGTCAAGGGACACCATGACCACGACAAACATTTAATTGGCACTAGCCTCCAGGTTCAGAGGTTCAGTCCATTGTCCTGGTGGGAAGCATGGCAGCAGGTAGGCTGGCATGGTGCTGGAGGAGCCAAGAATTCTACTTCTTGATCAGAAGGCAGCCACGAGGAAATTCTCTCCTGCACTGATCAGAGCCTGTGCCTAGGATTCGGCAAAGCCTGCCCACACAGTGATACACTTCCTCCAACAAGGCCATACCTTCTAATAGTGCCACTGTCTATGGGCAAGCATTCGAGCATATGACTCTATGGGGTCCAAACCTTCTCAAACCACCACAGAATAGAACTTAGGCCCTCATGCTTGCAAGCGTGTCACCAACTGAGCTGTTTCCCCAGCCCCCACTCCTGCTCTTGAATTTCACCCCCTCCTTGTGTATTCCTGCCTAAGTGACAATGCAAGACTGCAGGGTTTGGATTTTTTTTCTTTCTTTTTTTTTGGATCTGAATATACTCTGCTCCCACTGTTTACCCTTTAAAATCTTGAGAGAATATTATAAGATTTATGTTCCATCAAGGTTTCAGCTGTGGAGAAAATTGCACCTAAGAACATGGCTAAATAATATGGCCAATGTTTCCTTGGATTCAGGCACTCTAGAGCCTTGGGCTAGAGCTGGATAGGTGACTAATAGTTTTCTGGAGGTTGGCATGCCAAAGGGCAACCTCAGCTCCAGAGCTCGTATAGAGTCTATGCAGATTGTGTCCAGGTAACATAAACGTAGCCTTTGACCAAGTTGGTTTTAGGTTTCTGTCTCAGAATGGCTTGGGTTTGGGCTGAAATGTCCCAGAGATCCATCGGAAGAGCCTTGTAGGAAGAAGGGTCAGTCCATGCACTGTGAGAAAACAGGTTCCCAGGGAGGACAAATGTCATCCTCAAGACCCAGTGTCTCAGTTCAGATACCGCACACACCAGAGCAGCACCATACCGGTTCCCCGCTCTTCCCTGCGGAAGCTCCAGGGCTCCTCAGTGGCATCACTCGAACCTCTGAGAAGCAGAGGGGGATGTGAGCATCAGGTATGGGAAGGGTAAGAGCACTGTGTGTCCCTCCAGCGGATTGGCAGCAGCCGGCAGCTGGTGCCAGGGATTGCAGGAGTGGCGGAGGCCACAAGTCTTTACTGCAGGCAGCCTGTCCTGCCCAGGGGAGTTCAGTCTCATTTTCAACATTGCCCAGGATTTGATTTGGACCTTCAGGTTACCAGTCTGCAATGCCCATCAGAGTCATAAACGGGGAATTCTAGAGCAGGTGCATGTTGGGAAGTGGGAACCTTAATCCTGCCACCCTGCTCAGCCTTCCTCTCTCTGTCTCCTTCTCTTCTTTCCAGGAACAGGTACACCTCTGTAGAGTGAGGAAACCTGCTGCTCATCCTATGTTATGCCTCATTTTAGGCACAACCCCCCCAGATTCCTGCTGTATGGTACCTTGAAAGGGAATATTTTCCTAGTTACATGCATTAAAAATGTTGTTTTTTAATTAAGAGCTTCCTCCCAACCTTCCTAATGCTGAGACTGTTTAATGTAGTTATGAATATACCAACTACAAAACTATTTTTGCTGCTGCTTCATAACTGTAATTTTGCTGCTGTTTTGAATCATAATGTAAATATCTGTGTGTTCTGATGTTCTTAGGTGACTCCTGCGACAGGGTCATTTGACAACCATCCTCAAAGGGCAACACCCACAGGTTGAGAACCATTGCTCAACTGGAATCTGGCGGAACCAGCTGACCTTGTGGGTTTTCCCCTGGGAATGCTACTGTATCCAGGGACATAGAGCCACCACACTCTGTGTGATGAGCATCCCCTTGCATGCTGCAGAGGGAAGACAGTCAGAAGGCTTAGGTGAAGGGGCACGGACCTAGAATTCCAGATCTCAGAGACCGAGGCAGAAAGATGGAGAATTCCAGGCTACATATGTTTGAGCTATACAGCAAGAGCCTGCACAGGCCTAGAATTCCAGGTCTCAGAGGCCAAGGCAGAAAGATAGAGAATTCCAGGCTACATATGTTTGACCTACACTGCAAGAGCCTATTTCCAAAAACAAATGGACATAGGGCAGGAGAGACAGCTCAAGAGAAGAGCACGGGCTGCTCTTGCAGAGCACCCAGGTTCACTTCATAGCATCCATGTGATAGGTCAAAACTATCTGTAATTCTAGTTCCAGAGGATCCGACACCCTCTTCTGGCCTCTGTGGGCATCAGGCATAAATGTGGTTCACAGACATATATGCAGGACAAACACCCATATAGAATAAACAAACAAGCAGATAAATAAATAGAAAAAAAACCCAGGATGGTCCAGAAACTCTTAGAAGCAGTACAATCAGTCAGGAGAAGACTCCGAGTTAGATAAGGGCAAAGGAGAGAAACTAATCCGTCATTTCTGCTTGGGTTTGGTTATTGGTGCTCCGTGTTTGTGTGTGTGTGTGTGTGTGTATGTGTTGCATGCACATGAGTGTGCAAACACACAGCATCATATGCATGCATGAAGAGGTCAGAGCAGGATATTGGATGCCTCCCTCATATCCCTTTTTACCTTATAGCCTTGAGAAAAGCTCACTGTTTCATTGGCTTTCTGTCCTATGAGTTCTTGATACCTGCCTGTCTCCCATCCCTACCTATGCCAGGTTACAGATATGCTCCTCCGTGTACAGCTTCTTACAAGGGTGAGGATTCTATCTCAGGTCCTCACATCTGCACAGTAACCACTGTTGCCTACACTGAGCCATCTCCTGTCCCTACTAATGTTTTTAATGTAAAGGTTTTTTTTTTTTTTTTTTAATACATAAGAACGTTATAAAATTGTAACTCACTATTCATGGATACATCTCTCTAACAACAACAACAACAACAACAAAAAGACAGGAGTGTTCAGGTTAGAATAGTCAAACAGATGTGTTCTGCCTGCCCATCAAAGAGCCAGGGTGACTTCCCAGAAACTTGCCTGTCACATGTCCCGCAGGTTAATGGTTTTCAGTATCTTTCAGAAATGCCTGTAGTGCTTGCATACTTTTTATTTACATAAAAGGAATGTCGTTATTTAGAGAGGATATGATTCTCTCTCTGGATAATTAGAAGGATATCCAGGATCTACTAGAATGTCATGGTAATAATCTCCCCAATGATGGTAACAATTGTTTTTCAAATAATGTGGTGAAAATAGATTTCATCCACAAATAACAGAACCATAAACAATTTAGGAATAACATATTGAACATGTGCGGAACTGAAAGAACCTGGCATCAGAATTAAAATCCATAAGACACACAGCCAGAAAGAACACACATAAAATATTGAAAGGCTCAAGATCTCCTGGTATAGTTTTCTGAAATTATAGTTTTCTCATTATGATCCAGAGAATAGTCTTTTCTTTAGAACTAATTAAACAAACGCATTCTGAAGTCATTCAAATTGTAAATGCATAATTAGGAAGGGCTATATGTTATTAATTTTTATGTATGTGTATTTTGTGGGTTTGAGTACAATGTGTGTGCAGTACCTGTGGATGCCAGTAGATCCCCTGGATCTGGGGTTACAGGTGTTTGTGAGTCTCTATGTGGGTGCTGGGAATCAAACTCCGATTCTTTTTTTGTTTTGTTTTGTTTGTTTTTTTTTCCACGACAGGGAAAACTCCGATTCTTTGCAAGAGCAATAGTGCACAGAAATACATGACCGCCAAACCATCACTCTAGCCTTGTGTGTACACAATTAGTACAATTTAATATATATCATTCCATAAGGAAACATCCAGGGATGTGGGTGCAATTTTCCCTCTTGTCCGTGAATTACAGTGAGTGTTATTTTTCTTTGTACTTTTCTATATTTTTCCTGCTATGAAAATTGAAATATAATAACTTATAGTCAGAAAATATATGCTACACAGGGTCTTCCTTCTCTTTCTTCTCAAGGCCTGCAACAGTATATATATGTATACATACATATATATACTCTTAGTAACTGAAGAAGATAGTTTTGAGCATCCCTGAACAGATTTCCCTTTCAGTCACTACAGGAAGGATGTTTTCCTTCATAGCTATTTTCATTGGTGTGGTGAAGGGATGGCTCACGTGTTGAATGAGAAATGTTCCCCATTGGCTCATGTGTTTTAACACTTGATACCCAGCAGGTGGCGCTGTTTGAAGAGGCTATGGTACCTTCAGGAGGCGGAGCCTTGCTGGAGGAAGCCCATTACTGTGGGTGGGCTTGGAGGATTGATAACTGTGCCCCATTTTCTGGTCTCTGAGTGGATGGAAATGTGATCAGCCCACTTCCTGCTCCCTCTACCATGTTTTCTACACCATGATGGGCTATCGTTGTCTCTCTGGAACTATAAGCCAAAATAAACTCATTCTTCCTTAAACTGCCTTCACAGCAACAGAAAAGGAATTCTACACATGGGTCGAGTTATTCCCGTGGCTGTTTGCCTGCCTTGTCCTTTCTCACTCCTTCAGCAACCCACATCCATTTATCTCACTTCGCAGAGCAGGGGACTAGGCTCAAAGACTCCTTCTAACTGGCACAGGAAAGCCATGGCGCCCTCAGGATTGGAATGACATCTGGATCCGGGTGCCTCTGCTGCACCCTTCCAGGGTTTCTATACATGGAGACAGGTTTTACCCACGACACCATCTGGCTGCTCCATGGAGACAGGCTTTGTCCACTTAAGAACCAACGAGGTTCTGTTTTTGTGTGTGTGTGTGTGTGTGTGCATGCGCGTGCTTGTATGCCTGCATGTGTGTTAGGGGATGAATGATATGCACATGCTTGTGTGCATACATACATGTAGAAGCAGGGGGTGAGACTCATGTGTCATTCTCTAGTTGCTGTCCCTTCCTCTCCTTCCCTCCTCTCCCCTCCCCCTTCCTCCCTTCCTTCTTCCTTCCTTTCGGTTTTTTTTTTAATTTTTTTT
>NW_022196905.1:122188377-122194443 GCF_008632895.1 Mastomys coucha | reverse complement strand
CCCCGTGTCTACTTTTTTTTCCATCGGCTCTGGGGACCAAAGTCAGGTTCTCATGCTTGTATGGCAAACACTTGACCGAGACTTCCCTCTTGGACCCACTTTTGCTCCCTGCTCAGTTAATTCAAATCTTTGCTTTGGACTTTGGGTGGTACCCTAAGAATTCAACTTAGCGTCCCCATAACTTTTGCGCAGCCCTGAAAGCTGTAGATGGGTTGCACCTGGTCCAGGAAGGGAGGCCATCAGTGGCTTTGGCTCTGTAGCTCCTGTTTTCTCCCTCGCTGTTCAGTGAATGCAAGGGATGTGTTGAGCACACTTCTATAGATTGTCTGACTCCGAGGATGACTGCTAGAATATTTGCTTTACAAATCGATTTTTTTTTTCAGCCATGTTTCCAAGCGTCAGTGACTAAAACCCCCAAAGCTGGGTTGAAATGGGGAGATTCGTTTGGTAATTAGATTTTGAGACATTGTAACCCTGGTTCTTGGAAATGTGTGCAGGAGCCCAGATCTGTGACTCTGGTGGTTCCTTCCCAGGCACCGGGGGATGGGGGTGGGGATCTAAATTAAAAATGTTCCTTTTGTATTTTAAAGTGGGAAGAGTTCAAGGCAGTGACAGTTTTTTAAGTCATTGAAAATGCACCACCCCTCCTCCATGACAGTGACTCAGAATAAATGATTTTCTTTCTCTCCACCACTTGGTTCTGGAATCAATGTTTAATCTTTGAGGAGATAAAGCAGACCCCATCACTGTATAGGTTGTCCTGTGCAGACATACATTAAATGCCCTCCTCCCCCGCCACCTTGAAAGCCCAAGGTCTCTTTCCAGGACTCAGAGCCTCTTTTTATTTCTGATCAATCTGTTTTCAGATCTCGGTTCTGCCAGCAACTCATATTAAAATATAAGCTTTTGTGATTCTGATGAGCTGAGCCCCGGTAATCCGGGGCCCTCTGGTCCATCCTCTGCCTCCGCCAAGCAAGACACTCCTAATTCGACTGTGTCTTGGTGAACAGTATTATGCAGGCTATTGAAATTAAAGAAATGTAGGTGATTTACATTACTTTACACTTCTATCTTTAGTAGAAAAGAAATGGAGGTGTCCCGGGACCACAGATATCAGAGATGAAATATTAAATACTGCAGTGCTTCTGGCTTCCAATGACAAGCACTAGCCTGAAAATCTCCTTCCATTGAAAAGAAACTCAGTTTCCTAAATTATATTTATTTATTTATGTGTGCCCACATACTGTGGAAATCAGAGAACGGCTGAGAAAAGTTCAGTTCTCTTTCTCCCACACTGGTTTCCAGGGATCAAACTCAGGGTATCAGGTGCGTCTACCCACTGAGCCATCTAATCAGCCCTAAACTTAGAACTTTACAAATGTGGATATTCTGGTTATTTGGAAAACTGCATTTATAGGGGGCTGGCTAGGAACACTTGCTGAGTCCTCAGGCTGATGGTCAGGGTCTCATGGAATGGTCTTGATTGAGTTGGAGGAAGCAGAGTTCCTAGGGTCCAATAGGGAGCATGGACCCTGGGGCTGAGGCAGCTCATGTTGTGGGTGCGGTAGACACGAACCTAGTATCCCACCCTCAGCCTGGAGGGGACAGAGGTGGTGTCTGGGTAGAGGGATCCCTGGGGGTTGAAATGAACCCTGGGGGGGGGGGGGGGGAAGGGGGAACCTATTACGCCCTAAGGAAAGGTTTCCTTGGTTCTCTCTGGTTCCTGCTGGCTCCCATTGGTTCTACGATCTAAGACACTTCGATTTTAAGGATCTGGATTTAACTATGAAGGCTGAAGATTGTACAAGCTCCTGGTGTACTGATGGGAACAGAAATAATTCTGGTATAGAGTGGGCGGCCATGTATGGTTCATCAAGAAGAGCCAGAGACCTCATGAAATCTACGCAGGCAGTTTCTAATTTTAATTAATTAATTATTTTCTAAAAAGACAGATTCTTGCTGTGTATTCCAGGCTGTCCTCAGAGTTGCTGTTTTTTCTGTTTTTATTTTGCAAGGGCTAGGATTAGAGGTTGATGATTTAGCAGGAGAAGAACAATGGGCTCCTGGTGATGGAACCCAGGGACTTCTGTGTGCTAGGTCAGTTCTTGGCCTCTGAGCATCACCCTTGCAACCCTCCTGGCTTTGCAGATGGATATCTTTATGGTCCCCACTCACTTAGGGAGTGAGGCTGTGTGCTTATATGACTTTCTGTTACATATATGGCTTTAAGAGGAGAGATAGAAAACCAAACCAGAGGAGGAGAGGTATTTGCTCTGGGCAGGGTGACCAAGCAACTGCAGAAGAGAGCTGGACTCAGCCCTGAGGACCGCAGATGGTTCTGCTATTCTTTCATAGGCTGCTCCTTTGAGAAAGACATAATTAAAAAAAAAAAAAAAGAACACAATGGAAAGTAAAAAGGGTTTTTCACAAGTTAATTTAAAGAATTGGCAATACAAATATGTTAAGGCATGAAGCCTTTTTAACATCCAACCCTGCTTGTGCCTGCAGTGAGCCGCTTCCTCCGAGAGCCATGGTGACATTCCTAGGTGGATTCCCCCCACCCCCCTCCGGCAACATTGTGCCAGAGGGCCAAGGTAGTTTCACCTGGGAGTCCCTCAGCAGTCAGCCTTGGCTTCCAGCATAGGAAGCTCCTGTGGTGTGGGCAGAAGTATGAAGAGTGTGGGATGAAGTAAGTCTGGAATCTGGAGTTGCTGATCTCACAATGGTTGGTCCCCACCCTGCTGAGGTCTCTGACTGGTACTGTAGGTATTCTCAGGTACATCACACTCCCCACCCCCTCCCCCCTGGATCCCTTGTAGGCCCTTCCTTTCTATAGTGTGATGTTCTTGTTGATAGCACCTGGACCATTCACTGCCTTCATTTCTCACAGACTGCAGATATCGAGGTCTTGACTAATTGAATTCCAAACTGAGTGCACCAGCCATTAGCGTAAGGGCAAGTACCATCAGACCGTGTGCAGATGAGACCCATTCTTCCAAACTCAATTCACCACTGACATATGTATATTTGGCCTCTCCAGTGAGATCTGGGAATCTAATTCTGGTTTGGTCACCCATCAACCCAACAAAGGAATATGGCTATTTTTTTTCCCCAAGTAAAGAATTAAGACCCAGAGACTCAGGGGCTGGAGAGACAAGCTCAGTGATTAAGGGACTGGCTGCTCCCCCTGAGGACTCAGGTTCGATTTCTGCTACTACATGGTGGCCCACCTATCTGTAACCCCAGAAAAGCGATTTATTAACAGGGATACTTTGCAGTCGATATTTCAGTCATTCTCGTCATCGTTTGTGCTTCTGAACATAGGAAAGTTTTCTGCTTTGTTAGGAACTCTCTGGCTTCTGGCTAAGTGGTAGGTGGGTAGGGGAGGTTCTCATATGTATTCTGAATACATCAGGCCATTTTGGTCCCATATAAGCTGACTCTTATAACAGTGTCATAGAGGGCAGATGGAACCTTCCCCTAGTAAAGAACTGTCCTTGGTCCTGAATTCAGCTTTAGAGCCCTTGAGGGTAGGGGCCTCTTCAGAGATGCAGGCACAGGTGACTTCAAAGCTCAGTACGTTCTATATAGGACATTACTCACCCATGGCTCTAAAGACACAAAGGAGGAGGAACCTATTGTGTCCTAAGGAAAGGTTTCCCCCGCTTCTCCCTGATTCCTACCAGTTCCTACTGGTTTTCTGGTCAGGAGACTTTGCTATTAAGGACCTGGTTTTAAATGTGAAGTCTTAAGCTTGTGGGAGCTACTGGTGTGTTGATGGGAAGCCACACATTTGAGTTTCAGACCTTCTAGACCAGCCTAGGTCTTACGACGGGGGGAGGCTTACATCTTGTATAAACCATTATATCTGGGGATCGCTTTTTAGAGTAATATTAACTGATAAAAAAAACCTGTAAATTTGTACTTGGCAAAATAATAGGTTTTGAAAATATGTTAGAGACACTTGTGAATGGCAAGCTGTCACACCGAGAAATCTGCCTCCAAGGTGACATTTCTCCATATCACCTCAGTTAGCTTCATGGGGTCTATTTCGTTGGGTGTTTAGAACTATTCCTATGATGTGGATAACAGAAATACTGCCACCCACTCAAGGATTAAGATGGGCGAGTCACATCCTACATTTATACCTAGGGACACAGGGCTATCTATCTGTATGGTTGGATCTGTGCAGTCCTGAGGAGACTGAAAACCAGACACCACACTCAGAATTTTAAAGGTTAAGAATGTGTGCTGGGTGTGGTGGCACATGGCTTTAATCCCAGCACTCAAGAAGCAGAGGCAGACAGATCTCTGTGAGTTTGAGGCCAGCCTGGTCTACAAAGCAAGTTCTAGGACAGCGGGAGCTGTTACACATAGAAACTCTTGACTCTAAAAACCAAAACCAAACCAACCAACCAAACTGATTAACTAATTAATTAAAGAATGTAATGCATAACAGATTTTCATGAGGTCCCTCTTTGCTATTAATTTTGCAATCTAAAGCACGCACAGCATCCCTAGACCTCTTGCTGCATCCTTGGTCCAGGAGTCAATGACATCCAACTCCATCCTGCCATTCCTTACAACCAAGGGCCCTGGGACCCTGCTCAAGGTGAATGCCTACCATGGGGGCTGTTAGTAAAGCACTGCTGAGCATCTTGTTAATCAGCACGCCCCTAGAAAGGTGGTTACTGCTGTCCCCTCCTTAGGGATCAAAGATAGATCCCAGGCACAAACTCCATGCTCCATGTAAAGGATGAAAAGCTGGGGGGATTAACAGCTCCCCCCACCTTCCCTTTCTGTTATTTATCTGGTCAGTGGGTCTCCAGCAAGACACTCTTATGGGAACAAGGGAACTGTGTCAGCATGTTTCCTATGGCAGCTTACAATCTCAGCTGCTGGTGGAACCAAGCAAGGTGTGAGTGGGTCTCCATGGAGACGAATCCCAGCTGAGGCTGCTGCTTCCTGAGTGTTGCTGCTGGGGACACAGAGCAGGTCACTGTGTCTTCCCCTCTCCTGAGAATAGGTGACATCCAAACTTCTGTGACATGCCTCAGCTTTTCCAGGCTAATGCTTGGCTTCTCACAAAGGATTTGAAGCAGGGGAGGCCAAAGGTCAGGAAAGTGTGGGCTTCTCTTGTGGGGCCTCTCTGCTCACCTGAGAGCCCCAGCAGGAGGTCAGGGCTCTGGGCTCTGGGATCTGGGTTAGTGATATGGCATCTTCCCAGAGACAATGGTTGTTGCTACTAAAAGAGAAGAAATAAATGTATTCTTAGGCTGGTGGACACCAGGGCAGGTATGTTTTAGCCATCAGAACTCATGAGGAAAAGGATGAATTAGTAGAGGGATGAGGAAGAGGAGGAATTGTGGGGGAAGAGGAGAAAGGGGGAAGAGGAAGGGTTGGTCATTTACCATTGTCTTCAATTATTAGATCCAGAACTTATTTTCTTTCATGACAATTATGAATTTTATAGTTGATAATGGAGATCTAGCTAATTCCAACCATCTGGAACAGCCGGTTCCCAAGATAAAACAAAACAAAACAAAACAATACTCAGAATTTAAGACCCACAATGCCAGGGTTATAGCACTATCCTATGAGATAAGTAAAGAGAAAGCCATGTCAGGATTGGCGTTCAAGTTTCTGCTTTGCATAGTGACCAGCGAACTGTGTACTTAGCCCGAAAGTCTCCAGCTCTCTAAAATTAGCCCCATGCAACGGCAACCTGCAAGTGATTTTCTAAAATGCTGGTGCCCAGGGTGACTGTACCCAGAGGTGTCACAGAATCCACAGTAATGCGGGCCCAATAGTGCCGAGCATTCAGACAAGTCTCCCAGGAGCCACAAACAGCTGGAGATAAATACAGGCAAAGCCCCAGATGTGCTTTCAGCAGTTTGAGCCTCAGGCTCCAAACGCTGGGCTCAGGACTCTGGGAGCGGCTCACACAGTGAGGAAGGAAAACTTGTACTTTACAGGGGCTAATTCCTGCTAACCATGACTTTTTGAGAGTAGGAGGGAAAGGAGAAAGGGTTGGTTTGTCTTTTTTTTTTAATTTTTTTAACCTAT
>NW_022196905.1:122182825-122188269 GCF_008632895.1 Mastomys coucha | reverse complement strand
TTTGCTTACATTGTTAAAAATGCTATGAGTAAGACAAAGTGATATTTCTTCAGCCGGTGTTCCTGTATCTTTTGGCTTTTACATTAGGCCACATTTAAAGCATGCCTGTGTCTGAGATTTTTCTGTTGGGGGCTCAGAGTGTCCCTGGCACTTAATAGAGGTCCGTGTGTTCTGTGAAAGATGGAGAGCTCAGGCATACTGCAGCTTGAGGCACACAGGGTGTGGTCGGACAGGAGATTGTCTGGTGACCCAAGGGTGGAGGAGGAGACAGGTGGAGGTCTGCAGATCAAAGCTCAGAAAGGGGACGAAGTGGAAACTTAAGGGTTCTTTGGGAAGTTAGTTGGATCATGTTTTGCTGGAGCAGACACATGAAGGAACATTTCATTAAAGAGGACACAGGCGTGAAAGACTAAGACTGACTCATGAAGAAAGAAAGAACGTTTAGCTGAAGCAGACACAGGAGAAAAGATATTCTACTAAAGCAGGCACGTGAAAGGACATGTGATGAAGGATTCTTTGCTAATGACACAGATGTATTGCATAGTTGAGCTGCATTTGTTGGGACTCCATAGAGAGAAATGCACCAAAAATAAAGTCCTGGTGATGTGATGCAGTTTTTTGCCATTTCTACGAACTCTGGCTGATTGGCAGAGTGATGTCAGCTGAGACAGATGCACGTGCTGAGGCAAGACCTATGCTGAGGCAAGGCATCGGGAGGACATTCGATGTTTGGAGAGTATAAATAGGACTTCGTGGAGTGATGGGGAGAGAGCGTGGCTTACTGTGCAATGCCCGCGTGTCTCTCAATTTCGCTTATCTTAGATTCTCTGAGAGAGGCACAGCCAAGAGAACTTCTCCTGTCATTCCTCCTGATCCCTCCTGCTGACTCTAGCCGAGGCTGAGGCCTGGCTGTCTCTGCTAGGTCCTGCTACTGCTGTGGTAAGCTGACTTTACTGAATAGGACTGCTGGTGTACCTGTGCAGTGTTTGTGAGTGGATGGAGCTGCTGCTGCCTGCTGACTTGTGAACTGAACTGAACTGCTGATTGCCAGACCACACAGACGGGCGTTGCCTCTAAAGAACCTTTCTAAACAGGTCCACTTACCCCTTTTTCTTTCTTTTCCACTACCTTTGGTAGGTGGTGGGCTACAAGAAAGGTTAAAGCATTTAAGAACCATAATTAAAAATAGGTTTTGAAAAAAATTAAAGTTACAGTGAGATTCACAGATCGAGTCTCATTCATAGATGCTTTGTCCCATGTGATTTTGGTTGGTTCATTTGTTTGTTTTTTAAGGTATGAGTTGATTGACTATTTTTACATTTATATATATTTATATATATAATATATATTTAAAATATATATATATATATATATATATATATATATATATAATTCATTTTATTTTATTTAGTCAAGCTGTCACTTATATAGCTCTGACTGGCCTGGAACTCAACTATATAGACGAGGCTGGCCTCAAACTCAGAGTTCCACCTGCCTCTGCCTCCTAAGTCCTGGAATTAAAGGCATGTGCCAACCATACTAGGCTTTGATTTACAATTTTTAAGTTCTGGGCAATGTATAAAGAATGTCCACGGTGTCACAGTAGCCAATGTGAGGCCTTACTGTCCCATTATCGTGGCAGCTTCTATCCAGCTCTTTTTCTAAGCATAGCGTCAGGTGAGCTCTGGTCACCTGTCAGGGGAACAGGCCCTTTCCAGCCTTTCAAAACCAATGTCATATAGAATAATGGCAAGGGATGCCTCCCGATAGCACCCTACCCTGGGAGAGGTGCACATTTCATGGCCCCAGCTTCCTGTAGCTCTTAGTGCTCTCTAAAGCAGTGGTTCTCATGTGGTCATGTGGGGTGTCAAATGACCACTTCACAGGGGTCGCCTAAGATGACTGCAAAGCACCGATATCTGCATTACAGTTTATAACAGTAGCAAGATTACAGTTATGAAGTAATAACAAAATAATCTATGATTGAGGGGTCGGGGGTCACCACACCGTGAGGAACTGTTGGAAAGAGTCCTGGCATTAGGAAGTTTGAGAACCACTGCTCTAAGGCTTTCAGAAGCCACTAACCCAAGTGCACATGATTCAGATAATTAAGGATGTCTTTGTTAACAAGGCCAGATCATAGGTCATGTGCAACTGTCGGGAACTCTGGTCAAAGGCACAGATCTGTTTTTCTGCTCAATACTAGAAATGTTGTTTAAAAGTAGCTAATGAGGAAATAGGCTTCAAAATAAATAAATAAATAAATAAATAAATAAATAAATAATGCCTCTTTCTTCCTCCTCACAAAGGACATTTCTCTTTGAAGCCTATTGTCTCATATTCAGGCTTTGGATCTGTTAAGTCATCTCTGCTACTTTTCCCTAGTTAAGAAGTGAGGAGTCACATGAATAATTAAGATACATGGTCTTTGTCTTCATGACTGTCTAATTTAAATATGTTTATTACTAGAAAGCTGGTGCTGCTGGAAGAAAAATGGATTAAGCAGTTAAATAGCTAAGAAAACTCAAGTAGGAAGCCAGACGATGTCTTTTTTTTTCTATAGTGTATCAGGAATAAGATTGATGTGGTTTTATTCCTCTGTGGGACAGTAGTACTCTTCTACATATTTGCTTCAGGTGGTTTCAAGCCCCTGCGGCCATCTGAGAACATTATATAGAAAATTCTGGAAATAAACAGTGTGTGTGTGTGCACTTTAAATTGCCTACCCACTGGATATATGATAGAATGTTGCTGGTCCAGATCATTCTGCCTGGTATATGAATCATCTCTGCAGAGTGACTCTGCTGTGTATTGGGCCCTCCCGTTAGTTCACTCAATGGTCACTTAACAACTGTCTCTTGATCAGACTCACTTTATCCTATTATCAAGGGATTCAAGTCACCTTGGAGGTTCAAATCACCACTAGTTTTATTAATAACAGTCACTCCGAAGTGATAGGCAGTGACATGGGGCAGCATCAGGGTGTGAGAGCTGAAAGAGAGGTTAGCTGCAGTGTCATGCAGCTACACAGTCTCAAGAGGGCTTCAGTAGTCAGTTGATAGTCATTGCTAGTCCCAGGTGACTCTGGGAGACTGGGATAGCAGGGGACCATGATATTTGACAGATAGAAGTCAATATTGAACTAGGTGTGTTAGCACATGCCCATGGTCATGGCATCATTCAGGAAGCAGAGGCAGAAAGATCATGAATTCAAGACCAGCCAGGGCACAGGAAATTTTAGACCAATGTGCTGTTCTAAAAAGCAATAGTTTTTCCCATGGTAAAACTATTTCACATGTTAATCTAAAATGTTTATGCAACAACAATAAAAACACAAGATCCTATCTCAAAACAATACCTCTCCACCCCCAAATAGGCCAGAATAACAGACTACCAAAATTTATAACCAGTTCAGAGGTTAAGAACACTGGCTGCTCTTCCAAAGGACCTGGGTTTGGTTCCCAGCACCCACATGGCAGCTCACAATCATCCATAACTCCAGTTTCAGGGTATATATGACATCCTCTTCTGGCCTTATCAGGCACTGTACTCATGCGGTCATATCCCCTCCCCTATTTGCACATAATTAAAAATAAATTAAATATTAAAATAACTTTAAACTTAGACTGTCTTAGTCAGGGTTTCATTGCTGTGACAAAACACTAGGACCATAAAGGAAGTTGGGGACAAAAGGGTGTATTTGGCTTACATTTCCAGATCGCAATCCATCATTAGGGGATTGGGTTTGGATCTGTCCGAGGTGTGGACTAAGGCAGATCAGGAGGTGTATGTAGCTTGTCCCTCCCTCATGGTTCCCATGTGGCTTTTCTGCAGAGTCTTTGCTTTTTATTGGTGTTGGTCTACAGTCTCCTCTCTGCAGACATGGTTTCTTCCCATGCCATCCTGTCCTGTCAGGACAGGAACTGAAGCAGGGCTGGAACCTGGATGCAGGAGCTGATACAGAGACCATGGAGGGGTGCTGCTTTTTGGCTTGGTCCTCATGGCTTGCTTGGCATCACCCACCACAAGCTGGGGCCCCCTCTCTCATTGATCATGAACTGAGAAAATGCCTTATAGCCGGAGCTCATAGAGGCGTTTGTCAACTGAGGCTCCTTCCTCTCTGATGACTCCAGCTTGTGTCAAATTGGCACACAAAACCAGTCAGTGCATAGACCAGTAGTGTTGGAAGGCCAGACTCCTGCCTGTGGGCTTCTGGGAGGCCTTTACAAAGATCCAACTTACCGTTTTGTAAGCAAGGAAGCCTGAGGCCAGGAATCTCCCCCATGGAGTGTGAAGCCAGCAGGCTTTCTGCTTCCCTGTGATGAGCAGACCTGGTTCCGGGACCACTGACTGTTCAGATGGACCTGATACACACAGTATACCAGTGAGACGCCTTTGTCTGCTTGTTCCCCATGGCTTTGCCTTAAAAAAAAAAAAACAAACAAAAAACCCAACAACAATAACAACAAAAAACAAGTGTGTAAGTGCAGACCCCATTCTCTTTAAACCACCAACACGGCTCAAGTCCATTAGGTGGTGAGTCTTGGTGTCTAGCCAAGGAAGAGAAGCAGAGTAGACCAGGTTACAAAGTAACAAAACAGGAGGCAGGCGTGGGTAGTGGGTAGAATGTCTGATGATAGAGTACTTTCCAGATACATTGTAGGCAAGCCGATGATAGACCGCTGTATGTGACTGGGCTGTGGGTTTATGAGCTGGACTTTTCTTTGCTCGCTAATACTCCATTCAACCTGAAACTCTGCCTTACTGTCCACCCTAGGACCATCCCTGTATGCCTGTCTTCCTGGACTGATTTCCCAGCATGCAGTTCACTAAAGATCTACAGATAGGCTACTCACAACTTAATGGGTTTCTTCCTGCTCTATCTTGATAGGAATTTTAAGTGGGTCAGTAGTAGCACTGCAAGAGACCTAGTTATTGGCAGCTTTTGTAAGCCTGGGCTACACAGCAGCTGCAGAGAGCTGTACACTGCAGCAGGCGAACCTTCTTTTGTCATAGCTCTTGGGCGGTAAGCAGATACAACTGTGTGTAGCTTCCTCAAGATGGCTGTGCAGTGCTGGCACCAGGGGTGTTCATTTGGCTATTTGATTGATTGTTCTTTGCTCCAGGCAGCCTGCCCACCAGGGAAGGACCTATGGGCTACCTCCATTAGCAAACCAAATCACCTCAATCCCCAATGTCTTAGCTTATTTAAAGGAACATGCACATCTGAATGAATGCTTATAATAAATTTATCAGTGTCAATATGATTTTTTTTTTTGCAGTGCTCAATATTGCTCGACTTAGGCCTGATGGCCCAGGAAGAGGTAGAGCTACCTCATTTATTGACTGTAGAAAAAAATACATTAGAGATAGAGGGCAGCCGGGCGGTGGTGGCGCATGCCTTTAATCCCAGCACTTGGGAGGCAGAGGCAGGCAGATTTCTG
>NW_022196905.1:122162344-122182770 GCF_008632895.1 Mastomys coucha | reverse complement strand
AAAAAAAAAAGAAAGAAAGAAAGAAAGAAAAAAAAAATAAAAAAAGAGATAAGACAGCAGATAGAAACCGTATCTGCTCACTTGTTTACTTATACATGTATGTAATTATTTAATATGTGTGTGCACATCCATGCATGCACATATGTGTGCACATGTATGGGGGACAAGAGGTCATTTTTGGATGTTGTTCCTCACATGAGCTACTTTGGTTTTGAAATGAGATCACCCATTGACCTGGAGCTTATGGAGTAGGTTAGGCTCAATCTGCCAGCCCCAGGGATCTGGCTGACTCTGCCCCCCCAGTGCTGGGATTACAGAGGTGTGTCACCATGTCCAGCCTCCCTCTGGCTCCCCTGTGCTGGGATTACAGATGTGCACCACCACACCAGGCTTCTGTATGAGCTCTATGGAACTGAAGTCAGGTCTGACTGCTTGTGTTGCGGCAAGCGCTTTACTGGCTGAGCCACCTTTGTAGCTCTAAGCATACAGTGATGGTCTCACTAACCTGTGGAGATTGGTTATGTGTGTATTTTTTCTCCTGCAGATTTCATGTCCTAGGTGTGGACTGAGGCAGATCAGGAGGTGTAGCTTTCCCCTCTTGGATGGTTCCCAGTTAGCTTTTCTTGTAGAGTCCTTTGCTTTCTGTTGGTGCTGGTCTGCTGCCTCCTCTCTGCAGACACATGTTTCTTCCCATCCTTTTGTTAATGGGCCCCCACTTCTGTCACAGAAATGCTAAGAGATGCAGAGACATGTCAGCCTCAAAATCCCTTACCCCCAGCACAGCCAAAGAATACCGGATCTTCCTCCTTGGGAGGGCTGAGATTTTGTGCAACTTAATCAAAAGGCTTACCAAATTATTGTTTCTCCTTTTATGTGGCAGCGGAATCAAAAATTCAAAACCATCCTTGGCTATATAGTGAGCAAAGGCTCAGCCTGGGCTATGTGAGAGTTGGTCTCAAAACAAAGCAATCAATCAAACAGACAGAAAGAGGTGTGGGGACAGTAATGCTACATGACCGGTCAGTGGCTCCTGTCAGAGCATTTACCTCTTCTGACTCTCTAATGATTAAATAATGCTGTTTTTTGCTGGGATAAAATATTGGCAAAAGCAACTTTAAAAAGGAAAGTTTTAACTTTAGCTCCCAGTTGAGGGTACAGTCCATCAGTGATAGGGAAGACATGGCGGCAGAGTGTGAGGCAGCTGGTTACATTGTATGCAGTCAGGAAGCAAAGAGAGACAGTTGCGGGTCCCCCTTTGTTTTCTCTAATTCTTTGTTTATTTTGAGACTGGGTCTCCTCTGGCTGCCCTGGAACTCGCCATGTAGCCCAGGCTGTCCAGAACCTGTCTCTATTTCCTAAGTGCTAGGATTAGAGCTGTACACCACTACTCCCGATCTCCTTTTCTCCTTTTCTTATAGTCTAGGTCCCCAGATCATTGGAGAGTATTGCCCATATTCAGGATGGGCCTTTCCTCGCAACTAAACCTCTCCTGAAGCCTCCTCACAGACTCACCCTGAGATACATCGCCATGGTGATTCTAAGTCCTGCCAAGTTGACAGTCAAAATTAACCATTGGACCGGTCCCATCCAGTTCTCTCGTACTTGTTTATTAACAGTGTGACAGAGAGGCTCTTGTAATGCCTATATTTACAAGTGGGGCGACCTGGTTTGCTCTGGCCTCCCACAGTTGATCTGGTTCAGATTCTAGCTCTTGGGCTCTGGAGGTGCAGCTGGCAGCCGTGTTAGTGAATACATCTCATGTCACTCCTCCCTTGCTTCCCCATGTATGAGCTTTTTGCTTTTGTTCATGTCATATCTTAGCTCATACTTTGCCCTGGTGTTTACTTTCTGAGAGTCACTAGGCAAGCTTCAAAGTCATGTAGTTAGTTAGTGTTTTCCCAGGGTGAGGTTTAATCTTGCTTCGGACCACTCGTCCCTGGCTCCCAAACCGTTATCCTCACCTCATCACCTCACCCAGCAGCCAGCTGGAGGCAGTGAGGCCCTTTTCTGATGGCTCAGATGGAACCAGCTTTAGATTAACAGCTGCTTTGGTGGAGGCATCCTAGTGACCTCTCAGGAGAGCCCAGACAATTGATATTGGTGTGGCTGTACACTAGGGAGGTCATCTTGTGAGCTAGAGTAGACCCATTAAGCAGAGGGAACTGTAAGAACAAAGTATAAGAACGAAGGAGGAGACAGAAAGATGGTCGAGCAGGTAGGAATCCTGGCTGCTCTTGCAGAGGACTGGGTTCTCAGCACCTACGTAGTGCCTCACAGCTGTCTGCAACTCCAGCACTAGGCTATCTGATGCTCTCTTCTGGCCTCTGAGAGGAGCTCTGCTCTCACAACTCTCTGTGTGTCTGTCTCTCTGTTTCTGTCTCGCGCTCTCTGTCTCTCTCTGTCTCTGTCTGTGTCTCTCTCTGTCTCTCTCTCTCTGCCTCTCTGTCTCTCTCTCTCTGTCTCTCTCTCATGCAAAGATCATTTTTTTTAAAAAAAACAAAACAAAACAAAACAAAGAAGGATGGAACTATTCTCTGAGGAAAAAGAAAACATATCCCATAGTGGTGGACCTGTGTAAGGTGGCCTATGTGCTGTGTGGCCAGGGATCAACTGTCATTCCTTCAGGACAGTTGGTTAAAGTCCTTCTGGTGATGCCTCCTTCCGGCATCACCAAGCTCATTGTGAGGCCAGCACTTAGTAGGTGTGCAGCCAGCCCCTCCTTGCCCCTCCCCCAGACATCCATTTAGCAATCTCAGTAACCTACTGTGCCGGATGCTGTCTTCCTTGCTGACCCTGTGACCAACTGAGAACACTGGCGACCTTAAGACCACCCCCAAGTCACTTGGACTGTGAAGTCGTATGGCTGTGACTTGAACAAATTACACTCAGGGAGGCTCTGTGTCCTTTCCAATATATCCTTACGTGGGACTATTCTGTACCACAATGTAGAGTTACATTTCATGGAGGTATGTATTTTTGTATATGGGACTGGGTTTCATAAGGGTATTTCATGCTGGTAGGTAATGTCCTCCGAGTAAGTCCCCCTTATACCGTCCACCTACCACATCACCCCATCCTTCCGGTTAGTTCCCTTCGTCCTCTCCTGACTGCTTCACTCCTATCACACGTCATAGGCACACTTAGGCTTTGACATAATATGTAGGATCTTCCTTAATGTGCATACTACAATCCTCCCCCAGGTACCTGTACTTTCCAGCAAACGCCACAGTCTTGTTCTTTTCACTGTTGATGGACACCGGGGTTGCTTCTGGAACAACCTTTATGAATAGTATGGTGATAAATACAGGCACACAAGTATCTGCTGGCTACATGCTCAAAGGTGGTAAGGCTGGGTCATGTGGTAGGTCTTTTGTTAGGGTTTGGGGATCCTCCGTTACAGGAACCGTCCTGGCACCCACTGCCTTAGTTTGTTCTAGGTCTTGGTCCAGACAATTCTCCCTGCCCATCTTTAGGGATGCTCACCACATACCCTCCTGCTACATGAGCCTTCTCTCTGTTCTTGGGACTGGTTACACTTATTGCTACCACAAGACCTTTGCATGGGTTCTTCCTAGAACGAATACCTTCTTTCCTCCCTAAGCCAGCTCATTCTGGAAAGCCAGTGTGTCCTTCCATGGAGAAGTGTTCGTGGGTCCCTTAAGGTCAGCACCACCATGCCCTGACCTGCATCTCCACATAGCTTCCCTTCACAAAAAAGCAGCTCCCTGGGTTGTCTCGTCTGTTTACCTGTCATGGTCTGTGTCTCTCTGCCACACCCTGTCACCGCTCACTGTGTCTTCGACTCTGGATATCAGATGAAGGGATGGCTGTGCCTTTCTCATTGGGCTATTTCATGAGGACAGATTTCCCCAGGGAAGAGGTTTGTGTTCCCCAAAGGCCATTTGTATCCAGGATGCGTGGGCAACAAGAAGTGGCTGCTGCCCAGAGAAGTGGCCTGTGTTCCCTCAGGCCGGCTCTAACAAACCCCTGACTTCTTCCCCGGACTGCTCTGCCACACAGGGATGAAAAGGGTTCTGTTTACCCTGGCTTCCTTTCCTCCCAGTGCATCAGCAATGAATCTTGTGCCCTCTGTCAGTGTTCACAACTTCTCACCTCCCCGTAGACCCTGAGAAAGAGAGCCGGTGAGCAGAGATGTCTACAGCAGGCTCTGCTCAAAGGCACCCGACTTCCGCCTCACGGGGTCCCAGGAGCTGGGCTCAGCCAGCCTTGGGAAAACTCGAAGGGCAGCTGGCCCTCCTGCTCTCAGCTGCTTTCAATGTCTCCTTTCAGACTGGCTGCCTCTCTCCACTTCCTGCCCTGCTTTTTAGAGACATGTAGGGTCTGTTATCAGGAGAAATGGAGACAGTTGGCAGACACTAACTCACAGGCTCACACATACAAGAGGCTGGACAGTTGTGTTCCAGAGGTGTCTGCAGGGATCCTGAGACTGGTGGCTCATGGGAAACTCACACAGCTGTGCCCTGGGTAGGATGTGCTTTCCCTACGCAGCATCAGGACCTGGACAGCTGAAATCTAAAGGCATAACAACTCTCTTCAAAATAACTGAGTTTCCTCCCCCTATTCCATGCAACGATCTTTGCAAATTATTATTATTGTTTTTCAGTCAGGGTCTCATATGGTTTGGGCAGATTTGCTATGTAGTCAAGGATGACCTTACACTTCTGATCCTCTTGCCTCTGCCTCCCCAGTGTTGGGATTATAGGCATGCCCTACCATGCCTAGTTTATGTGATGCTGAAAATTGAGCCCAGGGCTCTGTGCATGCTAGGCAAGCGTTTTACCAGTTGAGCTATATCCCACCTCTAGAATTCCCCAAATTAAAAGACCAAATTCCTTATGAAATATGGAATCCACTTCAATAAATTAAAAAACAAATACAGGTTGTTTTCTAAAAGAGTTGTGCTTTTTTTTCTCTCTCTCTCTCTCTGGAAAGCCTCAAATTATATGAACTGAATTTCTCATGCATATCTAACAGAGCTAAATTCTTTGGGTAAGAAATGACTTAGCTAGTTCTGTTCGGTTTGCACCGCGCACTCTGTACTCCTGAAAGAGGCTGAGATAGAGAGATAGCGTCTCACACAGAAATGATTATAGACTTCCACTGAGGAAAACAAAATGAAGTGTGTGCCATCCTGTGGTCCTGTTTGGATCATGAAGAGCGTGGGGAAAGGCAGTGACCTGAGATGCTGCTGGGCTTTCTGCATGTGTGTTGGGGGCATCATGGATAGCATCATGTCATAAAGTGCTGTCAGGCATCACAAACAGGTGCCTCTGTGCTTTACATGCCTCAGTTTCCCTATCTGGTAAATGAGATTTGATTTGATTCAGTCGGGTTAAGCGATTGTGGGACAAGCATGAGAACCTGGGTGTTGTCTCCAGGACCTTGGTAAATAATCAGGTGTCTCTGTGAGCTGGAACCCCAGCGCCAGGACATGGAGACAGGAGCGTCTCCCTGCTCACTTCCCTGGGCGGTGTAGAAGGATGAAGGAGCTCCAGGTTGGGTGAGAGACTCTGTCCGAAAAGATGAGCAATTGAGGAAGACAGCTGACATCGACTTCCCATCTTCACAGGCGTGCACACACCTATGTGAAGTCACACACCTACCTGCACATGCAAAAAACAAATGCATGAACAAATGGATGAAAAAATAAACTGAGGCGAATGACGCAGTAAGCTGTCATATCCACAGTGTGTGTGTGTGTGTGTGTGTGTGTGTGTGTGTGTGTGTGTGTGTGTTTGGGGACATGGCTGATTGGCATTGCTAACCAGCAGGTAACCTCTACTCAGAACGAGTAGAAACGTCTCCCTGAGGCAGTGTCCTCTGACTTTGGCTATGCAAGGTGGATTTTTTTACTCCTTTATTGTTTTCGAGACCCTTGTGTGTTTCGGAATTTAGCAGCAGCAAGCTTGAGCAAAAGACTGTTCGGGAGGCTCCTGGGTGGCCTGATTTTGCAGGTGGTTCAGTGGGAGGGGATGGTCAATTAGTGCCCCATCTGTGTTGCTTGCGGGTCATATCACATGCTGCATAGGGATTCAAAACACCCAGCTGGTGCATGCCAGAGCTAGGCTTCGAACTCATGTCCTGTTCTGCCTCTATGGAACAATCAATCAGTACCCTGTCTGCCCGGGGACCTAAAATACCCAGCGGGGAGGAACAATCCTTCACAAGATATAGAGTCGGTTGATATATAGTAGGTTGTGGGTGTGTGTTTGGGAGAGAGCAACACCCTCAACATGGCTGCCTCTGCACCAGTGTCTGCCCTCAGATCCCTGGGATAAGCTTGACATAGATGGGAGGCAGGAATGGATGTGTCTTTGGGGCCTCAGTGCTGTTGAAGATAATAAGAAGCCAGCAGTACTAAGGCTTCCTTCATTGGTTTTAAAAAGGCATTCCAGCAACTGAGAGACTGTGTTCACCATGGTGCATAAATGCTACCTGCATGGCCACATGTGCATTGACACGTACACAGGAACATGTGTACATATGCAACTATACACGTGCATCCATGCACACACAGACGCAGACATGCATGTACACATTTGTACACACAAATGGAGCTGAAACAAGAACCTTCCTCCCACTCCCACCAGAGGTTCTGTGGTATGTGCTTACACTGTGTAAAGTCCCTGCTGCCAGGGTAAAGCCTACAGGGATTCCAGAGGCCTTGGTGGTTGGCTGGTGGGTATAGCATCCCTTTATAACGATTACTCAGGAACAATTAACTCCAGAGTGTTTCCCCTCAAGGCCCCATCCTCTCCTCCCGTGTGACAAAAGTTGTCACTGCCCTGGACAAAGCCACCTTGGAAGGGAGCCTTCCATTCTCAGGCACTCTAGAAGTGTCAAGGAATGCCTGTTGGATGGAGCCCAGAGGTGGGGCCACCTCTGTCTCTACAGTGTGCTTCTTACATAATTCCAGGCTCTTCTCTTCAGGCTCTGAGTCTGCAGGCTATTTCTCCCCTGAGCCACTGCTGCGCAGGCAGCCCCCATGCCCCACACGCGCCGTACTCAAGGCGTGTACGAGAGCTTCTCAAAGATAATTGGAAACAAATGTGATTTTTTTTCTCCTTACCTGGGAATGGTAGACACAGGCTGTCAAGCAGAGAGGAAAGCCACTTGAGCCTTGGCGTGAGGAAAATCCTCAATAAATCTGCATTGCCTCCTGGGTATGAGGCTGCGCTGGGCTAAGAACAATGGATGGCCCCATCTGTCTGTGGCTGGGGTGGAATGTAGGTACGTTTTCCAAGTTTGGTCTAGAGAGGTTGTGGCTTGCAGCTGAGACCAGGCCCTGACCCTGTGGCTACTACCATGATCTTCATTGATGGCTGCCTTGTGCTGGTACTTTACAGGCCTTCAGTGGCTTACCTAAAGTTACTGTTTAGTAGGATGGCCACCCCCACACACAAACGGGACATCGATGATGATGATGGGGGTGTGGAGAAACTGGAAACCCGTGAAGCTGATATGGAGAATGGTTTGGCGTTACTTAAAAAGAAAAAGTCGGGAACAGGCCTGGGTTGGTAGCTCCCACCATAGAGTGCACCTTGCAAATAGGACTCTGGTGTGATCCCTAGGGTCAAGTCAAGAAGCTGAGCATGGGTAGCATGCAGTTGTAATGCCAGCACCAGGGAAGCAGATGCAGGCAGATGCTTGGGGGCTCACTGACCATCTAGTCCTGCCTGTCTGGTGAGCACCAGCCCAATGAGAGACACCGTCTCCAAAACCAAGTTGGATAATGCCCGAGGAATGAACTTCTACCTGCATGATCACACACACATATACTTGCACACATATGCTCAAGGCCACACATGCAGCTACACATACATGTATATGCACACAGAGACACATAGATGCATGTAGACATGTGAATACACGCACATACATTCATGCATTCACATACACATCGAGACGCACGTCCCATGCATGCATGTCCCATGCATGCATGCATGCAAGCACACTTCTTTTCCACCAGGCAGATGTTGTCCATTTCTTCACAGCTGGTTGTTGTGAAACTCTGCAGCCGATCTGTGTATAACATGAGACAGCTGGGGAAGAAAGGCCTGCAATTTGCTCAGCTCTTTTTAAATTCTTTTCCCAGTGTGTTGAAGTAATTTTGCTTTTCAGCCTTTCTCGACCCTATAGTGGTGTTGTTGTTTGGATCTGGGTAGGCGTCCAGGGGAAGAGCAGCATACTGGGGCCTCAGGAATTTCATTTCATGCTTTTCCAGGCTGAGGAGGATGGGGGTGGGGTGGGGAACCAAGGCAGGTCGTGTTAGATGCACCATGAACGTCTAACTCTTCTGAGTCAGAGGAAAGTAAATGGGAAGGAAATCACAATGATTTTATCATCGCTCACAGCACAAATGCAGGGAGTTCAAGTAGTTTACGCATTTGTAAAAGTCTTCTCAACTGATTTAGCAGGAGGAATGCTCCAGACAGGCACATGTCTCAAAACCTAAAGTCCTACAGCAAAAGGCACTTGCAGAGCTTGGCTTCGAAGAAATCATCGTCCACTCAGACTAGTAGAGCAGGCTATGCATGTGTAAAGCAAGCTAAGTGTGGTGGAGATAGGCCAAAGGGCCTTATAGTTGAAGGTCAGTCAGATGTTGACATTCTAGCTCCCACCCTCAAAGATGCTGAGGTGATATTTCAGAGGAAATGCCAGGCATCATTGAGTGTTCAAGTCTCTCAAGTTTTAGAAGTTGATATAAGATAGAATAAAAATCAGATCAGGTTTGGTGGTATATATGTATATTCTTAGCCCCAGAAGCCAGGAGCAGAAGGATCGCAATTTAAAGCTAGACTCTCTCTCTCTCTTTCTCTCTCTCTCTCTCTCTCTCTCCTCTCTCTCTCTCTCTCATCTTAGTGGTTTGGCTATATGGCCCAGCAGTAGAATACTTATTTAGAATCCCCCAGGGAGGGGCTGGGGGCTGCTCGCCGGCTAGTTAGCCTAGCCTACTTGTCGAGCTGCAGGCAAGTGAAAGATCCTGTCTCCAAGAATAATATGGATGGCATCTGAAGTTATGCCCACCCTCCCAACACACAGTCTTACTACTGTGAAGAGACAACTCGACCAATGTAACTCACAGAAGAAAGAGTTTAATTGAGGGAGGGCTTGCTCAATGTTTCAGAGTGTGACTCCATGACCATCGTGAGGGAAACATGACATTGAGGATGATAGCAGGCAGGCACGGTGGTGGAACAGTAGCTGAGAGCTTACCTCTTGAGGCCACAACCAGGAAGCAGAGAGAGAAAAAGAGGTAATTGGAAAAAGCTTGAGATTTTGATACCTCAAAGCCCCACCCTCGGTGACACTCTTCCTCCAATAAGGCCACACTTCCTAATCCTTCTCCAAAATAATTCCTCCAACTGGGGACCAAACATTCAAACATATGAGCCTATGTGGTCATTCTTATTCAAACCAGCACCAACACACACACACACACACACACACACACACACACACACACACACACCACACACGCACACGCACACGCACACGCACACGCACATGCACATGCATCCCTTTAATCCTGCCAGCCATTATGTAATCCCGACACTAAGGAGGCAAGTGGCAGGAAGATCAAGGCTAGCTTGGGCTGGTATTCCTTCTTTTGATAGAAAATCTGCTGTAGCAATTTCAGGTCTGAGATATAGTAAACATTATTTTTAATCCAATAGTTGAATACAATAGTGTCGTATTCACCTTGAAAGGTTCTAATTTGGTCATGTGCTGTCAAGAGAGCAGGAGTGTGACTGTGTACCTGAGTCAAGAAGGTCCAGTGGGTTGTAATGGAGTGGCAGGATCTCAGGAGCCCACAGCAGCCAGCATACTTGCTGGCGCTTGCATAAGGGAAGCAAAGAATAGGAATGGATGGTTGGAACTCGTCTTTATCTGGGGTGTGTGGGAGTGCGTGTGGAGAGTCCTCCATAGAGGTAGACCATGAGAAACATATGTATACCTGGTATATTAGTTAGGATTTTACTGCTGTTAACAAACACTATGACCAAGGCAATTCTCATAAGGACAATACTTAATTGAGGCTGGCTTACAGGTTCAGAAATTCAATCCATTATCATCAAGGTGGGAGCATGGCAGCATTCAGGCAGGCATGGTGCAGGGGGAGCTGAGAGTTCTACATCTTCACAGGATGGCAACTAGGAGAAGACTGGCTTCCAGGCAGCTAGGATGAGGGTCTTAAAGCCCATGCCCACAGTGATACACCTACTCCAATAAGGGCACACCCAACCTAATAGTGCCACTCCCAGGGCCAAGCATCTACAAACCACCACGCCTGGCATCTCAGTTTTAGGAGCTAATAGTGAGCAGAGGAGCAAAGGAAGACAGAGTCCATGGGAGGAGGAAAAATAAATGAAAAAGACAGAGTTGGGGGCTCACTTGGTTTCTGAGGAAGCCCAGGGCTGTTCACTCCTGTAGGTTATATCTAGAGGCTTGTAGAGGGCAGGCATGTGGGGACAGTTCAGCCAGGTGGATAGATGGGGTGCTGCTGCCAGCTTCAAAGAGACAGAATGCTCTGAGGAGTAGCAACTTCTGTCTAGTTCCGGGATGTCACTAGCTCTTCTGTTATAGCCAGGCAGCCTGGATCCACTGTGGTGCCGTACCTGGTGGAAGATAAAAGCAGACAGAGCAGGAACCTGTTCGTGCGAGTTTCAGCCCAAGGGCTCACAGTCCAGGGTCTGAACTGGAGGCTGTTGGTTATAGCCAAGGCGTGGAACTGAAATCAAGATGTGTTTGTCAGTCCGAGGTTGAGGATGAACCTGAGTAGGGTCTTGTCTCTTGTCTCCTGCACCCTGTCCATTGACTGTTCCTGATTGAACCTTTAGTTTTCCTTTACAGTGTTGCAGCAGAGTGTATAGAGTTGACAATGGGGAGGGAGGGAGGAAAAAAGGGAGGAAAGGAGGGAGGGAGAGAAGATAAAAGTAGAGAGAGTAGTTATGTCTTCCAGTCTTGGGTTGCCTTAGTCTTTCTCCTGGTTCTTTTGAAGGCATTCATTTTCTAACAGATTAAAGGAAAAGAAGGCGCATAAGCTTCCAGTAAATAGCAGTTCCTGGATCCCTCACTGCACAGATACTGCGCTAGACATGGTCACATCCATTTGAATATATAGACTGGGGATAATGTGCTCAGCTTGTCACCCAGACTCTTCTGTTTAGAGCATGCCATCACATAGCAGAATCTTTTAATGTAGCTAATAGGCTCCATGCAAGATGGTTAGCCTGGTCAATTCGACTGAGTTTCTTTTGCTATGTTTTTTTTTTTATGATACCTAACTTTTGGTAATCAATTAAATGTGATTCATTTATAAAAGCTACTGTTAGCATAAGAGGCAACCATTGTGAAATGCAAAAAAAAAAAAAAATGAAGAGCAAAATAAAATCTGGTTATAGTTCATTAATGAGATACAATTATTAAAACTCTGTGAACATTGTTTCAGATTTTTTAGTGTATAATGTGACTATTTGTTTGGGACCATATGTATTTATTTATGTGCTATATCAGCTATTTTCTTTTAGAAAAAAATGGTTTTTTTTATTATCTTTATGGGTGTGTGGCATACATGTGAGTACAGTTGAATGCAGATGTCAAAAGAAAGCAGCAGACCCCATCCAGAGGTGTAGCTAGAGCTACAGATGGTTGTGTGCCTCCTGTGAATGCTGGGAACAGAATTTGGATTCTCCATAAGAGCAGTAATTGCTATTAACCAAAGGGCCATCCACCAAGCCCTGATCTTTTGCTCTTCTCATTACTACGACAAAGTGCCTGAAGCAACTGAAGGAAGGTAGGGAGGGTTTAGTTTAACTTATACTTTGAGTGTAAGGCCCACCACCATCTTGAGTCATGGCAGCAGGAACGGCAGGCAGCTGGTCACATTGTATCCACAATCAGGAAGCAGAGAGAGGTGGATGCTGGTCCTCAGCTCACTGTCTCCTTTTTATTCAGTCCAGCACCCTGGCCTACGGGAGGGTGTGGCCAATACTCAGGATGGATTTTTTTTTTTACCTCATTTAACCCAGTCTAGAAACTCCTCAGACATGCCTCCAGGCTGCTTTCCATGGTGACCCTAGGTCCTATCAACTTGACAATCTAGACTGCCCACTAGGCTTGCTATTTTATTACGTATATTTTGGTGTAACCGTCAGTATGGAGATGGCTGTGTTGGGAGGACAGACCCTACAATATTAGCTCTTTTACCCATCAGATGTTAATCTCTGAGGCATATGGATTTCTTCCTGTGAGTCTCTAGTAGGAGGCTTTCCTGAGAGGAAGTCCCCAGCTACGGCCTGGTCTAAGGCTCCTACCCGCTAGATCTTCCATTGTTAACATGAATAGTTAACATAAGAGTGGGTGATGCAAAGACAGATTTAAAAATGTTTAATATTTATTTAGTTTATACATGTGATAATTTTGCTTATATGTATGTCAGAGCACCACATACATACCCTTGGGCCCTCAGGGGCCAGAAGAGGGCATCAGATCCCCCGAGTCTGGGGATAAAGATGGTTGTGAACCATCCCGTGTGAGCTGGGTTCGGTTCTGGCTCCTTTGCAAGATCAATAAGAACTCTTAACCACCAAACTATGGCTCCAGCCCCAAGACAGATGGTTTCAAAAAACAATCTGGAGGCAACTCACATCACTTTTGTTTATTGCACTGATCAAAACTCAGTCAAAAGATTTCAAGGACCACAGGGAAAGGGAGACTCCTGGAAGCTCCAAAGGGTGGGTGTGTTATAGCCAGCAGCCACACCAGCATCACAAACATCTCTTAGGAGCCTGGGGGCCGGGGAGAGGATCAGCTTGGTTCTCACAGTGGGTCAAGTTTTGAAAGGGACTTTGCTCTGAGGTTTCATTGTCGTGATATGTATCAGTAACCATGGTGACCGACATCCAGGATTGACAGTCTCTGATTCTCTTTGCAAGATAGACTCGGAGATGTGGGACAGATGAAGATAATGGGATTATGGCATGTGGTTATAAATGGGATGTTCCCTGCTGCCTCATTTGATGGGCAAGAAATTATAAGACCCCCTCCATAAGGAAATGCTGAGCAGAGGGTTGACTTGCTCAGTGCTCAGCAGATCCTGAGAGCTTGGATCAGCCTCTGTCCTTGGAGCAGAGCTCTGATAACCAGCTCCTCCCTTGTGATGGCTGCACTAGTCTACAGCGTTTTAGAAGTTTTGTTTTATTTTTGACAATTATACATATGTGTGGTTATATGCAGGAGAGTGCAGATACCTGTGGAAGCCAGAAGAGGCGCTAGATCCCCCGAAGCTGGTATTAGAAGTGGTTGAGAACCACCCAGTGTGGGTGTTGGGAAATGAGCTGAGGTCCTCTGCAAGAGCAGCCATACATGCTCTTAACCTCTGAACTATCCATTGCTCCAGCATTAATTCCCATTTCTGCTGAGTATTTGGAGACGATTAGTGGTCACATGGGCTAACCTACCTCAGTAGCTAAGGAGCGCAGTCAGCCTGTGGCGCGGAGGAATTCAGGTGCACACAGTTTTGTCAGTTTTCATTGTGTCTGTGAACTTGCTGGATCACCCCAGTGTTTTCAAAGCTAGGTCATCATGCAACATTGCTCTGGCGTTCCCGAAATGTCCTCTGGGAAAGAATAATTAGTAAGCGTGGAAATCCCAGCACTTCTAATTCTGGGTTCTTCTAGAAAATATTTAGGTTGCAATGGCTTTAAAACAAGCACGGAAGCTGCCAAGTAAATTAAATTTCATCTCTGTTATTAGAGGAATTGGCGCCACCTGCAAGACATTCTATCCATGCCTGTGCTCACCGACAAAACAAATCCACGTTATGAACATCGATTGCCAAGCACTTTGGATGTCCTACGAATGCAGAGTAGTGAAACAGGCGTTATTCCTCAGACTGTTTATTCTAGAGTTAGAAATATGCACCAAATTAACACACACACACACACACACACACACACACACACACACACACACACACAAACCAAAACCAAATCAAACAAATGAAAAAACTGCACAGCATTAATAATTGACTTTAGTTTACTAAGGGGGAGAAGGCACCGTTTCTTTGAGAGATTATGAGGAATCTGCTCTAGGCCTAAGGGAAACAACAACTTCTCTGGGTGAGTTCTACTTAAGTCAGTTGAACTGTGGATGTGGATTTGTGTTCACACATCCATGGGTGTGTAAGGGTACTGTGTAGGCGTTCACGCACACGTGCATGCCTGTGTGTGAAGGCTTGAGGTCAGACTCTGGGGAGGAGGGCCGTTACTTGTGTACCATCCACCTTGGGTTTTGAGACAGAATCTTTCATATCTACCTGGAACTCACTGATTAGGCTAGACTGACTGGCTATTGAGCCCTAAGGATCCACCTGCCTCTGCTTCCCCAATACTGGGATTATAGGAGTGCACCACCACATCTGGACCCTTATGTGAGTTCTAGGGGTCTAACTCAGATCCTCATGCTTGCATGGCAAGGGGCTTCCCTGGTTGAGCCCTAAGCCGAATTTGAAGGGAGAGAAGGTAGTTATACAAATGGAAGACAAATGTCCTGTTGGATAGAGGAATACCGTTTGACAGATAATCGAGGCAGGAAGGGAGTTGGCATTGTTGAAGAAACATGGTTGACTACAAAGAGGGTTGATGTGATCGAGGCGACAGGCTGTTGAGATCCAGGTTGACACCTTTGCACCTTTCCCAAATGATGGGAGCCAAGAACCTGTGATGATTTCTGGCGAGGCCATGATCATGTTTGCAATTAGAGGAACCAAATAAAGATATGCCACCCTTGGAGACCCCAGATAGAGTCACCCAAGCTTGAAGGAACCACAAAGGAGTGACTTGAGCCGCTGTGGAGAGAGCGGGTGGAGGAGGCTTTACGCTCGATGACCACGGAGAGTAAAAGAAAAGGATATGGCCAGGCATGTGTCCCAGATTCCTGGTCTGGATGCAAGATGGCACAGTGAAGGTGGGCAGACTCACGCGGCCGGCTTTTCGGGAGCCAGCAGACGTCAAGTGAAGCTGCTGAGTAGGAAGTAGGATCCAAGGGTCCGGAGCTCCGTGGCAGGAGTTTGGCTGGGGATCTGAATTTTTGAGTCATTGGCATATAGCTGGTATTTGAAATGACAAACACGTAGTCGGAAAAAACTGAATTGGCAACCTTTGAGTGGCAAGCCCTCTGCAGAAAGTAGCGAATTAAAAGGGAACAGGCAACCACAGGATGCCCTAGTCCCATCATCCCAGCGTCCCACGGATTACATTCATTTTGAAATGATGACAGGTGGGGTATGCAGCTATCTGAGGCTGCATGTTTAGCTCCTTTTGATGCTAAACTTTTAGACACGTCTGACACTCATAAAAGACAAATTGGATCACAGACTCTAAGAAGGCTTTTTTCCCTTTTCCCAGGACGCTTCACTTTGACTTAATATTTGTCCTCGTAGCTACTGCCATGTTCCTTTACTTCTCTTTATACCGCACTCATGTGTAGCTCTAGGACCAGGCATTCGTGGAGGAATAGCATCCGATGAAGAGAAGGCTACCGAGGGCTGAAGGAAGGGGTGGTACAGCGACCCTCACCAGGAGAGCGAGGGCAGATCCTGACTTGGTTACACACTGAGGAAGGGAGGGAGGGAGGTGAAGGGTAAGGGCGGGTGGTGGGAGAGCAGTGGAGGTGTCAGGACAGCCACCCTGCCAATCCAGCAAGTGACAAACAACCAGGATCTGGATGCTTCTGGCACAGAACAAAGTGATTTCTCAGGAGTGTGTGCTTTTTAAGTTTTATTCTTAGTCATGCCCCCCCCCCCCCAACTCATAGAATTTACTCATTGAGTTTCCAGGATTGTCTCTAAGTGTGCATTTGTGGCTTTATGTGTATCCATAGTCTTAGGCAACCACAACCATGTCCAGTTTGGGAGTATTTTCTTCTTGCAGGAAAGGAAAGCCCAGGAACCATTGGATTAGTCTTCCCTGTTTCCTCCTCTCTCCTTCCTCTATCCCTTCCATCTTCTCTCTGTGTCTTTGTCTGTCTGTGTCTGTCTCTCTGTCTCTCTTTCTATCTATTTGTCTGTCCATCCATCCACCCACCCACTCACCCATCCATCCATCATCCATCCATCCATCCATCCATCCATCCATCCATCCATCCATCCATCCATCCATCCATCTATCTATCTATCTATCTATCTATCTATCTATCTATCTATCTATCTATCTATCTATCTATCTATCTCCCCAACAGGTCTATAGCCCCAGGCTGGCTGGAACTCACAAGGTAGCTCAAGAGGACTTTGGATTTCTTATCGTCCTGCCTCCACTCCCTGAGTACTGTGATCACAGGTGTGTCCCATCACACTCTGTTTCTACAGGGGATCAAACTCAGGGCTTTATGTTTGCTACTCTGAGCTACCTCCTCAGCCTATCACCCAGCGTCATGTCTGCATGGATCTGACCTCACTGGGACTTTCCTGGAGGGGAACAAGTAGGGGACCCAGTACTTGTCTTCTGGGTCTAGTTCACCACCCCCAGGTTCCATCCTCCTGCACAGGACAGAATTTTAACCCTTTAAATACTGGGTCATGTTTGGTTGGATAGACATGTCCTGCTTAGAGATCTTTTGTGTGTGTGTGTGTGTGTGTGTGTGTGTGTGTGTGTGTGTGTGTGTGTGTTGGGGTCTTCCTGCTCAGCAGATTTCTACATATACAAGAGTATGTCTGAGTGCTGGCCAGGTGATGTGTGGTGTTCAAAGCTAAGTCCTCTCTCATAACCGACTCATCATCCCTGGAAGAGTGACTGGATCCCTCTCCTCCCCTCCCCTTCTACAACTACTACCCATCTCGTGATACCACGTTCCTCTCTCTGGCTCTGCCTCCTTGGGTCTCTCACTATACTCAGTGGAAGGAGCCTGTGTTAGATGGGTCCATTCAACCCTGGTCTTGAGTCTATAGACTTTACCATCTGGCTCAGGTAAAGAATTAAAAATCAAAAGCCTTCAGGTCATTGGAGAACCCTAGCGGGACTGTGAATTTGGGGTGGGGGAGGGTAGGCAGAACAGAGTCTGGAGGGCAGGTACCCTCTCTCCAACTCCTTTTTTGTTCATATTTGGATTCTAGAGCTACTTTCTACTTTCTAGAGCTACTGTCCTGAGAGAAGACAAAAGAAGCAGTAGACATGGCAAACAGCTGGAGGCAGAGGGCAGGCCCTGGGAGAACCCAGGAACCCACTCTCTTCATTTACCTCTGAGAGAGCAGAGTTGATTAAGGTAGATGGATCATGGGTGTATGTGTGTGTGTGTGTGTGTGTGTGTGTCTGGCAGCAGCTACCCCGGCCACCGCCATTATAATCTGCTGGTCTGGTCTGAATCCAGGTCTCCATTGCCAAGTCAGAGTCTCATTTTCAAAAGCAGAGAAGTTCCATGCAGGAGGATTATTAGTTTCAAGCCACCCTGGGTTATATTGGGAATCGCTGTCTGAAATAAGATAAACAACAATGGAGATGTGAAATAAATACTATACCTTTATCAAAATATATGCTTTAGTTTAAATTCCCCACTTAAATGAGGGAACTGAGAACATGGTGATGAACCCTCACCCAAAGGGCCTGGGATAAACTACATATTTATTTTCCAATACATATAGCTATATTTATTTAAACATTAATTATTAAGTCATTATGTTAATAATAAATATGAACTAACTGCTGGTTTATTTCATTGTGTTTATTTAATTAAATGTCTGTTAATGTTTGATATTAAATATGCATCTCAGTGGCGTACCCGGTGGCACTTGTGAAGTTGTGTGCACACCCCTCAACACCCCATAGCGATGCTGTCATGGTGACATCCCCTAGAGTTTCAGGAAATCCTTTGCCAACTTAAAGAATAAGAAGACAGAAAACGAGAATTCTCCTAAGAGTTTCTGGCAGAGATGAAATTTTTATATGTTTGGAAGGCGATTAATTAATTCCCTTTCTTCATCAGAATTGATTTGTTTAGACGATCACGAGCTATTGGATAATCCAGACAAGGAAAGGGAATCCGATTGATTTTCACCTCAGGAGAAGTTTGAAAGTTTCCTTCCACAAGAACAAATTCTTATCTTCTGTCCTGGGAACTTGCCTGATTTCTAGTCTCCCAGTGGGGCCACAAGCCCCCATGACAAGCAAATCCGTGGCTGCAACTGGTGGGGGAAGAGTCCGTGGCTGCACCGTGGAGGTGGGGGTCTATGGCTGCACCATTGGTGGGGGGGTGGTCTGTGGTTGCACCTTGGGTGGGGGGGTGAGTTTGTGGTCTGTGGCTGTGGTTTGTGGGGAGAAGGGAAGCGAGTCTGTGGCTATACCATGAGGTCGGGTAGCAAGCCTGTGGCTGCACTGTGGAGGGGAAGGGAGTCTGTAGCCACACCACGGGGAGGAAAGGCGTCCATGGCTGCACTGTGGAGGGGAAGGGAGTCTGTAGCCACACCACGGGGAGGAAAGGCGTCCATGGCTGCACTGTGGAGGGGAAGGGAGTCTGTAGCCACACCACGGGGAGGAAAGGCGTCCATGGCTGCACTGTGGAGGGGAAGGGAGTCTGTGACTGCACTATGGGTCAGGGGGGAGAGAGTCTGTAGCCACACCGTGGGGGGAACCCCCATCCAATAGTGAACGAGTATGTTAGAACCTCAAGTGATTTTCAGAGACAGATAGTCCTTAAAATGACCTTGAAAGGACAGGAGTCACACATGGCAGTGTTTCCAAGTTTGGAACACTGTTTCTTTATTATTATTACTATTATTATTATTATTATTAGATATTTTCTTTATTTACGTGACATATCATTTTTCTTTTCCCAGTTTCCCCTCCCAGGAACAAACAAACAAACAGACAAACAAAAACAACAAGAACAAACCCCTGTTGGCTCCCCCTTCCCCATGCTTGCCACCCCACCCTCTCCCACTTATTGGCCCTGGCATTCCCCTACACTGGGGCACAGAACCTTCACAGGGCCAAGGACCTCTCCTCCCAATGATGGTTGATTTTGCAATCCTCTACTATCCACATTCTGCCAGAACAATCAGTCCTACCATGTATACTCCTTGGTTGGTGGTTGAGTCCCTAGGAGCTCTGAGGGTACTAGTTAGTTCATATTGTTGTTCGTCCTAAGGGGCTGCAAACCCTTCAGCTCCTTTGGTCCTTTCTCTAGCTCCTTCATTGGGGACCCTGTACACAGTTCAATGGATGGCTGTGAGGCTCTACATCTGTATTAGTCAGGTACTGTCAGAGTCTCTCAGGAGACAGCTTGTCCTTCCTTCAGTCTCTACTCCATAGTTAGTCTCTGCAACTCCTTCCATGGGTATTTTGTTCCCCCTTTTAAGAAGGAATGAAATGTCCACATTTTGGTCTTCCTTTTTCTTGAGTTTCTTGGGGACACTGTTTCTTTGCAGATGTTCTTGCTATAGAAAAATACTTCAAGTCCTGGCATGGCAAGGGTGAGAATCGTCACATATCCCAAGCGTACTTCTGCTCAGTATTTAGAAGACGTGCATGCTAGGAGAGGATGGGGAGATGGGCTACCTGGAGGGGCTTGCCACACAAGCATGGGGAATTGAGTTGGTCCCCGGCACCCATGTTAAAAAGTAATAATGATAAAATAAAGGTAGACATGGTGTCATGCGCTAATAATTCAAGCACTAAGAAGGCAGAGACAGGAGGGTCTCTGGGGCTTGCTGGCAAGCAGGTGTAGCCTCATTAGTGAGGTCCAGAGCAGTGAGAGACCCTGCTTCAAAAAACAAGGTGTGGCAGGGGAGATGACGGCTCAGTGGTTAGGAGCGCATGCTGACTTTGTGTGGGACTTGAGTTTGATTCCCAGTACCTACACTGGGCTACGCACAAATGCAGGCAACTCTAGCTCTGGGGGAGTTTGATGCCTTCATTTAGGCTGCAAAGTTACAATCATCTGTACTTTTCCATGTACAAATACATAATAATAAAACTGTTTCTTCAAAAAAAAAAAAAAAAAAAGCAAAGGGGCTAGGGTCTGAGCAATGACACCTGTAGTTGTCCTCTGGCATTCCCATGTATGTATACTCACCCATGTCCATTCTCCACACGAACATGTATACACACCCTCATATACACACGAGATCCCTCAAACATGTACACACACCCTCATATACACACGAGATCCCTCAAACATGTACACACACCCTCATATACACACGAGATCCCCAAATATGTACACACACCCTCATATACACACGAGATCCCTCAAACATGTACACATACCCTCATATACACACGAGATCCCTCAAACATGTATACACACCCTCATATACACACGAGATCCCTCAAACATGTATATACACCCTCATATACACACGAGATCCCTCAAACATGTATACACACCCTCATATACACATGAGATCCCTC
>NW_022196905.1:122103807-122162099 GCF_008632895.1 Mastomys coucha | reverse complement strand
CAAACATGTATACACACCCTCATATACACATGAGATCCCTCAAACATGTACACACACCCTCATATACAGACGAGATCCCTCAAACATGTACACACACCCTCATATACACACGAGATCCTCAAACATGTACACACACCCTCATATACACACGAGATCCCTCAAACATGTACACACACCCTCATATACACACGAGATCCCTCAGGAAGGCTCTGGATGAAGGACTGGGTACCTCTTAAGTATTTGTCTAGACCACAGGGCACAGAAGGCAGAATCTTGTCTCCTGTCTTTTCATTTCCTGCTGGCTGTGCTTTTTTTTTTCCAGGCAATTTAATCAAACATAGAAGCATTTTATCCATAAGCTTACTCTTGGAGAATTTTCTGTCCCCTCTTAGTCACTTGGGAGGCGTCAAAGATCTGATTAAGGGAACGCAAAGCCTCCGGGTACTTTCCTTTTCTCTTTGTGGCCTTTAGATATGGCTGCCTGTAGATATCTACCCACTTACCCACCCATTTACCCATTCATACATCCTCCCATTCATGCATCTACCCATTCACCCATTCACTCATTCATACACCCACCCATTCACCCATTCATACACCCACCTACTCCTCCATTCACCCATTCATCACCTACCCATTTACGCATTTATACACCCACCATTCACCCATTCATACACCCACCTACTCACCCATTTATACACCCACCTACTCACCCATTCACCTACTTACCTATTCACTTACCCACCCACCCACTCATCTCCTTTCCCTCTGCTCTGACCCAGCCCTGACTCCCCAGTTCAGATCCCATTCTACTACATGGGTCTTCATCCAAAGGCCACGATTCCATCAGAGCCTGGTTCTTAGGAATCAGCACTTGTGTCTTCCTGAGGTCATGAGACTCCATCTCTCAGAGTTCCTGATGTATCAGTTGTTTCTGTGCTATGGTGGAGTGTGGACTCTTATTTTTTGTTTGTTTGTTTGTTTTGTTTTGTTTTTTGTTTTTGTTTTTGTTTTTGAGTCCTAGGGTTTAACCTGGAAATGTAGGGAATGGATTCTGCTTTGAGGGTCCCCAGCTTATCCAGAATGGGTGTGGGAGAGAGAGAGAGAGAGAGAGAGAGAGAGAGAGAGAGAGAGAGAGAGAGAGAGAGAGAGAGAGAGAGAGAGAGAGAGAGAAATTCTGTTTTCTGCCAAGACTTCCCCAGGAGGTGGCTGAGCGGGTGAGACTCCCTCTCTCAGTAGCTCTTTCTGGCATTTGCTGCCTGGCATTTGAATTCACTTATCCTCGTTGTCCCCAGGTGTCCATGCAGATTGGTTCCAGATGCCACCTTGGTAATAATATCTACAACATTCTAGTTTGTCATATACACATCTCATGGAGTTTACATATACTCTACACAGTTCTCCTGGGTACTTTACACCCTCTCCTGATGCCTATAATCTCAAATATAATGCAAATGTACATAAATAGTGTATTGCTTGGGAAATACAACACGGAGAGACATCCTCTTATATTCCACAACTTCGTGCCATGGGTAGGGACCCCAGGGAAATGACAAAAGGACCTGAGATGAGATTCCCCACCACTCACACGAGAGTTAAATGTATGGGTGGGGGAGAGATCTGTAACCCCAATAGTGCAGTGGCACAAAACCAAGCAGATATGGGGGCTCTCTGGCCAGCCAGTCTAGCCACATGGGTGAGCTCCAGGTTCATCGAGAGATCTTATCTCAAGACAATAAGGTGGAGCTGGTTAAGGTGGTCCGTGCTTTTAATGTCAGCACTCTGAAAACAGAGGCAGGGAGATCTCTGTGAGCAGGCCAGAGAGGAACTTCAGTGTGTTCCCTGAGGAATTCCCCTTCCCCACTGCAGCCCAAGGGGCCCATGATGTTTGGGAAAGAGGACATTTCAAAGTTGACTTTCTGAAAATTTCTGGAATTGTTTTTCAAATGTCCTCCAAGAAGGTCAGTTGGCTCTACTGACGCAAAAGGAAAAAAATTGGGAGGACACACAGTAGCCTCAAGAACTAAAGAGAGAAAGCACGTGGGGCTTAGAAATCTAATATCTCTGAGGCTAAAGGAACCTCAGTATTTGCTGGTTTGTGGATGTGTGTATGTACGGAGGCCAGGGGTCACTGTCTGGTGTCTTCCTCTATCACTCTCTACCTTACCTACGTATTCACTTAGTTTTTGAGACAGTGTCTCGTTATGTATCCCTGTCTGGCCTGGAATTTGCTATGTAGAATAGGCTCACAGAGATCTCCCTGCCTCTGTCTCCAGAGTACTTGACATTAAAAGCATGCACCACCGTGTCCAGCTCCACCTTCTGTTTTGAGATAGGATCCCTCACTGAACCTGGAGCTCATCCATGTGGCTAGACTGGCTGGGCAGAGAACTGGTATCTGCCTGGTTTTGCACCACTGAACTTCTGGGGTTGTAGACCTCCTCTACCCCACACACAGCTAGTTCTTCTGTGGGTGGTGGGGAATCCCATCTTGGGTCCTCATGCCTTTGCAGCTCGCACTTTGCTCATTGAACTATCTCCCAAGTACAGATCTCAGGTTTTAATTATAAGAAGATAAGAGCCTGCCTTTGTTAGGCAACTTGAAGGGACTATCTGAGGTCTGGAGATACCCGAATGTGGTGTGGTTTCAGTAGAAAGCATAGTGTAAAATGTTATGGTAAAAGAGAAGAAAAGGATTCTGGAAGAATATCTGGTAGCCCTGAAAACCATTACCCCTACAATTAACGGAGTTTGCTCCACGCACATAGTGGTTCATGTGTAGCTGAGAGTTGTACCACTTTGCCTTGTGTCATAGAAAACAGGAAATGCACATTTCAGTTTCCTCCTGTTGATGGATGGTAAGTGTCCCAGTATTCACTGGCTGTCATGTAATTGTGTGTGAGTGTGCATGTCTTTTCTCAATTAACTTGTCACTGTGCCAGTAATTTTCAAGTAAAAAGGAAAATCGCTTTCAATTATCCTAAATTGTTTAAATAAATATGCCTGCTGATCTATGGAAGCAGGGTTACTGTGGTCTGGAGTGTTATTACCAGAACCTCCGTGAGATCTGTGGAGACTGGGAAGTCCAATAATTTAAAACAATTCCTAATTGACTAAATTGTTATAAATCTAGGGGGAGAGGCTCTTCTGATTTCTTTTAGTTCTTCAGGTGACTTGGTACCTCATTGTCTCTGTTTTCTGGATTTTTCTTTTTAACGTCTCAGCCCCTCACACACTGTTCAAAGACTTTTGAATGTGGTACCTTCTGGATGTGAGTCTAGGGTGCTTGGATGTAACTCTCAGGCATGGGTCAGAGGGATGGTGGGAGGGAGCTACCCTTGTGTTCTGGGGCTCACTGAGCTGACAGAAACGCTGAGACCATCTGGTTTACAGAGAAGTGACATTTATGTGGCCATCTCCGGTCCTTCAAAAGATTGTGTTCATCATTCCCTGCTTTAAGCAAGCCCTTCTGACCAGGCACTTTGGTTCTGAATGGTTATGGAGCTTGCTTACAGGGTACTGGGCACCTGTGACGTTTGCACACTCGTCCTTGAAACCTCTGCTCTCCCTTGACTTCTCACTAAGTTGTTTTGGAGGTACTGCCCTTCCTTCTTTGGGTGTAGTCTTGGTGGGAATCAAGAGAAGGGTTAGTAAGTCAGGCTGGACCAACCTATGCCATTCCACAGACAAATGGAACTCAAACTTCAATGTGTACTGACCTTATTTCTGTACTTAGGGCATCTTGAGGATATGTATGTTCATGCTTTATATGCCTGCATCTCACAGCTTCCTGGGATGACCCAATCACCCACCCATCCATCCAACTATGCATCTATCTATCTATCTATCTATCTATCTATCTATCTATCTATCTATCCATCCAACCACCTTTTTAGCTACCTAGCTCAGTCATCTACCAGCCTTATCATCTCACCTCCCTCCTTCCAATTATCCATCCATTTAGCCATTCATACAAATACCCACCTACTTACGCATCTACCTATCTTCCCACCCATCATATCTATCCATCCATCCATAGTTTGTTTCAGTAACCCACCCTACAGCCTTCTAGGAACATCCCAACCTTCAATTAACTAGACCTGTCATTCAAGTATGAGAGGGAAAGAGAATTTAGAGATGTCATTTCACCTGCTTCTCACATAAAGGTAGGAGGAGAGTTGGAGACAAAATTCTGAATATAAGCATTGAAGTATAAGCAGTCTTTGATAACTTATCATTTATTAAATATAGACACCCTTGGATGTCCCCCACCTCAGCAGATGAGTTATAACCCTTTGAAAAAAATCATCACAGGTCGGTGAGGGACAGAGTAGTGCAAACTGACATTTCTTTCATTATCGCTTTAAAGACTTAAGGATTTTGCTGAGTCAATAATAAAGTTTGGTAAGGCATTATAAGAGATTAATCCCATGTGAGTTGGTGTCTTTGGTGAGCTTAGTTTTAATTAAGGTCCCAGGAAGGAAAACCATCAGGAGGGTGGTGGTGAGAAAGAGAGACACGTGGCTGAACCAGCTTGATTTCCAGCGGAGTTGCGTGGGAAATGCTGCTCAAGTTCCAGGAATTTTCCTGAGCAAAATCAAAGTCACTCCAGGGGTACAGAGAAGCTTCAGATACAGACCCCCCCAGAGGCACAGGTGGGTGGTTTTGTTGTTGTTGTTCGCGGAACACGGAATCTAATACAAGCTTTCTACCACTGAGCTACGCTCCTCCAGATGTGGCCTCACTAAGTCCCCCAGACAGGTCTTGAACCTATTATAATCCTATCCATAGATTCTGTTTGACTTCACATATTCAAGGCACAAACACCAAGGTGTTCTCTGTGGCAGCCATGGCAGAATAGCACCCTGAGGTGTGTGATCTTGACCTTTGGGTTCCACAGGTGAGCATCTTCCAAAGGGACCTTTGTATCCACTAGTGTTGAGATGTGAGGTGCAGAGTGTATACCTGTTAGAATTAAATATCTTGAAGACTATGAATCAGGAGGAAGTGGTGTGAGGATTAGTGTGTTAGTCAGGGTTCTCTAGAGTTATAGAACATATGGATTATTTCTCTATATTAAGGGACTTTATTGTGATGACTTACAGTCTGTAGTCCAACTAACCCAACAATGGTCAGCTGTGGATAGGACGTCAAGAGTTGCTCGGTCCCACTAGGCTAGTTGTTTCAGCTAGTCTTCTGTAGAAGTAGGTTCTAACAAATGTGCTGGCAAGTAAATGCAAGCAGGCAAAGAAGAGCAAATCTTCCTTCTCCCAATGTCCTTATATAGGCTTCCAGCAGAAGGCGTGGCCCAGATTAAAGGTGTATATCACCATGCCTAGATCTGGTACTTGCTTTGTCCCAGGCTGACCTTGAACTCAGAGATCTCCTTGCCTCACTCTCCTGGGATTAAAGGCATATACTACCTTGCCTTGGCCTAAGCTTTTCATGGCCACTATGCCTCAAGATCTCCATGCCAAAATCCAGGTCAGAAACTTGTGTCTTCCAGCCTCAAGATCTGGATCACAGGTGAGTCCTCCAGTTCTGGATTGTAGTTCCTTCCAGATATAGTCAAATTGACAACCAGGAATAGCTATTACAAATAGCTACTCATCTGAGGAGATCAGTAGGTTTCTAGCCACTCTTCAGATGTGGATTAATAGAAGGATAGAGGGATGTATGGGTGAGTGCTTGCTGGATAGATAGATGGATGGAAATTTCAACTTCTGCTGATCAACCATGAATTCTGTTTCCCAAATGCAGACCAGTCTTTGTATCCTCTGAATGTGGGGCTTCACCTGGACACACTGTAGCCCTTGGGACAGACCATCTATGTCCCATTGCATTGAGAACCTAGTGGGCAAAACCAAGGAGCATTTAATTAGTTGTTGTTGTTGTTGTTTTTCTCATAGATACAACCAAATACATAGCAAGAAGCACCTTGGTGAAGAGTTTACATAGGGTCACAATGTAGGAAGAGATACAGGCAACCACTGTGGGGAAGGCATGGTGGTAGTAGGGGTAAGACTGCTGATCACTTTGAATCCACAGTCAGGCAGCAGAGAGTGAGTAGGAAAATGGAGCCAAGGTCTCAGGCTTCAAGGCTGGTCCCCAGCAACCCACTTTCCCCAACAAGGTTCCATGTCCATGAGATTTCACCACCTTTCAGAATAGCAATGCCAGTTTGGAACCAAGTAGTTCAAACACATGAGCCCGTGGGAAGCATTCTATGTTCAAACCACAGCAGGCAGGCACCAGACTCAACTCCAGCTATGCTAATGATTCGTGAAATAGGGATAGACGAGGTCTATCTTCACTCTCTAGAGGACACCCTATGACAACAGCTGCTGTGGGCCTTCAAGGTGACAAACCAAGATCTTTCTGAGTCAGGGCATGATGACAGCAGGCAGGCTTTTTCTTGCTCACATCAGCCTAGGCTTGGTAGCCATAACTCATATATAGTGAGGAATAGGAAATAGACAGGCATCTACATTGGGAGAAATCCATTGATTCTGGCTTTACTAGCAGATGACAAAAGAGCCAACCCCGAGAATCTGCACATGAGTGTATTGGGTCTACATACTGTTTACGTCCTGGAGAAGGTTGGCATGTCTGAGAAAGAGGGGGTTCTTCCAGACTCAGTTGTAAACAGATGCTCTGAAGTTCAAACTTCTAATACACTCATGGAAGACCTTTCAGACAAAGGGGCATATAAGCTGGACCTGCCTAGTGTAGAACAGGATGAGTACCGGAGTGTAGGAATCTATGAGCCATATCTATTGCTTTGCACTATGGGTAGGAGTGGTGGCTCCAGTGGAATCTTGTACTCTGTCACCTTCTATCTGAGACCTGATTTAGAATTAGATTGAACTCTATGTTATACAGAGATAATTAAATCACTTTGTCAACATTCTTAGAAATAGAATCAATTGACATTCAATCATAAAGCCACTGCAACACCCAACAAACCTAGGATCTGTGGCCTTGGGCCAGCTTTGGCCTGTCTGCAGCTACTTCCCATGGTCACCCTTTGTCTCCTTCTTTCATTAGCTTGTACTGGCCCATGTTTCCTTAGCTCGGAATTATGAACACAAATGCAGAGTGCAGGCAGGTGACATTGATGCCCGAAGGCACTTGGGCTAGAAGCCAGAATTTGATGAACAGATTCGGAACTTTTTACGGTGACAGGCCTGCTCTTATTTCTTAATCTAATGATGGACTCCTGTACTATGTGACTTTACCTTAGGATACAATACTGAATGAGTTTATTGGGGTTATTGACAGGAGCATGGGCGATTCTAAGGCAGCTGCATCACCAGAAATCCTATCCTAGTATGAGTGATATCTCATGCAAGTTTTATCCCAGGAGCTGCCTACCCAACGTGCAGGCAGCTCTACTAGTGAAAGTCACCTCTCACTAGCAATTGTTTCTAAGTGTAGAGCTTAAGGAGCTATCTTGTAAATCTAGTAGCTTTCTGAACTTTCTGGGACTTGTAAGTTATATGATCTTCTTAAGTCTTATGAGTCTGTCTCCTCCCTCTAGAGGAAAATGTCTATGGTCAGTTGGTCTCTTGCTCTGGGCCAGTGGTGAGGCTGTACTTCATTGTGGGAAGTGTGTGCTAGCATGGCCACTTACCTGGTGGCACAGAAATTTAAAACAAAACAAAACAAATCAAGGCCCCACCTTTTAAACGCAACTTCCTCTAACAGATAAAAGACCTAAAGACCTCTACCCAGGTCCCGCCACTCCAGCGCTCCATCCCTTCCCACTTGTACCCACCAAGCCTTCAACAAACAAGGACATTTCAGCTGTGAACTATGACCTGGCTCCACCACTGCACCAAACTCCAGAACCTTCTATCAAAGTCCCTATTGGACACTTCAGTTAGAATGCCACCCAGATACTTCACATTCAATTGTCTCCATTAATTGCTCTCCCCCAATCCCACATTCCTTGGGGCTAGTTAGAGGGAGAGAATTCTGGTTTGAGCTGGTCTCTCCTCAAGGTCTGCCAGTCTCTGCAGTTCTCAAAACCAAAGTATTTGCTACTCTTCAGGTACCATCAATTTTGTTCTCCTCAAGGCAGGGGCTCTTTATTATCCCACTGTCCTGAAACTCCTTACATCTAGCATGGGTTTTGTACCATGCTCTAATCTTAGTGGACTGAGGATGGAATGGAAGATTGAGTGGTGGGAGAGGTGGGGGTACGGTCATGGCTGTCTCAATGCCTGTGTGTTTCTTTGACATCATGTGCAGCTTTCTGGATAGATACCTGCATATCTTCAGGAACGCCAGGCTATACCCTTTAACAGTTGCATGGGTGCTATGTATCATGTCCTATCACAGACACACAGGATCATTCCAGATCTTACAACATGGAAACGATGTGGTCCTGAGAGAAGCAGAAGATTCTGACACAAGTGTGCAAGCTAGATGGAAGCTAGGTGGAAGGTGCTATGTATGATGATGGAGTCAAAGAGATTGAATTATTGATAAACAGAGGGTCAATCAGGCTCTGTGCCGATGTGCAATGTGATTGTACAACATATGAACAATTAGTCAGCTGAGTATGTCCTGAAGGAGGTCAATCATGGAACTGTGAGAGCTCCCAGCAGAGGAAAAGGCAAGAGGCCTGTGCTGGGTGGCAGTTAGACTGTCACCATCACTGTAAGGAGGCCAGTATGGTCTGATGGGTGGAGTGTTGGGGACCTGTTACCAAGCATTTATGACCCAGATGGTTATTGGAAGGGCCCAATCAAATGGCCTCTCTGGAGGAAGCGGAGGGGACTGTGTTCATTGATCAGCTTCTGTGCAGACTCCCTTCAGCTGATGGATGAGTAGGAAAATGTAGAGAGGAATAGGCTACACAAGAGTCCCCTAGGGAACCAGGTCAGTGATGCCTGTGCTCTGTAGGTAGGAAGAAGTGGCATGTTGGTGTCTTGTGCAGGTGGGACAGAAGGAGTTGGATGATGATGGGCAAAAAGATTGGGGGATGATGGAGTCAAAGAGATTGAATTATTGATAAACAGAGGTTGGATGATGATGGACAAGGAGTTTGGGAGATGATGCACAAGGGGATTGGATGATGATAGACAGGAGGTTAGATGATGATGGACAGAGAGGTTGGATGATGATGCACAAAGAGGTTGGATGATGATGGATAAGGAGGTTGGATGATGATGGACAAGAAGGTTGGATGATGATAGACAAAGAGGTTGGATGATGATAGACAAGGAGGTTGGATGATGATGGATGATGATGTACAAAGAGGTTGGATGATGATGGATAAGGAGGTTGGATGATGATGGACAAGAAGGTTGGATGATGATAGACAAGGAGGTTGGATGGTGATAGACAAGGAGGTTGGATGATGATGGACGATGATGTACAAAGAGGTTGGATGATGATGGATAAGGAGGTTGAATGATGATGGACAAGGAGGTTGGATGATGATGGACAGAGAGGTTGGATGATGATGGATAAGGAGGTTGGATGCTGATTGACAGAGAGGTTGGATGATGATGGATAAGGAGGTTGGATGATGATGCATAAAGGGATTGGATGATGATGGATAAGGAGGTTGGATGATGATGCATAAAGGGATTGGATGATGATGGACAAAGAGGTTGGATGATGAAGCACAAAGGGATTGTATGATGATAGACAAAGAGGTTGGATGAAGATGAACAAGAGCTAGGGGAGTAATAGATGATCCCTAACAAGTTGGGAGAGACAGCTGACACTGCCTAGATCAAATCAGGAATTCTTAGAGCATCCTAGAAGAGGGAGACTAAGGTTGGTGTGGTCTTCTTCTGCGCGTCTCTCCCTGTTCCCTTGTTCTTTACAGTAGGCAGTGTTTTCTTGTCTTCACCAGGCACCCCAGCTTTGGGAAGCATTCCATGTGGTTTAAGTGCTGGCTGAAATCACCACCTCCCACCAGTGTGGTTCGTGTATTAGAAATGGTAATTCTTGATGCAGGCATAAGATCAGTTTTGTTCAGAGCAAACCATCGCAGTCTATGGTCCCATTGCCCAGGTCCTTCTTAAGATTCTTTTCAAGTTCTCAACTGCCTGGATGTATCTTGAATCTGCTAATATTCTCTCACCTCCAGTTTTACCACCCTGGTCTGAGAGTATGTCCTCTGTTTACTTACTCCAATCTTAAGGGGTGCAGCCAGATCTGCTCTATGCTCCTTGCTGGCCATTCCCATCCTGGCAGCCACTGTAATACAAAGCACACATGAAATTGCAAAACCTCCTGTCTAAATCACCTTGGTGGAGGTAAGATGGGGTCCTTTACCACAGTGTCTTGCTGGCTCAGAAGCTACCTCCGGGATGGATCCTCTCCTTCTCAGCTGTGCTCCTTCCCAAGGCTTTCTGTTATCAGCTCAAGCCTAGGGTTTCTCCCAGGTCTCTGTGTATGAAACCTCTCCATGTGCTCAGGTGGCTCATGGGCTCATCCCTCCCATCCCTACTTGTGGTTCCTGCCCTAGGTAACTTATACATTCTCTGGCTTCAGGGGTAAAACTGGAGAGGCGAAGACATCAGTATATTCAAGATCCATCCAGGCAGCTGAGGACTTGGAAAACAGTCATTGACTGAATGTGCCTGACCCCCTCCACTGAAACTGCTCTTGGTTACTCAGAGCTCCACTACAATCTTCACTCAATACAACTCAGGAAGGTCTGTTTGTACACAGAGAACCTGGATTTAAGAGAGCTCAGCTCGACACAGACCACGTCATTTTCTCATCACCTTTTTTTGTTTTGTTTTGTTTTTGTTTTTGTTTTTTGAGACAGGGTTTCTCTGTATAGTCCTGGCTGTCCTGGAATTCAGGAATTCACTCTGTAGACCAGGCTGGCCTCAAACTTAGAAATCTGCCTGCCTCTGCCTCCCAAGTGCTGGGATTAAAGGCATGTGCCACTACTGCCCAGCTCTCATCACCCTTTCAAGTCAACTATTTTGTTCATTAACTTGATTTTCTGTCCCCACCCGACAAGTCCCACATGAAGTTTACACTTGGTTCTGTATCCTAAGAAACCTCCTAGCTGGCCAAAACAAATAATATTCTTTATGGTGACACTGTTGGGTGACATTTCATAGCCGTTATTTATGAGCCTGACCTGTGTATGCACAGGACCCAGACATTGTCTCATTTAATCTGATCTGGCTTGAGTGATTGGCTGTTGTGATGACTTCCATTTGAAATGAAGACACTGGGGGGATGGAGGGACCAGGGAGAGCTGGATCTGGGTGTGGACTCCTGCATTTGGCTTCCTGCTGCCTGTGTCCTGCATTCCTCAAGGCCAGAGGATGTGAAGGACCTGGATGGATGGTGGGACAGTGTGCCAGAAGTTAGCCACAGCTAGCCAAATTAGCAAGAGCCCTGTAACTAGCAAGAGTCTATAACCGAATCCATTTGGAAGCTGCTAACAGGTGTTTTGTTGTTGTTGTGATTCTGTTTCTTTCAAATATATTTACTTTATTTTGAGTTCCTTGTGTGCATGTGTGTGTGTGTGTGTGTGTGTGTGTGTGTGTCCCCATAGTGTAGAGGCCTGTGGAGGCTAGAATGGGACATCAGGTCCCCTGAAGTCACAGATGATTATGAATTGCCCAATATGGGCCCCTTGAGAGATCAGCAAGTGCAATTTAGCCACGGAACCATCATTCAGGTCCCCGGATTTAGAATCACTTGGGAGACACATCTCTTGGCATGTCTTTGAGGATACTTCCAGAGTGCTGGGGGTGGGGGGTGGGGGGTGGGGGGTGGGGGGAGTGGTCCTACCCTGAATGTGGGCAGCACCATCCAATGGGCTGGGGTCCTGGACTGAATAAAAAGGAGACAAGGAGCTGACTGAGCACCAGTGTCTAACTCCTCTGCTTCCTGACTTTGTCACAGCAAGAAGAAGAGTGAATAATAAAGTAACAGTCACAAGGAAATGTGTGGGGATGAGCAAATACTGCGAAGTAGAATGCTTGGTGCTACTATACCAAGTCCCATAGGAAACACTGACTCTCCGTCTACTTATTTGTGTCTGTACAGGATCTGGCTGGGGTGAGACCCACAAGGTGTCTAGCATATAGACATCGAGGAGCACTAATGTCTCAGTCTATAGTCCAGAGTCTGTGCCTGAGAGTGTCCTAGTTACCACTCCCCCAGAAGCCTAGGGTCAGCTAGCATTAGCATTAGCTGTCTTCGTCTGCCTGGTCTGGGTCTATGTCTTTGAGGGACTGCCTTCATTGGCATAGATGTAGGGAGGCCCAGCCCACTGTGGGAGGCACCATTCCCTAAGCAGATAGTCCCGGGGTATAACAGAGAGCCAGTAAGCAGTGTTCCTCTATAGCAGTTGTTCTTAATATAGTTTCTCATGCTATGGTGACACCCCCCAACCATAAAACTATTTCATTGCTACTTTACAACTGTAATTTTGCTATGGTTATGAATTGTAATGTAAATATCTGACTTGCAGAATCTCTGATTGCAGACTATCAGGACCCACAGTTTGGGAACCAACACTCTCTAGTCTATTTGAAGCTCCTGCTTGAGTTCTGAAAAGAAAAATTAAAAATCCAGCAGGAAACTTGCCCACGTAAGCTTGGGATTGAAAGAGTTAAATTTGAGACCAGCCAGAGAGAGTTATTGAAAACCACAGGGACCAGGCCTGTATTTACATACAGATGTAAATACAAAGTAAACTGTTAGGAGGGCAGCAGGTCAGGGAGAAGCTATTAGGGAGGAACCCAGACCAGGGAGTGCAAGGCACAGAGAGGAGATAGGAGATGCCCAGTAACCCAGGTCAGTGGATCATAAACCACGAAGATAAGGGATGTGTTCAGAATCCAGGTGCCTGGGACGTGTTCAGGCGGACATTGAGTGATGAATCGTGGGCCGTTTGGTTTTCTTAGTGTTAGCTAAGGGTCATTATGAACTTTGAATAGCACTCTTTTTCCCCTCCCCTTTTCTAGGAATTTCACTCCCTTATTTAGGAATTCTCAACCCTAACCTACACGAACTACATTTAAAATAACCAATCATGTATAGCCACCCTGATTCCTTTGTTCCCCCCAGACCTTTTTCCCTATTAAAAAAAACCCTAAATCCCTCAGCTAGGCGCGATTCCTTGTCTCCTGCGTGAGATTGGGGGTTTGCCCGGAATGCTCCGCTCCAAAATAAAAACCTCATGCGCTTTTGCATCAAGGCGGGCCTCTCGTGTTTCACTGGGTGCGCGTCTCCTGGGACTTGAGTGAGGGTCCCTTTTCGAAGGGTCTTTCAGTTCCCACCCTCACTTCCCTCAGTGATGGGCTATAACTGGAAGCCTAATTCAAAGAATTCCCTTCCTCCCCGAGTTGTTTTGCGTTGTGGTGGTTGTCACAGCAACAGGAAAGAAATAAGAACACCTGGAGGTCTTAAAGACGTAATGAAACAGACCTTCTGTACTCAAGGCCGCTTCTTGTAATCACTCAGACACAGACAATACAGTCGGGCCTCTACCCCAAGTTTCTCTGCATCCTGCTTCCTCTAGCTGGGAGAAATACAAAGGCTCTCTCCCCTTAAATAGTTACGTAGGAATCTTCCAGACACGTGTGATTTCTTGGGAGGAAATCTTATTTTTAAGAGAAATACCTTCTTTGTAGAGAGCTAAGCGGGTGACCCTAAGGCTGCTTTCTCTCATCAGCTTGGCATCATGAAGGAGTTGAAAATGGAGTCGGGTACAGTGTGGCCTTAGCTAGCTAGCTGGCATTGGCTTTCCGGCACTCGATAAACACTTTCAGAGACAACAGCTAGTGGGTTTTCTGTGGAGGTTTAAACCTGTAATCCTAGCACTTGGGAGCCTGAGGCAGGAGGATTGTGTTTGAGCCACCCCTACTCCCTTGCTCAGGGGCCACATTAGTGAGCTGGCTTCAATTTTTTTTTTTTTCAAAACAATGGCTTGTGGGCTTGGGAGATGGCTCAGTTGGTAAAACATTTGCCATGTAAGCACAAAGTCTAAAGTGCAATCACTAGAAGCCATGTTGGGAAAAAAAAATCATGCTGACATGTGCTTGTATTCCCAGTGGCTGGGGACATGGAGATGTGCGGATCCCAGGGGCTACCTGGCCAGGAAGTCTAGCTGTATGAGTGAGTTCCAGGTAAAAGTGAGACGCTGTGTTTCAGAAAATAGGGGGGAGAGTGGTTAACAACTGAGGTTAATCCCCTCCCGTCAATACACATAATATTATAAACTCACTTATGGGATTTAACTACTATACCCACTTTGCAGATCAAGAAATTGAGTCACCTTCTAGCACTGTGCTGCTGGAATCTGCTCTCGTGTGCTTTGGCACATGGACTTGGCCCCCATCTCTCTTCTTTGGCCACTGTCACAAATAATTGCCACCAGCCAAGCAGCTTAAAGAGTCACACATCCTCCCTCCCTCCCTTCTTCCCTCCCTCTCTCCAACCTCTCTTTCATGGTCAGAGGTTAGCCTGGTCCCACTGTACCAAAGTCTGTAGGCTGGGTGCTTTCTCTTGGCAGCCTCAGAGGCAGAGTCTTATCTTTCTCACCTCCCAGAAATGTTGGAGCTGTTTAACTCTGGGCTACATCCTCTAGGAGCCCCCTCCTCACCTCAGCTACTGCCCAGTCTGCTCTTGTAATCTCCCCTGAACCCACTCTGTGCTCAGGACTTCTCCCTATTTCAAGGCTATCTGCTGAGGTCATGCTTAAAAAAAGCATGCTTAAAGAAGCATGGAAGTGGAAACACCTGGTTTCCTGGGCCTAGGGCTTATACACGTGTGTGTGTGTGTGTGTGTGTGTGTGTGTGTGTTTTGAGACCAGTTATTATATAGCTCAGGTTGTCCTTGAACTATGTAGCCAAGAATAGTCTTCCATTCCGGTACACCTGTCTCTACCTCCCCAGTGCTGGGAATAAAGGTATGCGCAATCATGCTCAGTGTATCTGGTGCTAAGGATTGTTGGCATTTCTTCTAGGCTCTGCCCCACAGTTACCTGGCAGTAGCCAGTGAGCCTGACCCTCTATAAAAGGGACTTCTTGCCCCCTCCTCTCTATCTTTTCTTCTTTTTTCTTCCCTCTCTGTCCCTTCTCTCTCCATTCCCCTCCCCCTCTCCATGCCCCCTCCCTCAACTCTGCCTTTCTCTGTCTCTACTACCCTCTCAGCTCCCCTCCTCATGCCCTAAATAAACTCTATACTCTACCTTAGTGTGTCTGGTACCTCAGGAGGAAGGGATGCCTCCGCATGGACCTGCAGAGGAATCCCCTTCCCCTACAACATACCTGGCCTCCACCAAACATATTTCTGGCTTCTTTTTCTTTCTTTATAAAACACAAGAAGAATGACACTCAGGCCTTCATGCATGCTAGGTGAGCACCTCTCAACTGAGCTGCATCCTGTGTGTCTGTACTTTTAAGGAAGGAGATTTGGAGACCAGAAGAACAGATGTTTACCCTGAACTAGGGAGTATTTCCTAAAAAGGTTCTCTGGGTTGTGTCTGTGTAGATTTTCCCAGGTCTAGCCATGTACTCATTTGCTCAATTTTGCATGGTCAGCCTTACAGGCTCTCTCCTCCTGGTGGATTCCTATTTTGTAAGCCAGGAGGTGAGTAAAATTGGTGGCATTCTTGCAGTCTGACGCTTCAAAGAGCAGAGCTTGTAGGGATGGGGCAGCAGGGGGCTGGAAGGCAAGGGTCTGAGTCAGGTGCGTGCAGATAGCAATTTATTTTAAAGGGTCAGAGGGACAGCCAGTCAAGGGCTCTCCAGGAGACAGGCATATGCTAAGCACAGTTTCTAGTGTTAAGCTGTGTTTCCCAGGATCAAACCTTAATTGTTTATGGACCTGGAAGACCAGTGGGTGAGAGTCTGTTCTCCTCAGAGGTTGTTAGTAGAACTTCACAGCATTGAGCCTTGAAAGCTTTTCTCATCGGTGGTCGCTGTAATGTAGCTGCAGATCCACCTGCCTTCATAAGATTAAGAGTAAGAGCATTGGCTTCCAGGCATCCCCTTCTCTCAGTTCTCACTTGCTGGAGCCTGTGATGTCACAGTGCTAAAGATGCTGTTTGTGGGTTGGGAATGAACTGGGACCTCATCATGTTCCTGGCATGGGTGCCCTTTACAATGTCTCCATGGTTGGCCATAATTACTTGCTCTTCATCTCAAGGAATGCAGAACTTCAAGGAAGTGATATCTCAGATGCAGAGAACAGCCAACGGCCCCACAAAGACATTTTTCTATTTGTAAATAGGCTGCGGAAGACCCAGAATGTGGCACCAGCTTTCTGTCATAAGGGAGACTTAAAGGAACGTTTGCTAGATCCCAGCTCCATGGTCCTCACAGGAGCAGCTGTCTCAGTGGTCCCCATGGTCCTACAGGGGGACTTGCTAGCCTGGCAACCATCAGACAGGCTTTCAGTGTCCTGCCCCGCAGAGGACTGACTGTCCCTCACACTGACTGTCATTGCACACCGACATCCTGGTGTCCTCTGATGCTGTCATGGAGTTGTTCTCCATGATGCTGTTTTCCCCACTTTTCTTCTCCATGTGAGTAGCAAGTGCGTTTAGTGAATGTGTTCTTCTTTGATAATACCTATGTGCTAGGGACTAATGAGTCATGTGCTAACTTGTATCAAACACCTTAACTGGGGAAGCAGTGGCCTGTTCATACCCACGGGAGAGATGTGGGAAGTTAAGGGCAGTGGGACCTCAGAGGGTCCATAGCACGCCCTCCCGGCCCCTGTTCTACAAACTGGTGTCAGGGTCAGGATCTTAGCCCCAGGGTTCTTCACCTTGACCCCAAGGCTTAGTCAGTGTATCCAGAGGTGAATGCCTGACCTAGTGTCATTTTACTGCCCCCTGAGTCAGTTTATTTTCTCTTATGCATATGCATATGTATATACATATGTATGTCCACATGTGTATATCTATGTGTTGGCATGTATGAATGTGTGTATACATGTCTATGCGTGTATGTATATATGTGTGTATGTGTTCATATTGTATATATGTGTGTTCATGCATCTGAATGTGCATATATGTATATATGTGTATATGAATGTATGTACATGTGTGTATATATGTATATGAATATGTGTGTATATATGTACACTTGTCTATATATGTATATATATATTTGCATGAGTATATGTATATGTATGTGCATGTGTGCATGTTGAGGAGTATATGTGTATATATGTATTATGTATACTTCTATGTATATACATATATGTGTTTATGTGCCTGTGTATATTTATATGTATATATTTATATGTGCATGCATGTGCATGCATATGTATGTGTGCAGGTGTGCACATTTAGGAGTGCATGTGTTTATATGTGTATTTATGTGCCTATGTGTATATGTGTGCCTATATATATGTATATATGTAAATATACATGTGTGTGTGTGTGTGGTGTGTGTGTGGTGTGTGTGTGTGTGTGGTATGTGTGTGGTGTGTGTGTGTGTGTGTGTGTGTGTGTGTGTGTACGTATATGTGTGGTATGTGCTAGGCTGACTTGCTGAACCACAAGACTGACCACAGTGTCAGTATAGGATTACAGCACATGCCCCGTACCCCGCCTTTTGGTTTTAAACCTGAGTCTGGGGATTAGACTCAGGTCCTCATGCTTGCAAGTGAAGCATGCCCAGTATTCGCAGTTCATTCTCTGTTGTCACTAACACGATGCCCTAGGTCAGGCAAGCTATAGGAAAAGGGGTTTGTGTTTTGACTCAGTACTGCCTTGGAGATCCCAGATGGAGGAGCAGCTTCATTTCTGCTGTTCCTCTTTCCTCCCTTGCTGTCCTCATCAATGGGTGTCTACGTTTAATGGGTATCAAGCCTAAGAGGTGGCAGATACCCTAGAATAGTGAGTCATGACCCCTTTGGCAAACCTCCATCTCCAAAAGTATTTACATTATGATTCATAGCAGTAGCAAAACTACAGTTATGAAACAACAACAAAAATAGTTCTGCGGTTGGAGGTCACCATACCCTGAGGAATTGTATTAAAGGGTTGAAGCATGAGGAAGGTTGAGACCCACTATCCTAGGGATTCTGTGTCCATCACCCCACCCGCAGTTTTCAGTATTGTATTGTGCTCCTTGAAAGTCACCAGGATGACAGCTCTCATGTTGACACTGAAACCTTACTGCAATCAAATATAAAACTAAAGGAATGCCTGAGCCTGAATGGTGGTGGGTAGTTCATTGTTACTTCAACCATCTTAATGGTACCAGAGCAGTCAGCAGCCTTCTGAGCTCATCATCTGGTCTGTATCAGATAGGTCCAGTTCCGTTATCAATCTCCATGCACATATTTGGAAGCCCAGGGATGAACTCCCCAGGTGGTGCTTTCCCAACTCTTCTTACATGTGATTGCGAACTGGCTTTCAAGGAAATGGAGGCTAAGCATCTCACAGAATTGGAGGTGTTGGGGAATCATCTCTGAAGACAGAGTCTGCTCATGTGTGGGTACTCTTTAGTCACTTTTGACCTAATGCCTGATAGAAGCAACTTAAGCATGAAGAGCTTCCATCACTGATTGGATTCTCTGCTGATCACCAGAACCTGTACGCACAAGGGCAGCTCAGGTGCTCATAGCTGCACTCCCATGGAAGGACACTCACACTACAGGGAAGAATTAACGCATCATTGTAGCGAGCACCCACCTGTTCTTCCTTCTGAATGATCAGGGATTGGCAGAGGCATTGAGTTAGCACTGGATACATATTAAAGGTGTGAGTGTTCAGTGAGTGACTTAGAGCAGGCTTTGCAGTAAGACCTGACTAACTTCAAGGCATAAATTCTGAAAGCCAACATCATTCTTCCCCAGTGCTGAACAACTCAAATCTTGGCAAGACATCATAACTGCCTCTATTGAAGAAGTCTTGAAGGGAATTAATGGCATTGCTATACATCATCAGTGTTTTATCAGGAACAAGGGAACCAGCCCAGTGGTAACAGCAGTAGAGAGGGGTCATTAAGGTTTGCCTGAAGTGGAAGGAAAGGGGGACCAGATTAGACCCGGAGAACACTGACAGTGCGTGGTAGGGCTCAGGTCATTGCTGTTGAGCTATCGGTTGAGGAAGTTGGCCTTGACTACAGCTGGAGTGAATGAGCATGAAACACACCATCTCTCTGATCCCCTTCAGTACCTTCTACAGCTGGAAGCCAGAAAGTAAGGAGATCTTATGGCTATAGTCACCCTGGGCTGGAGGCTACCATTCAGGGATGAATCTGAGTGTTCAGAATATTCGCTTTATGCATGGAAACTTCCAGGGCTGCCTCCCAAGGGGTGGCTTCCTGTGTATGAGTTTCCATGTGGCCCAGGTATTATAGGAGAGCCACTTCTGCCTCTAGTGATCCCTGAACTTCACAACCAAAGAAGTTGCCTTGGCCTGCTTGTATCCATGTGTTCCTCTCTTGCCCCGTGGCTCATGGGAGAGAGTTGGCAGCTCTTCCATCTTTCTGTTCACAGCTCCCCTCCAATTCTTGCCTGGCCCAGCAGTTCATCAGGATGAGAGTCCTCACCACCCATCTCCCAAGGATCCACCGCATCTTGGATGTAGATGACATCAATCATTGCTCTGAAAGGGCAGCTACAGGAACAAACAGCATAGTGCAGGATGAAGCCAGAAGGAGGCAGGGACTCTAAAGTTGTACTACCCAAGGGTCCGGCCTGTTTCTATTCTATGCTGAATTTCTGACCTCAGACTAGGCCAGTACTATGGAGCCGTGTCTGTCCTGGCAAGGTATAGTGTTACTGAGGCCATGAGGGCTTCAGTTTCAAGTCTCCACCTGGCAAACTCACCTTCCATACTACCCATCATCCCCAGTCAGCTGAGCTGGACAAGCCTGTGGGAACTATGCTAATGGCTCTTGACGATAACGCAATTGTAAGGGTGTTCATGGTTCCTTTCATTCTTCCTTCCCTTATTTCATCTCTCCCTTTTTTCTTTCTTCTTCCCTCTTTATCCATCTTCCCCTTCTCTTCTGCACTTGAATCTATTCTCTGCTGGAAGCCATGCACAGGTGCACGTTGGAGGCAGATGATGAGGACTCGGTTCTTTGGTGGCAGAGTAAGGAGCAACACGGCCACTTAAGCTTAGTAGGGGAGATCTCTAGAATCATTGATTTTCCCCCGGTATTCAGTAGAATATTACAGCTGAGACAATTAAATGGGATTCTGAGGAATGAGTGGAAGAGCCATTTAATCTGCTTAGCTTGTTCAGTAATAGCCGATCAATACCGTGCATTTTTGGCCACAGAAATATGGTAGGTCTTGCTGCGTGACGGATGCCTTTAGAGATTATTAGGGAGAGAATGATTTTTTTTTCTTTCCTCTCCAGTTTTCTCAGTTTCAAATGAGTCTTTGTGACATTCTCCTGGTGGCTAAAAACTAGAGAGATGAACCCTGAACAAACGTGTGATGTCAATTTGCACTGTACAAATCAGGTTGGCCCTGGGCTTCAATGCTGCCATGCTGATCCTGTCAGTGTAGGGGTTTGGGCAATTTTATTTCCTGTGCTTTGCACTTTATGTTTCCAAGTGGCTTCTCTTGGCCCTAGGACTTTCCAGGTTGTTTGCATCTGGAGGCTGTGCGGCAGATTGAGTTGAAATATACATATGAACTCAGATGATCTCTTTATAGTTATCGTAACAGATTTATAGTGAAACAGTGTGGCAAAATATCTGTGATGACCTCAACAGAGGAAAGATATTCTGGTTAGTTTTTTGTCAACCTGACATGACCTAGAGTTACTTGGCAAGAAGGAACCTCAGCTGAGGAATGGCCTCCATCAGATTGGTCTCTGGTCATGTCTGTGAGAGACTGTCTTGATGGTTGATTTGTATGGGAATGCCCAGCCCACTATGGGTGGCACTATTCCCTAAGCAGATGCTCCTGGGCTGTATAAAAAGCATCTTCCTCCATGTTTTCTACCTTGGCTCTTGTTTGAGTACTGCCCTGACTTCACTCAATGATGGAGTGTGACCTGACTATGTAAACTGAAGTAAACTCTTTTCTTTCCAAGTTGTGTTTGGTCATGGTGTTTATCACAACAGAAAGGAAAATAGGACACAGACAAGATGAATTAAGACTATGACACCTGGCTGGTGATCCATCCCAGGGGACAGTGAGAATATGAAGTATTCACAGCCAGTTACTCTAATGTCAGGCATAGATGTGGAGATTGCTCAACTCAGGTGTTATAACAAAGTTGGGGTTCAGTGGAAATCTCTCAAGATTCCAGTGATGTCACCTTACTACTAATCAGTGGTAAGCCATCAGTGGTTGAGCACCGGAAGGCGAAGTGATGACTTAGGTCAGTGCTTGTCATCTTGAGGAGACCTGTGCACCAAGAAATCCTCACCTCTGTGGATACACATTTGATTGTCCTATCTGGAATGGCATTCAATAAATCTGGCAAATCAAGACCTGGACATTGCTAACTATCCAGTTTGTAAATGGGCTAGTCACTTCCACGAAGTAGGAGCTTAGCTCAGAGTGTCAGGAATGCATTCCTGAGAGCCATATTTTAGGTCTGTGTTTGTGTGTGTGTGTGTGTGTGTGTGTGTGTGTGTGTGTATGTGTGTGTATGTGTGTGTGTACGTGTGTGTGTTGGCCAGATGCCAATGTTCAGTGTCTTTCTGGATCATTCTCCATCTCAATTTTTTTTTTTTTTTTTTTTTTTTTTTGTGACAGGGTCTCTCATTGAACCTGGAGCTCACGGTTCCAGATAAACCCACTGGCAGTCAAGTCTACCTGTTTCTACCTCCCCTTTCCTTAATCCCCTCCCCATTCTCACCCTCACCTCTCTATCTATGCTCAGACTTAATGCTGTAATAGTTAGTTTTAGATGGCAACTTGACACACTCTAGAATCACCAGCGAAGGAGTCTCAATGAGATTGTACAGATTAAGCTGCCTTGTGGACATGTCTATTGGGAATTTTCTTGATTGTGTTAACTGATATGGGAAGACTTGGCCTACTGTGGGCAGCACCATTCCTTGGGTTTGGGTCTTGGACTTTATAGGAAAAAAGAAGAAGAAAGAAAGTGATCTGAGAACTAGCAGGTAGGCATTCATTCTTTCTGCCCCTGACTGGGGATGTGACTAGATGTTTCACATATTTGCCATCTTGATTGCCCTGCTGTGGTGGACTGTGACCTAGAATTGTGAGCCATAATAACCTCTTTCTCCCCTTTTTGTTTTGTCCAACTATTTGATCACAAAATAGATAGGTCATTAAGACACAGATATGGCCCTCCATACCTAGCTTTTATGTAGATGCTGGGGATCCAAACTCAAGTCTCCATGGTGGCATGCCAAGCATTTTATTTACTGAAATACTTCCCTAGCCATGCACCATTTCACCTTTAACTTTTATCTGTGCTAAGATGAGACGTTTTAGTTTTGTTTTCAGCTCTAAAAGTTGTTTTAGTTGGAGTGTGATTGCCTAGCCTGCCTGCTATCTCTCTCTCTCAACCAGTGGTGGCTTCTGAGCATGGTCTCTGGTCCTTTTCATTTCACCCTCTTTGCTTTCATGGAATGCAGTGCAGTCTATTTGTTTCAGAATTATCCAATATTTTATATTACATTTGAAGTTCTTATGAAAATACTCCGGCAAATCGGTATTTCAGGCACAAAATACGTTTTTCTCCTTGCGTTCGTTTTGTCTATAGCTGGTATAATAATATTTACTTCAGTTTATGTGAAACCAACATCAGGAGAAAATAGTTCTCCTGTCTCATAAAGAGGAAGTATCACACTGTTATAGATGAGAAAAGCTTCAAGGAAGGTGACTTCTGGAAGAGACGTTTCTCTTCAGAGAAATAACAGTAAATGCAATGTGTCATTAGGATAGTCTGTTACCAGAAAGAACAAAAGGAAAATACTAGAGAGGAGTAAATGTCTGAAGAAAGAAAGCAAAGGTGTGTGTGTGTGTGTGTGTGTGTGAGAGAGAGAGAGAGAGAGAGAGAGAGAGAAAGAGAGAGAGACAGAGAGAGAGAGAGAGAGAGAGAGAGAGAGAGAGAGAGAGAGAAGAGAGAGGAAGCTGTGTGATGCTAGGCTGTTCTATTTGAGTTTGGAAGGTTTGGTGACGGACCAGGCAGGACTTGCCCTTTGCTGTCCGTAGCTTATATTCTACCCACTTTGTGTCTCTGAACTCAAGGAGGGATTGATGCCCCTGCAAACAAGATGAGAATCTGTATTTGTTACTGAATTTTGTGATAAAATGGCTGATAAAAGCAACTTAAGAAAAGAAGGGTTTATTTTGGCTCATAGTCTGAGGGGACACAGTCAGTCCATCATGGCGGGGAAGACATGGCAGCAGGAGCGTGAGGCGGCTTGTCACACTGTATCCACAGTCAGAAAGCAGAGAGATGCTTGGGGCTCAGCTCGATTTCTTATTTTTACTCACTCCGGGACTTTAGGCCAAGAATGCAACCCACAGTTACGATTGGGCTTTACATTCCAATCAATTTAGAAACCCCTTCACAGATATGCCCCGAAGTTTCTCTCCTAGGTCATTCTAGATCTTTCAAAAAGTACAAGGAAAGGGATCATGGAAAGAGGAAGGGGAGGGAGCTTTAGCTAGAGGGATAGTAGGACATGTCTACTATGAAGAGGCGTAGGGGGGTGGAGGGAGGTTGCCAGGCTAGGGAAGTAAGGCCAGAGGGAAGGAGGGGGATAAATAACACTATCGATGTTTCAAAAGGTTATAGAAAAATACGTTATTTTTCTATTTACTTTTAAAATGTATATGTAGTCTAAGCAGAGTTTCACTGGATCATTTAAAAGTTGTTTATTTTTTTTGAGTGTGCCTGGTCGGTATATGGGAACATGAACACATACAGGTCAGAGGCAATCTTTTTGGAGTCTGCTCTCACCTTCTGGCCTCCTTATGTCTTTTTTGGAATGTGATTCTTGCAAAGAAAACTGGCAGGAGTGGATAGTTATCATGTGACACATGCATGGAATGTTCTTGTTCCCCCAGAATCCTCTCAGCCCAGCAGTTCCAGTTGTTCCCACAGGGAGCCACAGTCTTGACCATCATTTCTTTTGCGAGTTTTAACATTTTATTTGCATGTAGTCTTACAGCCTGCTCTCATCTTTAAATGATTGTTATTCTTTTTAAAATATTTTTTATTTTATTTTGAGTGTGTGTGTGTGTATGTGTGTGTGTGTGTATTTAGGTGTGTCTGTGTCTGGGTAAATCTGCCATATCAGAAGAAGACATCAAATTCCCTGGAGCTATAGTTACAGGCAGTTTTGAGTCACTTCATGTGGGTAATGGGATTTGAACACAGGCCCTCTGCATGAGCAGCCAGTGCTCCTAACTGCTGAGCCATTGCTCCAGCCTCTGTTCTCATTATTATATAGCTTCAATCATTCTACCTTATGTTCAGAAATTCATCCAGCTACTGTGTGTGTTTAAATCGTTTGTCTAGTTTGTTATTGGCTTTCCTATTATGTTATTATTTTTTCCTTTCAGCCATGAATGTTTTCCTAAGTGTACAGTCTAAATTTTTTTGCTTTGAAAAATGTAATATTATTGTCTAGACACAAATACCCAATAATATTATATTCTCTCAATATACATTGCAATTTATACACATGAACACACACACACACACACATATACACACATATTTCCAGCTATCTCATGGTTGGATTCTGCAACATATCCAATGGGTTGCCAAATTTATCTAACTGTTCTGCTTTATTTAACAACAGTTCGGTATCGTGCAACAGACTTCTAAATGCCAGGCACTAGGCTGGAGTCAAAATGAGCCTGATACATCCATGACTCTCCAGGTTCTGTCCTTGGGTAATGAAGCCAGGGGTAATGCCTCATGTGATAAAGAGGGCAGGGTAATTGTGAAGGTGAAGATGTCCACAATGTGTGTGCCAGAATCTCACTTGCCAGTTCCTCATTGTGTGTAATGAAATAGTCTCTATACGGCAGCATGAAATCTGTGGGGTTGGTTTTTCTTTTAATATTGTGACTGTTTAACTTCTCTAGTCCATTGGAATTCAACTCTCAATTTTCTATGCTATACTGAAACAATGAGTCTTTCAAAATTCCTTCTGTATGTCATATCTTCCGGCTTATAGGAAAATGTTGATCTTAGCACTTTAGAAATAATCATTGTTAGATCACTGCCTTTTATATATTAACTGTCTTTTAAAGGTATTTATTTTACGTATGTGTGTGTGAGAGTGTATGTGCATATGTGTGTGCAGAGTCTACAGAGGCAGGATAATGACAATAAATTGCCCTGAAATTGAAGTTATAGGGGATTTTGAGCTGCCAGCTTGGGTGCTGGGATAGAACTGAAATCAGCTGCAAGAGCAGCAAGTGCTACTAACCACTGAGCCATCTCTCCAGCCCCATGCTTACTTTCTGTGTTGTGTGGCTTGTCTGCTGTTCTTTGTACATGCTCATCCCTGAGAGATGGGGGTCTGAGAAATTTAAGTTGATGTAGTGAATACGGGGCTAACTCTGAGCTTAAAGAAACCTGCATCTCTACCACTTCCGAATCCCAGTCTTTACTTTTCTTCCATGGATGTAGATTGACTGAACCAAATTGTTGGACCAGGAATAACAGGGAGTGTTAGCCATGGCCACAGTTCCTCACAGACGCAACTTAAGGAACCATTTATTTCAGCTCATTGATTTCAGTGGGGGAAGGCATGGAAAGTGACTCAGTTAATGGAAGTTGGAGTGTGTGGCCGAGATTCTTCACTCAGTAGCAAATCAAGAAGCAGAGAGCCTGAATGTGGCTCTCCAAGTTTGCTCTCTAGTAGCCTAATGGTTTACAACTTAGGAAAATATTGCCACCAATTGGGACAGGGGTCATTCAAACTATGAGTGTGGAGAGCGGGCATTTCACATGCAAACCTTAACCACACAGATGTATTTTTCTTTATCACAGGCATGTTCAACTAGCAATGGGTCAATTTGAGTGAACTTGATTTTGATTGAGTTTATGGAGTCGCTGGGTTGATAAAGTATTGTGTTATTTGTAACAATTAACACTCGGCATAGCTGTTCTGTGACATCCGGCAGCTGGCTGCACAATGAGGGGGACACGAGCTAGCTACTGAAAAAGTTTAGGGGGAGTGGGGTTAAAGATGGTCAGAAAATGCACTTCACGGAGGGGACAGGGCTTGATCTGAGCATTAAGAGATGAATAGCCTTCTGGTGGGAGGGGAAAAAAGAGCTGGAGGAGGTGGGGTGCCAGAGACAATAGAGAAGTGCTCTGTGGTCTCTGTAAACAAGCTGGCATTGTTGATTTTTGTTACTCATGAACAGTTTGAATAGAAAGGATGAGATAGCTCATTAAGAGCAATTTAGTATCTCAATTGTTTCACTCTTTTGGAGGAACTGGCCCTGGGTCTTGCCCTCCAGGATGGCATTGTCCTCTCTCAATGGGGGTGCGGGGGAAGTGGCCTCAGGGTCAAATTGCTTCTAAATGATTCTGTGGTCTCAGGCTAGATTGACATCTGGGGATGGGAACTGAGGCAAAGTCGCTACATTGTTTCACTCTCAAGTCTTCAAACAAATCAAACTAATTTATTTATTTATTTGTTTATTTATTTTACTAGTTATTTTGTGTGCATGTGTGTGTGTGTGGAGATGCTGCAGCATGAATGTGGAGCTCTTGGGGAAAGCCTTTGGGCGCCACTTCTCTCTTTTCATCTCCTGAGTGCTGGGAATCGAACTCAGGTCTTTGGGTGTGGCAGCAAGCATCTATTTACCCTCCAAGCCACCTTGCTGGCCCACCTTCCGATTCTTTGCAGTGCAGGGGAGATAAGTCTGTAAAATAGAGTGCTAAGGAAAGATGAGGATCCCAGTGAAAAGTGGGTCCCTCCACATCTGCTCAGTCAGCAAACCCTCCTGCCCACCTAGACACGAATGCTATTTATGTATAGTGTAGTTACTTATCACTTACCTTCTACTACTTGGACCAGGGCACTGTCCCATCTTGCCTGACTTATTCTGACAGCTTCTTGGCTTCCCTTCATTTTTTTTTTTTTTACCTTCCATCCCTTAAACCAAGTGATCGTCCTAAAGATTTGTCAGAATCTCTCCACTGTGGGTACTTAATGTTCAACACAGACGCAGGCCTAGCGAAGTGCCTGGCGCCACTAACCTTGAGTAGGAGGCTCATGACTCTGTGATCACGGCAGGCCTTACAGGGCAGCCTGTTCCCTTTCTAGTGGCTGGTGAGGCTGCAAGGCAGCCCTACCAGAGGGCGGCGGCCTTCCTGATCTCTCTCTGGCAGTCAGGCAGAGTTATATCTGCTGTATCCTGGCCCTCACTCTGGAGGAAGTGGCAAAGCTCCGACTCTGGGTGGCCATGTTTTAACATCACCACAGACGCACACTCAAAAATAATCCCCAGTGGCTTAGAATCTCAGAATATTCCAGTTTCTCACAAGGCCCACAGTGCCTCCCAAGGCCAAGTTCTTCCGGCCACACGGGGTCCTGTGGCTTCTCTCACTTGCCCAGATGTAGGTGGCTTGTAGCTCTATGGTTCTTTCTGCCTGGAGACTCATTCCTACTGATAAGTCCACTAGGTTGCTAGAAACAAAGAGTCTCTGCTAATCCCCTCCACCTCTCCAGTCCTACCCAGATCATTGGCCAAATGCTTTTCTGTTATCACCCACAGCCTCTTAACCCTGGAGAGATCACGCCTTTGCTATTTTCTTTGTCGTCTGTCTGTCCGTCCGTGTGTCTGTCCCCCACTGGAGAGAAGGTGCAGAGAGGCCTTCTCTTAAGCATCTGGGACATTGCAGTCTCTGCAGAACACAGGCCCTCAGTGTGTTTCAAGTGATGAAGAAAGAAGCCAAAGGCAGAAAGGAGAAAGTGGGGGAAGGGAAGGGAGGAAGGAAAAGGAGAGGGGGAGGGGTGGGCAGGAAGGAAAGAAAAGAGAAGTAGGAAGGTAAACAAGGCTGATGTGCTCAGCTCTGGGAAATCCACCCTTCTCCCTCCATTTTGGCAACCCCGGTCTCTGCAGCTCGTGTTACCCACCAACAGTGTGGAGCAAGTCAGTGACTTTGAACTTCTGATTGCCTGGCTTCTGCCTTAGTGCCGGGACCACAGGCTTGGTGTATGGGTTGCTAGGGATTGCTCTGTACCAACCGAGCTGCATCCCGACCCCTACTAGCTCCAAGAGACGCTACCCCAAAATCCCAAGCTCTCAGCTCCTGGCCATTTCTTCGCTTTGCCCATTTTTCGGCAACCGTGTTGCTGCTGCTGGCTGTCAGGCTTTGGAGTCCTCGCCCGGAGAAAGTGTCTGATTGTTCCAGAAGAAAACATCTCCAAGTGACACTGAGTGGACTGCCCATTAATTATAATTTCTCATATTAAAGAGTAAAAATACGCTCTTGCTCAGAAACGGGCTTTGTTGGCATCTGAAAAGAAAAAGAGTTATCTGCGAGATTCTGACACGGATGCTGCCTTAAATAAAACAGCTCATTTTATTTCTGTCCTGGTTTCGAGGGAGCTTTCTGGGCTGGTGGATACATTCTCCTGCTTGTCCGTGTTGCTACAACAGACGAGAACAGAACAGAGTTCTTCTACTCTGATGGGTATATATGAGAGACTCTGGGGGCGGCGATTCTCAACCTGTGGGTCACGACCCCTTGGGGGGGGGATTTGCACTTCAGATATGCTGCGTACCAGATATTTGCATTACAGTTCACAACAGTAGCAAAATTACAGTTAGGAAGTAGCAACCAAATACTTGTATGGTTGGGGAGGTCACCACACCATGAAGAACTGTGTGAAAGGGTCGCAGCATTAGGAAGTTTGAGAACTGCTGATGCAGGGAGACTCCCCTTTCCCCGCCATCCAGCACTTTCAAGGTCACAAGTTTTTGGAGGCTTCCAGCTTATCTTTTATATTTGTGTCTGTGCTCATGTGTGCTCGTGTGCACACACATACACACACACACACACACACACACACACACACACACACACACACCAGAGGGCATTGTTGGGATGTATTCTTCTCTAGTTGCTCTTCTTGTTGCAGGATATTTGATCACACTGTGAACCCCAAGATCCTGTTATTTACTGAAGAAAAACAAAAACAAAAACCTGAGATAGTGTGGCTCAGCAACTAGGACACATCTTTTATCCAAGAGCCAAATAAAGTCAACCCTAGGTCAAGAGGCAGAGCAAGTAACCCTGCCCACTAATGTAAGTCAACAGAAAGGAGAGCCTTTGAGTCCTGGAGGAGAAGGAGCCCTTTGCTTCTGGGATGCTGATGGAGTAGGAAGGTCAGCTAGATGCTTTCTCTGACCCTCTGAACTAGCAGGTTTTCACCCCAATCTCTGGCTCCTGAGTCTTCGCTGGTAAAACCAAACAGCTGGGATTTTTGTTTTTAAAACATCTCCCAGTTTTTTGTTTTGTTTTAAAGAGATGTTCTTCAGATGAATCTACAAATGTTCTGGGCGCCCTTCACTGCTGTCCTGGGGATGCAGCAGCCTGTGGGCCACAGGTCGGAAGTAATTGCCTGAGGCTAAGTCCTGTGATTAAACTACCCAGGGGTGTGTGTGACAGTCACTCCTCTTGACTAGTGGTATTGTAAGTCAAGGAGCAGATCCTGGGAAAAAACCAGTGCTGTCATCCATGTTCCTGTGCAAAATGCTGTTGCTTTTCTTGTGTGTGTGTGTGTGTGTGTGTGTGTGTGTGTGTGTGTGTAAAACACTGTGTCTGCTAGGCTCCAAGACATCGTCTGCCTGAGCTTATTTGCCAATGGGACTTTCATAGACAATTCTGAGTCCCTGTACTCAGATGAACTTGAGCTTAACATACAAGCAGAATACAACCAGTCTCAGGGAACATTGGCTTCTTGTGTCCTGCTCACCAAAGTCCTCCATAGCTAGAACACCTCCTGTGGTTGGGAATCCCTCCACTTTCGGCGCACGGTCCTTATCAAGGTTGGAACCTCCTGAACACTGAGGAAATGCCTCACTCTCAAGGACATCATTACCTTCACTGCAGAGTCAGTTCGAAAGTTCAAAGCAAGCTATGACAATATGAGTTCGGCTTCTGCTGTGGGCAGAGCTGTCCTGGGTGTGGATCATGACAGGGGAGCATGAAAGCCACAGCTGGAGCCTTTTTCGGGCTTCTGAGTCCCCATGAGTATCAGGGAGATCCACTGATCATCTTTTGCTCTCCAAACCATACCCCTACATAAACATTCCACATCTCAATATCCCGGTAGCGGCCATCAGCTCCTCACCTAGCTGCCCGCTCCCATGGCGTGTCTTCTGGGGTGCCTTCCACTCCTGCGGTTCTACCACTCAGCACCACAGTGTGACCCATGGGTGATGCTACCTCCCTGCCAGCTCCCATGGTTCTTCTTCCCATTTCTGAACATTTGGCCACTTATCAGTATCTAGAGCAGGAGTGTCTCAATCTGGGGGAGAGAGGGGTTGTGACTCCCCCATGGGAGTTGCGTATCAGATTTCCTACCTATCAAGATATTTACAATGCAATTCCTAACAGCAGCAAAATGACAGCTATGGGGTTGTAACAACAACAACAAAATTATGGTTTGGGGTCACCACAACAGGGTTTCTCTGTATAGCCCTGGCTGTCCTGGAACTCACTCTGTAAACCAGGCTGCCCTCGAAAGGCCACAGCATCAGGAGGTTTGAGAACTCCTGCTCTGGAACATGACAGGATCTATAGCTCAGAGTATCATTCTGTGTTGTCAGCATGTATACTGTGAAGTCAGGGAGGTGGACCGCCCACTGTATGTTTGATAGACAGGGTCCTAGCCACATTTGGACTGTTTCAGCATCTGCAAAGGTATCTTCAGTACCTTAACATCCACTAAGTCATGGATAAGCTGCCTTTGATGGACAGAATGTCTTTGATAGACAGGCTATCTTCAATGGATGTGATATCTTTGATGGACAGGTTATCTTTATAGGACAGGATATCTTTGTTGGACAGGATGTCTTTGGATGAAACCTGTCTTTGATGGACAGGTATATTTGATAGACAAGATGTCTTTAACAGTAATTCGCCCAGATAAACGTTTCAACTTTTAAAGACATTTCCAAGTCATCGAGTATAAGAGATGATATCTATTTCGCCAGTATGTGAAGAAAATATAGCAGCCAAGTAATGCCAGGCAGGTTCTAGAACCCTGGGTGTGACCTGCCAGCATGTTGTCAGTAACCAGGGTTTTGACTTAATGCCTCTCCAGTGTTTTCCTAGCGGATAATTCACAGAAAGTTTTATTAGGAACACACCTTTTTGTGGTTCTTTTTCTTTCTGTGATGTCATAACACAGTTATCCCAACATCTTATTTCAATTTAGAATGCTGTTGTTATTTGCTGGGCCCAGGGCACATCTTCTCTCCATCTTCTCTTGGATGGTGTACTCCATATCTATGGCAATCCGTCCCTGAGAGACATCAGTGGTGCCATACCGCCTCTTAGAAGGCACTGTAGACTTTTCCCTTGGCCAACTTGAGACTTCTTTTTCCTCCCTTTCAGTTGGATGAGGTGCCAGGTGACTAGTTATAAAAATTGGAATGCTAAAGAGCAGCCATTAAGGAGCTTGACTCCGTCATTGGAGAAGCAGGTATTTCCCTCGTCAGAGTGAAATAAACTTTTCGCAGACAGGTGTAACACTGAAGTCTTTTGAAATGAAAGTTGCCATGTTAAGTGAATTTTCTACCACAGAAAGGGGGCCCCTGAAGTGAGTGCTCTCTGGCACAGCAAGCAATTTACTTCACATTTTCAAGTGATTCTGGTGTTGATAGACTGTAGCATGGAAACAGTGCTCCATATAGGATTTTTTCTCTTTTCTTTCCTTTTTTCTTTCTTTCTTTTCTTTTCTTTCTTTTTTTTTGTTTGTGTAATTCTTGAGGTTCACATTGGGATCCCTGTGTGGGTACCTGATGTGAAACTACGTGGCATGCATGTGTGAGTGTGTGTGCGTGTGTGTGTGTATGAGTACATGCATGGGTGAGTGCATATGAGCATACATACATGGGTGTGTGTGTGTGTGCATGTGAGTTTTAGAGCCTTTTAGTAGGGACCCACAGACAGGCTGATCCCTCTGTCACTGTGTACTTTAATTGCAGTACTCCCTGGTTTTATTGTATGTATGGCACAGAGTTTGTTTTCCTATTGGAAGAGATACATTTATTTTTTTTTCCTTTCACTTCCACAGAGTGGATTTACTTTTCTCCTTTATTTTCAGGTTTTGTCTAGAGGGCACAGGCAGCCTTGGGTGGATTCTCATTAGAATGCGTAGGTTACCATGCCTGAAAGTATTAATGTTGATTATGTGCTGGCTAATCATCCTTACAGGAATAACTCGCATAATCTGCCCAATCACTGTGAAGCAGCTTTCAGAATCGTCTCGTGTTACAGATGAGGAGACTAGAGGACGAGTGTCGTTGAGGCATGTGTCCAAAGCCATCCCGTTAGTAAGAAGAAATGCCAGCACTGGCGTACGCCATCAACTGGGGATGGAGACATGCTCAGCAGAGCACTCTGGGAACGCTTGATGACATAACAGTCAGATGCTTGCAAACACGCGATACTCCCCCTCCCTTTCTCCTTCATGGTCCCCGTACGACACATTTAGAAATACACGGATGTCCAAGGGGAGGCAAAATGCAAATGGTAAAGCAGCATCTGAAAGTGTAAGACCCAGAGTAAGGAGGGATGTGGTTCAGTCTGCAGAGAGCTTGCCACACATGCGCAGATCCCTAGGTGCCATCCTCAGCACCATAAACAACAGGAATGGGGATGCATACCCAGCACAAAGGAGGAGGAGGCAGGAGAATAAGAAATTTAGAGCCATCAGATACTTAATGTTTCCAAGGTTAACCTGGGCTATATGAGACCCTGAGACAGAGACACAGAGAGAGACGGAGACACAGAGACACAGAGAAGGAGAAGCAGAGAGAGACAGAAACACAGACACAATCAGAGAGACAGATACAGTCAGAGAGACAGACAGAAGTAGAGACAGGCAGGCTGACTAAAGCAGGACTATAGGCCTTATGATGTTCTTCTTGTCTTAAGTGGGAAGAAACGCTCATGGTCACGAGGCACCAAGCATTTATGTTGAACCACAAACCCAGAGACCCACCTTTTCACTCCCCAAGGGAGTGAAGTAAAGGCCTGGGTGCAGCTCATAATGTGTTGAGGAGGGGTTCAGGACTGGTGATGGATACAGGCCATTTTTCTGTCCCTTGTATTTAGTGATAGCTTCAGACCAGTGTGGCCCCCCTTGATCCTTCAGGTCCAGAGTATGATAAGAGACAAGCCTTTGTGTACAGGCCTAGGTCCTCCTAGGAGTAGGGATGCACCCAGGCCTCTAGGGCCACATAGCATGAACTGCTTGCCCTGATAAGTGAGCTGTTGGACTGTGGGAGAGGCAAGCCTGGGATGTAAGCCCCCAATCCCTCTGGGCTCTTAAGTTTTTGTGGTATAATAAATTTCTTGTCTTGTGTAAGTTGCTTACATTTGGATTTTCTGACAGTTCTTTTTTAACAGACAAGCAGTCACTTCTCAGACTTTTGGGTGAGATCAAGTACAGAGTTTCAAAGGCAGTATGTATAGAATGCTCTCTGGGGAGGCCTCTCACTCACGAGCAGACCTTTACACTGAAATGTAAAGCCTACATGTGTGAAATAGGAGAGGGAGGCATGCCATCTATCAGGAGGTGTAGAGTGATGGGTCTCACATGCAGGAGGGGCTAGGCATCTTCTGCTCTTCTAAAGCTGAGTATCCTCTCTTATCTCTTCAGAGGGAAGCCTTCTGGGTGATGGCTTCCTTCCCTCTCAGGGTTGCCGCGTCTGTGAACTGCACAATTGTTCTTCATAGGGCTTAGGACGTGTCACTATTCCGCTTGGTGATCTATGGTAGCTGCTGTGGGGCCCCAGTGGCCTGGAAAGCAGGATATCTCTGACACAAGGATGTCTGTCGTGTTTGCTGAGCTTTGAGAAAATAGCTTGTACCCGTCATGCTTGCTGGCTCCTCTCCCACCTCAAGATGCAGCGTGCCTTAGTTACTCACCTGATCAGTGTGACCGGACACCTTCTGAAGAGCAACTTCAGGGAAGGAGAGATCATTTTGTCTCAAGTTCTAATGATGTCGTTCATTACGGCAGAAAGGCATGGTGACAGGAATGCTTAATGTCTAAGGCACCAGGAGCATGAGCCAACTTGATCGAGTCTGGAGGGATCAGGACTCATCGATGGGACAGAAAGCATAATCAAACTGTGAACCTCACAGCTCCACTTCTGATGATACAATTACTCTAACTAGGCCCTACTTTTGAATGATCCCTTAAACACGACCCCCCATCAGTACCACCAGCTATAGACCACACGCTCAAATGCATAGGCCCTTGATGGATGTCTCACCCTTAAACCACGATGCCAAAGTGCTCCTAGAAAAATCCTAAGTCTTTGCAAGCTTATGCCACTGCTAACTTTCTGTCGGGTTTGTGAGAAGTCACCACACTCCTAGTAGTTTAACACATCTGTCTGCACTCCATGTAACTCTGCCTCTAAAGTCTGCTGCAAGGACGTTGCACGATTGGACCCCTCTTCCATGTAATCCAGATAAATCCTCCTGTATTCATCTCCAAATCACATTCCAGGAACTCTGTGGCCACAAGAGACAACAGATTCATAGATTAAGAAACTAAGACACAGATGTATTGGGGGGGGGGTGAAGCTTCACGCCCTGTGGCATACTACTCATGGGCAATTGGCCAGTTGTACTTAGGATTTCCTCTGGTGTTTTGCACTCCTGAGTTATGTCAACATCTGCATCGCTATCCAGGGATAGTTTGTAGAGGCGTCTGCTTGAGTGTAGCTGGTATCCCCATACTAATTGCTACTCTCCAGATATTTGGGGAAAAAAATGTCTATACCTGCTTTGGTGTTGGGACCTTGTATTAATTACTTTTCTGTGGCTGTCATAAAACACCATGACCAAGACAATTTATAGAGCTTATTTGGGCTTATGGTTCTAGAGAGATAAGAGTCTTTCATGGTGGGGACACTTTGCAGCAAGGAGTGGGCATGGTGGACTAAACAGGAAGTAGGGAGCTCACATCCTTCTCTGTAAGCATTAGGCAGAGGGAGTGAACTGGGTAATAGTTCCAGTCTTTAAACTCTCAAAGCCTGCCTCTAATGATGTGCTTCTGCCTACAAAGACACACCTCCTTAATCTCCCCAAACAGTGCCACCAAATGGAGACCAAGTATTCAGGCAGATGAACCCATGGAAGACACCTCATTCAAACGATCCCATGCTCTGTGTGCACCATAACTGAGGGTCTCCATGTAGGAGGATCCCATGTGCCCTCGGATGCCCCTGCCCTGCGGGGCACAGGCTGTCTCTGTAGCCACTGTTGCTTTTAGTCTGGCTGAGTTTTATCATTTCACAACTGCCCCTAATGCTTCAGAGTTTACATCCAAAGTAACGGGGGTATAGAGGCTGCTCTTAGCATCATCTGGCAAGCTTCATCTGTCTGGGTCTGCTTGCTAGACCCCTACAAATGGAACACACATAAGGAAGCCATACAATGGTCTATGTGCTCGTTTAGTGGCATAGGGACAAGAGTGACACTGTGATAAAACATCCTGACCAAGGCACCTTAAGAGAGATGGCATATGTTTGCCTCAGGATCCTGGTCACAGCCCTCTATTGTGAGGGAGTCAAAATGGCAGGAACTTGGAAGCCAGAGCGATGAATGTATGTGTGCATGTGTCCACTTTCTCCTTTTCTGTACATTCTAGAACAGTGGTTCTCAACTTTCCCACCAATGAGACCCTTAATACAGTTCCTCATGTTGTGATGATCCCCACCCATAAAATTATCTTATTGTTACTTCATAACTATAATTTTGCTACTATTATGAATCATCGTATAAGGGTCCGATATGCGGGATATCTGGTGTATGACCTCCCCCCCCCAATTAAAGTATCATTTGGCCCTCAAAGGGTTCTAGACCCACAGGTTGAGAACTACTGATCTAGAGAATGGTGCAGTCCACTTTTGTCTGGGTCCTCCCATATCAATTAATACACTGAAGGCAACCTCCCATAGACCATAGGCCAACTTTATCTAGACAATTCCTCACTCAGACTCTCTTCCAGCTGATTCTAGGTTATATCAAGGTGACAAGAACACACCATTGCAGCCCAGGTTAAAATGTGAGGTTTGACTGGTAACCATTGTCATTTTGGGGGGCATAGCCCTCTTCAGAGAAGTTCTGGTGTTTATTTGGAGTCTGACCTCGTACCTTGTTGAATGACATGATGCTCATCCTGCCTTCTGGCTCCTCTCCCCTTGTTCTCTGTCTTTTCTCCTCTGTTTCTGTGACCCCGCCTCTCCTTTTGACTCCTCTTCTATCATATGCGTGTCCCTAAGTAAGTTGGAGGTGAGAGACAGACATAGCCAGGGTGCAGATACAACCACGAGAAACAGAAACACCTATAACCTGACATCCTCACAGGTCTGTATCCACTGTGACTCCGGTATCTTTCTTCTTTGCTGCTAAAGATATGTCCTAAGAGCCTAGAATCACAGTTTGTATTTAGACACAGAGCAGACAGACATAGGTCCTACCAGATAGACATTAGGACCTTTGCAAAGGATAGGCCAGGCACGCAGGACTTTCTGTGGAGGAGGGATGTTGAATTGTATAGGTAAAAGTCTAGGGTGAAAAAAAAAAAAAGTCTAGGGTAGAGGAGAATCAACCCTCCTGTATGATGGAATGGTTTCGTGTGTCTGCAAATGAGGCTACTCTTCTAGTAATGCCTGTCTCGTTTCAAAGTATAACACATCTCTCTTTGCTTTAGAACTGGAAAAGCTGGGGCCAAGAGATACGGTGCACACCTACAGTCCCAGTATTCAAGAGGCTAAGGTAGAAGGGTAGAGAGTGCAGGCCAGTCTGGGGCTGTGTAGAGATACCCCATCTCCAAAGAAAATAACACATTGGAAAAGCTGGGACCCTTACCTGGTCTTGGGTCTATTACTCAAGAGTCCTTTGTCTTATTCCTGGTAAGAAACATCTTTCTGCACATGACTACCCTTCTCCTGCAGCCCAACCCCTTCCCCTTTTCCTCTCCAACTCTGTTCTTTATTCTTTCAGGAAGCATGGTGTATGGCTTATATCACTCAAAATGATTTTGCCCTCAGCAGACAGAGAAGAGAGTTGTTCGTGTTTATTTTTTAAGCTGCTCAATCCCTGAACAAATTAAACATTAATATAAACAATTTAAATACTGATGAGATGTGACAGTCTGATAGTTTTAATATAAAGTCACTTAATGACATTATTTTTTTTTTCGGTACGCTGAGAGATTTCAGGGGAGTGCTAGGTGGGAGGCCACTTGCCTGATGGGTCTGAGACTAACAGGTAAGTTGAGGCTCAACTTGTGCCTGGTGTCCTCTGCCTAGTCTAGATCCCCTGGCCTTGCTGGTAACTCCAGAGCAAGGTGCTTGTCTGTGGGCTTAGGGCCACTAACCTGTGATAGCCTCTGAGTATTTTTCTCAAGCATCCTCTATTTTCCCATTTCTTTCTCTTTTCTTGATAAACATTTCTTTCCCAGTTAAGAGGGAGCCAGGCAAAAGGTATAGCTGCTACAAACAAAACAGAACAAAACAAACAGAGACCATCCAAACAAACAGACCGAGAGCTCTCATTTCAAGGGGAATAGAGAGAGTTTATTCTGGAATCAAATCTGAGTGACCGTAGCCTGGAGTACAGACTCAGATCTGTGCTTGTCGGGTTTTATGTCAATACAAGGTAGAGTCGGCTTGGAAGAGGGAATCTTAATTGAGGAATTGCCTCCATCAGATTGGCCTATGCACAAGTGTGTGGGTACTGTATTTTAGTTGCTAATTGATGTGGGAGGATCAAGCCCACTGTCGTCAGTGGTCCTGAATTATATAAGAAAGCAGGCTGAGCAAGCCAGGGGGAACAACCCTGTAAGCAGTGTCCAGGTTCCTGCCCTGACTTCCCTCCATGACATATTAGAGCTAGAAACCAACCACTGTAGTCAACCCTCATCCCCTAGTTGATTTTGGTTAGTGTTTTATCGCATAGTATATGGTGGTGTACTCCTTTAATCCCAGCTATTTGGAGGCAGAGGCAGGCAGATCTTTGTGAGCTTGAGACCAGTCTGGTCTACATAGCAAGTTCCAGGACAGCCAGAACTATACGGATAGACCTTGTCCTGAAAAACAAAATGAAAACCATACAAAATTCAGACTAGGACAAGGTTCCCCCAAATTCTACTTCCCAGAGGCAACTGTTTCATAAAGTTTGTAAGGTAATAGAACAAAGAAAGTAGTGCATCAAAATATTTGTCAAGTTCATCTGGGAAACCTAGGGTAGGTGGGGAAATCTCTGCTATTAGGTGGGGAAATCTCTGCTATTAACCTATGTCACATCGGAGGGCATTCTTAGCTTTGGGGTTGGGAGAAGGTAAGGGTGTCCTTGTAGATTGCCAAAGGACTGACCTGATAGTTACAAGGATGCTATGTCACACAGAGGTTGGCAATGCATGACATTGGGAGTTGTCACATAGCTTGAGATCATTTGATTTCTCATCTCTATAATCATTGATGATCTAGTCAGTCTTGTGAGACATTTAAAATGGAGATTATTTTTTTTTCTGGGAGTCCCAGTCACAAAGTTTTCATGTCCTTGGCACAAAACTCCAGAGTCACTTCCTGCAGTGGTCTGAGTCTCTGTGCGGTTGGTTGTGTAGACTTCTCATCGGATCTTTGGCTGGCTACACCTGGCACTGCACAGAACAGTCTCAAAACATTTTATTTTGTAAGGACAGGATCTGAGATGACAAAAGCAGGCAAGGAGAAGGGGACATGCAAGATATTCTGTGTGTCATTGAATCATCCTTTCCATGAAACTGGAGACACTATGTGCATCCCTTGAGCTCTGCTTGGGGACCCTTGCATCTGACTCTTGGCAGCTTTCTTCCCCGTGATTCAGAAACCATCTGTAGGCCAAAATGGATAGTGTTATGCGCTCACTTTTATTAGTGACTAGCCTTGTCCTCAGCCTCTTGTGGACAGGGTGCTCAAACTAACTTTTCTGGCAGGTCTCTGATCTATGTGGTCAATGAGTTTACACTTGACTTTATTGTTTTGTTTCATTTTGTTTCTGTTTTGGCTGTCCTGGGGGTTGAACCAAGGGTCTCTTGCATGCTAGGCACGTTCTCTACTTTCGAGCTAAGGCCTCAGCTTCACATGACTATTTGAACTATGGTCCCTTGAGTGTCTCTCGTATACATTTGGTCACCAATCGCATTAGAGTGGAATTCTTGCCATGAAACTCAAGTTTTGTCCCCCAGGTAGGGGTGCTAGAGGCAGCAGTGAGAATACATTGTGTCTATTTCCATAGGTTTCACATGAGGATAGGATGTTCTGTATGATGCTGGGATCTAGAAAAGGTTCTGTGGGCATACTTGGAATCTGCATTTGGAGGAGGACACTCGGTGATGGTACAGAACGGCAGGTTTTCAAACCACAGTAAAGGGCTGGGGAGATAGTGAGGTAGGTAAAGAACTTGCTTTGCACGGGCAAGCATGAGGGCAAGCATTTAGACCCTCCGAAACCATGAAAATTGGAGACAGTAGCACATATTGAGTGAATCTGTGGTGGGGTAGGAGGTCGAGAAAGGAGAATCACCAAAACCTTGGCCGCTTCCTTCCTATCTTAACTTGTTCCGGGCTCTTCATGGTGCTTCCTGCTGCATGGGAGTGTCCCGCAAGCATTCATTTCCCAGCCTGCTCTTCAGTCCCCGCTTCCCTGAGAGCCTCAGCCTCCTGAGGCGAAATAGACCTGGCTCCCATGAGGTCCTCAATCCACAGCACAGTGTGACACTGATACTTGTAAAAAGGCCCAGTGGATGAATTAAGGCAGAAATGTACTTCATCCTGCTATATATGGAGCTTTCATTCTCCAGACACACGTATCTTAGCAAGTTACTCGTGATGCTTGGATGCTCTGTGCCCTGGAATGTACCTGGGTTCTGGGTCCTACATGAATTTGCCTTCCTCACAGTATACGTTGAGAGGCTTAAGTAAGCACCGGCTTCTTCCATCATTCAAGCTACTGACATGTCTGAGATCAACCCGCTTTAATAATATCTAAACCACGGACACAGAGTGGCTCAGGAGAGTGTGTGCAAAAACTATGCCACGTCCCATCTGTGAGGCTCCTGATAGAGCCAAGGTGGTGGTGGGGAAGGCACACCTTGTGCTCTGGGGGTTCCAAAGACCATCTGTGGCTGTCCAGGCTGGTGTTTTCTCAGTTTAGGGATGCTAACATGCCCCAAGTGTTTTCACCACCTCTGCACTGGCGCAGCAGCCTACGGTGATTCAGGAAGCTGGTAGACTATCAAGAAATGCCATCTTCCAGTCTCAGCCTAACGCCCAGGGGTGACCAACCTTTTACTAATGTCAGCTATATCCAAGGGTGTCCAACCCACAGCCCTTGGATCGGGGTGGGGGGGTGGTCATGTGTTTGTTCTGCATGCATTATAACATGATGCCTTGTGTGTGTATGTATTGTGCTATATGGTATATGTAAATGTATGTGTGCATTTAATGTGGTATGTGGTTTGTGTGCATTTATGTATGTAGTATAGTGTGTGTAGTGTGTGTGTACATATAATGTGATATGCAGTCTGTGTGTATTTGTGTGCATGGTATAGTGTGCGTAGTGTGTGTGTACATATAATGTGCTGTGCAGTTTGTGTGTTTTTGTGTGTACAGGATAGTGTGTGTAGTGTGTGTGCACATATAATGGGTTGTGCAGTTTGCGTGTACTTTGCGTATAGTGAATAGTGTCTGTGTGTCTGTATATAGTGTGGTATGTATTGATGTATGTGACATGTAATTTGTGTTGTGTGCTGTATGTGCCGTGGTATGTCTGTTATATGTGTGTAGGTGTGTGGTGAATGTAGTTTGTGTTGACGTGGTGTGTGTGTTGTGTTTGTGTGGATGTGCTCCTGTGGTTGGGTGTTCTCTGGTTTTGTGCTCTTTGGGCGGGACACTATTTAAAATGCAAAGAGCACGGGAACAAGTCGCTGCTGAAATCCCAGCGTGCTTTACTGAGAATCAAGTTGCTTAGAGCCCAATAGGTGTAAAAGGCAGCCAGAATTCTACCTCGACAACGTGACAGCTGTGTGCTTTTGGACAAGTCACCTGCCCTCTCTGGTTCTACTCACCAGAAAATGGGGACAAGGGAAATGCCCCATGGGTGGGGCTTCGGAGATTTGCCTTCTTCATGTAAGACTGAGGAGCTACCAGACAGGGCAACCACACATGTGTCATTGCTGTATGAATAAATTTGCAGGGAGGGTAAAGGGAACTGCCGAACTACAGGATCTCTGGTGTGACTCAAGCATAAAAAAAAATGGATATTCTGCAGCACGGTGGAAGGCAGGCTGGGCAGAGGTGAGTACGGGTGATTGGAGAGGGGGTCTTGCAGGGGTCCCCTAACATGGCGATGTCCTTGAATCCTGTCTTCTCTCTGAGGTCTGATTAGGGAACAGTGCCTGGGGAGGTGGAAGGACATGAAGGATAGCAGGGAATGTTATGTAGAATCATAGCACAGTTCCCCAGGCTGAGAGTGCATGGGGCGAATCTGGAAGGTTGTCGGTGCGGAGCTGAGGCACAGGATGCTTGTGGATCTTGCACCCATTTGGATCTTCTGCTGAGATTTTGCCCTGTGTTCTCCTGGGCTGGAAGCCCAATAGGGGAGGGGACACACAGGACTGCATGTGTCCTCCACTCACAGTTGTTAATAGTCACCATGGAGGGGCCCATAGCTGCTTCCAATCCCCCTGAGTCAACAACTTGGAGCCTGGCTGTATGATGAGGATGTCCTGGACGAGGGAAGACATGGCTGTGAAGTGCTGGCTGTGGGTTGATGATGTTGAGACACGGGGCGGGGGGGGGGGGGGGGGGGGGGGGGTCCTTTTCCCTGTCGTGTGTCCTCATTAACCTCAGCTGTCAACTTTACATAACCCAGTAGAATCCACCTGGGGAGATGGATCCTCAGTTGCCCAGATCGGATTGGCTCACATCTGCATCTGTTGAGGATGTTGTCTTAATTGATGGTTACTATGGGAGGGCCCAGCCCACTGTGGGTGGCACCATCTGTGATGCTTTGTATATGTGTGGCCCAGGGAGTAGCACTACTTGGAGGTATGGCCTTGTTTGGAGTAGGTGTGTCACTGTGGGTGTGGGCTTTAATACCCTAGTCTAGTTGCCTGGAAGTGAGTATTCTGCTAGCAGTCTTTAGATGAAGATGTAGAACTCTCAACTCCTCTTGCACCATGCTGCCTAGATCCTGCCATGCTTTCTGCCTTGGTGATAATGGACTGAACCTCTGAACCTGTAAACCAGCTTCAATTTAATGTTGTCCTTAGAAGAGTTGCCTTGGTCATGGTGTCTGTTCACAGCAGGAAAGCCCTAAGACACCATCCCTAGGCATCAGTGTATGGGCTCTATAAGAAAGCTATCTGAGCATGAGCTGGTCAACAGGGTGAGCACTCTAGCAGTGTTCCTCCATGTTGTCTGTGTCAGGTCCCACCTTCACTTCCTTCATCGATGGATTGTGACCTCTGACAGATGTCTGTCCAAGGGCACTGCCTTGGACAAGGACAAGCCTCAGGAAAAAGCTCTGCTACTTCTGACTTCATAGATGGCAAACTCATTGGATCCCCACATGAGCCTCATAGCCATGAGGGATGGATTCTATAAGCCCCCAAACTGTCCCAAATCTGAAACCACCCCAGTTGCTTCTATAAAACAGAGGTGACTGAATTACCAATAGGGCCTCTAGGTGGCTCAAGGCCTTTCCTCTGATAAAGACTAGACAGTTCTGCTAGGTTGACTGTTGGCCAACACAACACGGGAAGGGCTACTGAGAACCAAAAAATCACCAAGGTGCCCTATTTTACACTTCATCTTAGGAAACAGAAAAAGAACATTTTCTGCATGGTATTTGTTTTCTCAGCATGCTCCATGGGGTATTTGTACTTATTAGAAGCCAAACCAGAACTAGGTGCTTGTATGTGTCAGGAAACCTGGACTATGCTGTTCTCTGCATGGGATTCGAGAATCCGGATGGCTCCTTGGGAATTTGCATTGTGTATGACTCTGGTTGTACCTCCTAGCTGATCCTTGCTGGTCTTTTACCTACAATCATTTTCCCTAAGTTGCTCATTTTGGACCAAGGAAAGAGTCAAATAGAATAGAGTTCTATGTTCCGGTGGCCATCTTCCTTGTTTCTGAAATGTTTTGCTCAAGGAGACAGTGTCCTCTCAAAAGTGTGAAGATTAGTATAAAATGTCTGTGAGTCCACTGATGAGCAGGTCATGTTCCATTCCATCATATAAGAAATCACAGCCATGATACTCAAACGCAAGCCAATTATTTTTCCTAGCAGGCCACTCATTTGCTTCTCCTGCACTCAGCTCCTTATTTGGCACTTGGCTCCTTTGTATATGAAATAAAATGGAATTCTTAGGTGATGGAAAGTGTCTCTCTGGAGACTGGAGTACAGTAGGTGTTCCAGCAGTCATTCTGTGCATTGTCACATGAGATGGGTACCATTTTATAGATTATGAGGCATGGAGAAGGAGGGAGGCAAGAAAGGAAGGCGAGCCCTCTAGAGATAACATGTGCTACACAAGCTTGAAAAGGAGCGTTGGGATCCCAGCTCTTGTGTAAGTGGTAGTGGGCTTGGAGGTCTACTTGTAAATCTGTTGCACAGAAAGCTGAGTCATTGGATACCCAGAACAAGCTGGGTAGCTAGATTAACCATACCAGCCAATTCTGGCTTCCATTGAGAGACCTTGCCTCAATGACTGTGGTGGAAATTGATTGAGGAGACTCTCAATCTAACCTCAGGTCTTTGCACACATGTATAAATGCACACTCTACATGCTCCCCCGTACATGCAGACACACATGTTGACACACACCATACACACACACACAGAGGCATATGCAAAAGGAAAAAAAGAAAAAGGTAGTGTGGTGGTTAGCTTTCATTAAATTGACACAGGGTGGGAAAGGAAACCTATATTAAGGAATGCCTCCATCATATTGGCCCGTGGACATTTTTGTGATTAATGACTGATGTGGGAGGGCCCATCCCACTGTGGGTAGAGCTACCCCTGGGCTGGTGGTGACCCTGGATGGTATAAGAAAGCAGGCTGAGCAAGTTATGGATAACAAACCAGTAAGCAGTATTGCCCAATGGCCTCTGCTTCATTTCCTGTTTCCAGGTTCCTCCCTTGACCTTCCTCAATAATGGACTGTGAACAGTAAAATCAAAGAGATCCTTGCCACCATAGACCTTAGAGGTGGTACTTCAGCAGGGAGGGAGGAAGAAAAAAGAATTACCTGGGAGCTGTTGCAGGTCTTGCTGAAGCATTTGTAGGCACTAGGCATCTGGGTTGGATACCAGGGTGAAAGACCTCTAGATGATTTTCAGACCAAAGCTGGAGTTATTTCCCCTCCAGTGCCCTGCCGTGACCTTTTCTTGCTTTACTGTTTTCCTGAATGGTATTAGAGGACCCTAAGTGGTTGACCTGGTACCGTGTAATTAGCTGCACAATTAAGTTTTGTGTCCCAGAGCAGTGGGGTCAGATGTTCAACAGGGAGGTTCAGGGAGGCCTGGGTGCACAGTGTTGATGCCTGCCCTGCTCTCTTCTGCACTTCTGACCTTAGCAGCTTCTAGACTGCATGGTAAGCTGGCTTGAGGCTGCTCAAGGCAGTCGCTCTGAGAAGTGTCAGATGTGTTTTGAATAATCAATGGGGTACCTTATAACACAGGGTGTCCCTTTAGGAATCTCCTGGCCCAGGGAGGGTCCCGTTATCTCTTCTCCTCTCAAATCCCTGTTAGTGGGATTATATCGTGTTCTCAGTGAAATAGAAGCATTGGCAGTCCTGATTACAGTCATGCTGTGGAGAAGGGATCTTGAAAAATCCTGGGGGAAAATATAATCTGCTTTTTGTATAGAAAAATGTATAACCCGCTTTTGTGCTCATTCACTCATTCATATTTACTGAGTGTCTCATGGTTGCTTGGGTGCTGTTCTAAAGAACTCAAGTGCTGTGGGAACACATGAGACACCCCACCCCTATTAGATGGCATGCACCCTACTGTTTAGTAGAGACTTACAGAGAAGCAGTGATGGGGGCTGGGGGTGCTGTGTAGGACACACATGGGGATGTGACCCAGAGATGCATTTTGAGACAGGTTTTAAAGCAGAAGTGGTCAGAGGCAGGATGGGATTGTAACTAACTGGGCTGCTATGGGGTGTGTCTGGGGGCGGGGCAAGGGACCCAAGAGGAGGGGGGAATCAGGAAGCTCCTCTCAGAGAACACATAGAAAGTACCTGCTTGCTCTTTGCGCTGACTTTCAGATGAGGAAACACAGGTCTAGGGAAGTCACAACTCAGGTTCCACTTCCAGAAGGTTAAAACACAGTGCTTCATTCATCAGGTAAGGCCTCTTGTGAAGCTTATGGTAGTAACTACCTCTTTCTGTGACAAAATCCCAGGCAAAAGCTACTACTTAAGGGAGGAAGGCTTATTTGGGCCCACTGTGTGAGGGTGCAGGCTGTCATGGTGAAGAGGCATGGCAGCCGGAGCATGAGGGAGCTGGTCCCGTGGCATCTACAGGCAGGAAGTATGGGGAGACAGGTGCTGGTGGGCAGCCTGCTTGCTTTCTAAGACCACGGCATGGCATCTGCCCACATTTAGGGTGGGTCTTCCCTCCTCTGTTAAAGTTTTCTAGAAACATCCTTATAGTCACCCCCAGAGGTCGATTTCTATTTCTGTGGTGATTCTAAATCCTTGAAGTTGAGAGTCACAATTACAACATTGAGAGAACCTTGATTTTTAAGGAAAAAAAAATGTTTACATGTTTATGCCTGTGCGGCGTCTGTGCATGTATGCACGCTGATAAGTATGTGGGCACATGTGGTTGGACACGCACAGGCTTGATATTGGTGTCTTCTTCAGTTGCTATCCACCTTACTAGGCAGGGTCTCTTGGTGAAGGTGGAGCCTATCAAACTATTTACCCAGAGATCTCCTGAGTCTACTCTGTGAGTGTGGAGATTATAGGCAGGTCACCCTGCCCACATGCCTTTTCCATACAGGCTCAGGGGAATCTGAACTCAAGCCCTTACATGTGCAAACACTTTATCCTTTGAGCCATCCTCCCAGTGTGCATATTTTGATATTTGAAAAAGAAATTCATATTATTAGGCTATAACCTATGAAACTACTGTCTGGGCCAGTCCTAAACCCCATGGATCAACAGCTCTAGATAGTTTGTCTTAACATAAACATGAATCTCGTCCTGCCCTGAGTTTGGTGACAACACTAAACAGAGATGTTTTTGTTGTTGTTGTTGTTATTCCAGTCTGCAAAGTGGGCTTGAACATTCCAGGTGTCTGTCGACCTGGCCTAGCTATAAACTTGTACGCAGCATGGCTTCTGTGTTCTCAGACCTGGACTGTAACTTCCATTAATTCTCAGAAGCATAGAGGGTTGGTGCCTTGCTGATTGTCCCATGTGCTATGTGTGACAAGTCCAGGGACTGTCTGAGTTCTGGGCTGTCCCTTGTTGCTCCTGATAGAAGTGGATCCAGACTCAAGGTGGCGCTGTGCTTGGGGGGAAGTGGTATGCTTTCGTGGGGATCACTGAAGCTGACCAGGTTGTTGGAGGGATGTCAGGGGCACTTCAGACTAACCAGGGATCATCGTGTGGCTGCTGCTGTGGTCTACCCTAAGGCTGGCACAGCCATGGGCAGGGCTACTCAAGCCAGTGGCTCCCTGGCTAAACGGCTTTTGTGAGTTGTATAATTTCTCAGTCTGGAATTTTTATCACAGAATGTAAGACAAACTGTAAAAATAACATGTTGGATTTTCTTAACCCCCCTACAGGGAGAATATGTTCCCTAAAGAGAAAAGAAAAATGTTTGTTGTTCACTGGTGGCAGAATGATCTTCACAAGTCATGAATATAATGCTTTAAATAGAGATGCTGCCTCGCCTTCTTGGCCTGAAGGTCCAGGCTACTCAAAGGACCAAGGCATGGCATGGTTAGTCCCTTCCCTGTCTCTGGAGAGCTCTCACCAACTCAGTTTCCAAGTCTCTTCCCCCTAGCTGGTATCTATCTGCTATCAATGGAATGTGGCATACCAAGATGCAATAAGACTAGGCGCAAACCCTCATATCAGGACTGGACGTGGCAACCCAGTAGGAGGAAAAGGGCCCTGGGAGCAGGCAGAGGAGTCAGGGACAGCCCTTCTCCTGCTGTTAGAAGTCTCACACACAGCCCAAGCTGAACAACCCCAGCATGTATGCAGGGGCAGAGCTCCAGTTTCCCTGCAATATTTATGCTCTGAAGAGTAAGCCACTTGAAGGTCTTCTTATGCCTACTTTGTTGTTGTTGTTGTTATTCAAATTTTAACTATTTACATGTTCAACATTTATGGGTGTCATATGACAAGTTTTTCTCTCTAGCTCTAGGGGCATTATGTTGCGTCTTTTCCCGGGGAGATGTAAACAAATGCCTATTCACCCCAGGTAGGGCACTAGCAACCAAAGGAAAAAATTATTTCCATCCAAGTTAAGCTTGGTGAACCACTAAGTTTAGTAGGGTTACTCACAGAAACCCAGGTGACCAAAGGGCAACTTCATCACTGCAAGATCACCATATGGGTGACAATCCTCAAAAGATGTGTCCCTGGAACTCTGGACCCATATTGCAAACATCTCTACCAAAAATAATAAGCTTATGGCCCAGAAATCCTGCCTCCAGACAGGGTGTCTCTGTGTAACCCTGGCTATTCTGGAACTAGCTCCGTAGACCAGGGTGGCCTCGAACTCAGAGATCCACCTACCTCTGGCTCCCAAGAGCTGGGATTAAAGGTGTGTGCCACCGTGCTCAGCTGATAATATTCTCTTCTAGGAAAGGTTTTCTGCTTATGGAAGCTTGGGCAGGTCCTGATGTGTCTTGTACAAATTCTTACAACCCTTAGTGAGTTTTGTGAGCCTCCTATCTCCTAAGAAGTACTATTTAAGTCTGGAGGAAATATCTACCCATTTGTTTCATCTACCTGTGCATGTGCATGTGTATGTGTGAGCATACACATGAGTGTGCACATTCATGTGGAGACCAGAGGTCAATATCACATGTCTTTCTCAATCTTTCTCCATGTTATTTTTTGAGACAGGGTCTCTCATAGACCCTGACACTCACTGATGGAGCCAGCCTGGCTGTCCAGTGAGCTCCAGGGATCCTCCTGCCTCCATCTCCTGAACCCTGGACTTACAGGCATGCACCACTGTGCTCAGCTTCTTTTTGGTTATGAGCCTAACCTTTAATGTCTGAACCACCTCTCCAGCTCATTCAGCTTCTTTTTAATATGGGATGTGGGAATGGGAATTTCTTTTCACCAGCTTGCAAGTCATCTCCCCAACTCCTTTACCTCTACTTACATCTTATTTCCCTGTACATTGACTTGATTCAAAGGAGAAACACTGGATAGTTCAAAATTGCATCCTGGGTCCAAAAATGAAGCTGTGGGTGGTTACCCTGGGGTCTCAGGATCACTAACACCTGCCCTTGGTTCCTCCCAACAGTGACGGAAGGCCGAGGGATCCTGGAGAGCATTCAGCGGTTCTCACTGCTGCCTACCTACCTCCCAGTCACCTACCACATCAACAATGCTGATGTCTCCTTCTTCCTGAAAGAGGCCAACCAGGACATCATGCGCAACTCCAGCCTGCAGTCGCGGGTTGAGTCCTTCCTGATCTACAAATCCAGGCGACTGCCGGTGCTCAACGCCAGCTACGGGCCCTTCTCACTCGAGCAGGTAGTGCCCCAGGATTTGATGCTGCCTTCCAACCCATTTGGATTCACCAACACGTTCTCCCTTAACTGGAGGCTGAAGGCCTACATCCTGCAGGAGAAAGTCTACCTAAGCCATCCCAAAGTGCAGGTGCTCTTTCACATCGTGGGCCGAGACTGGGATGACCACAGGGACGAGAACTTGCCTTGCCTGCGGGTCTTTGCTTTCCGAGAGACCCAGGAGGTTCGAGGCAGCTGCCGGTTGGGCGGAGCCCTGGGGCTGTGCGTGGCCCAGCTGGAGATGCTGCCCGGCTGGTTCAGTCCCCCATCGGTGGTGTCTGGGCGCAGGAGGCCCACGGAGCAGCCAGAGGGGAGTCCCGTGGAACTGTATTACGCTGTACAGCCAGGGGGTGAGCGAGGTGACTGTGCCAAGGAGGACTTGAGAAAGAATGGTGGTACTCCAGCAGGCCACAATGATGTTGATGAATCCAGTCCCCCTTTGCATAGAATTGGGAGTGTCTTCCTTCGGGAGACCCCCAGCAGCCCACCTTTGAAGGAGCTGCGTTTGGATAGCAACGTGGCCGTTCATTATGTCCCTAAGACTGTGCGACAAGGAGATATACTCACCTTCCCTATCTCTGTCTCCAGGAACTGCACGGAGGATCGCTTCACACTGAGGTGAGCGTGTTCTCATTCTGTCTACTGCAACCCCAGACATCCAGCTGGGCTGCGGTGGAACTGCCTGTAGATGTTCACATGCTGTATTCTGTGAAACATAAGGGTTAGTTGTAGTTCTGGCTGCCCACTTAAAGAAGGGCATATTATTTGTGTGTGTGTGTGTGTGTGTGTGTGTGTGTGTGTGTTTGTGTGTGTGTGTGTGTGTGTGTGTGTGAGATGCACATAAGAGGCCATTGGTGTCATTCTTCAAGTGATGCCCACTTTGGTTTTATTTTGAGAAAGAGTATCTCATTTTCTTGGACTTGCTGGTTAGGCCAGTTGGCTGTCCAGTGAGACCCTAGACTCCTCCTTTCTCCACCTTGGAGCATCGGAGTCATTGAACCATGAATCTTTAGCACTATATCCTGCTAATTTCCGTGGATTCTGGGAATCACACTCAGATTCCCATGTTTTCATAGTGAATGCTTTTTACTGACTAAGCTATCTCGCCAGCTTGGAAAATATTTTTTAAAGACTTATTTTATTTTAATTGTGTGTGTGTGTGTGTGTGTGTATCTATGCCCAGGTGTGTGCATATGAATGCAGTACCTGGAGAGGCCAGAAGGGGGCATTAGATCATCCTGCAGCTGGAGTAATGGGTGACTGGTAGCTACCAGCTGTGGGTTTCAGGAACTGGATTAGAGTACACTGGAGGAGCAGCAAGTACTTTGAGCTACTGAGCCATCTCTCCGAGACAATAAGATAATTCTCAGTAATATTAACGAAACTCCCAGGCTGTCACAGAAGCGTCAAGTATGTTCTTGGGATCCCTTGGCCTTTGTGAAGTTTGTCACCAAGCTTCAGGACACTGAGGGTTCCTCAAATCAACCACTTCCCAACTGGGTCTTTAGGCACCTTGCAGCTTCAGCGAATCTGCAAACTCAGTTGCGACAGTTGTCAGGGAGGAAGGAGAACGTGGCTCTGCCAACTCAGACTCTATTCCAGACAGGCGGGCTCCAAGTATAAAGTGGTACCAGGCTTAACGTTGTCATTTTGTTTCTCCCTGGAAATAGAATGTGCCGTTTAAAAAAAGAAAGGAAAGAGCATAAAGGGAGAATAAACTGTGGTGGGATCTCGGGCGCCTTACATAAGGTTGGAGCAAAGAGGAGACATTTAAAAGAAGCACCGAGTACTTTGGAAAGATGCTCTGGAATTCACGTTGGAACATGTTAGAGGAACTTGCCTTGTGTCAGTTGTGATATGACGAAAGCCTTTAGCTCCATGTTAAATGTAGGTGAATGTGGCTGCAATAATTAATTAACACAAGAGTTGCTGGCTGAACAGCAGTGTCCCAGCAGCGTGACATGACTTGGCCTGCTGTGTGACACTGCTTGCTTTCCTCTTGCTTTTTAAATCTATTCTCTTTCATCTTTACCTCTCTCTCTCTCTCTCTCTCTCTCTCTCTCCTCTCTCTTTCTCTGTGTGTGTGTGTGTATGTATATGTGTGTGCACACGTATGCACCACATGAGTACAGTGCCCACAGAAACCAGAAGAGGCTAACAGATCCACTGGAGATGGGTTGTGAGCTGCCCGAAAATGGATGCCCAGAACCGAACTCTGATCCCCTGCAAGAGCATCAAATGCTTTTAAGTGCTGAATCATCTTTCCAGTTCCCGACACATTAGGTTTATTGTGATCCTTGAGAATATGAATATAACCACATGTGGGGTCCATGATGCCTGTGGATTTTCAGGTTCAGTAACTACTGATTTGATTTCAGATTCTCATCCAAATTTGTAACTCCTCTTTCTTTTCTTCCCTGTCTATCCGTCATCCACCTGTCCATCCACCCCTCCACCCGTCCATCCATCCATCCATCTATCCATCCATCCACCCATCCATCCACCCATCCATCCATCCGTCCGTCCGTCCGTCCGTCCGTCCTTCCGTCCGTCCGTCCGCCCGTCTGTCTGTCCATCCATCCATCCATCCATCCATCCACCCATCCATCTACCTGTCCATCCATCCATCCGTCCATCTGTCCGTCCGTCTGTCCTGTCCGTCTGTCCGTCCATCTGTCTGTCCATCCATCCATCGATCCATCCATCCATCCATCCACCCATCCATCCATCCGTCCACCCATCCATCCATCCACCTGTCCATCCATCCATCCATCCATCCGTCCGTCCGTCCGTCTGTCCGTCCGTCCGTCCGTCCTTTTGCTTTAACTCACAAATTTAGGTTGAGTTGATTCTGAACTGGCATCAGGGGTTCTTTTTTTTTTTTTTTTTTTTTTTTTTTTTTTTTTACTTTAACTAAAGCAGCAGACATTAGTGAACAGCATTTATTTAATGATTGAATTTGGCCAGAACTGGGAGGTAAAATCCTTGGCTCTGCTTTCTGTGCATCTGGGGATTAACTAAAGGGCCGGGGGTGGGGCTGCGGTGTGGGAAGTCATCTGCGGGCCTGTGGCCATACTTGTGCTTCATTTTGCCCCCATCTGGCAGTTTATGCTGCAGCTGGACATAAGCCCTCTCCATGTTTTGCAAGTGTGTTTTTCAACGTCTGAATTCAGCAGCCGTATGTAGTATCCTTAAAGGTGGCTGGTTATAGAGAGAAGTCCTTTGTTTAGAAACCATGGCTTTATAAAAAGGGAGGCCTCAGGCTGGAGAGATGGCTCTGTGGTTAAGAGCACTCGCTGATCTTCTGAGTTAAATTTCCAGCACCCACAGGGTGCCCGCATCACAACTGTCTGATGTAGTCTTCCTGGCTGCAGATGCACATGCAGACAAAGTACCCATGTCCATAAAATACAATAAATTTTAAGAATAAAAAAAAAAAAAGAAATAGGGCATGGAGGCACATGCCTATAATCCCAGTAGCACTCAGGAGGCAGAGGCAGGCAGATCTCTGAGTTCAAGGCCAGTCTGGTCTACTGAGTGAGTTTCAGGACATCCAGGGCTACACAGAAAAACCCTGTTTCAATAAATGAGTAAATAAGTAAATAAACACACAGAGACAAACAAACAGAAAAAGGAAGAAAAGGGGTCCCTGCTCTCCTGTGCATTTATGCTGGTCATGGGCTGGTGGTTGGATTCCTGGGCCAGAAGAGGAATCTTACTGTACCCTAGGCTTTGGCCTCAGAGAGTGAGCTCTTGCAGCCTTTTCTGGAAACATCTCCGTGTGTGTTTGTGTGTTTTACAATGGCTCGGGATCTTGTCACCATCCTCAATATAGTAAACCTGTCCTCTGCAGTCCTGAGTGAGATCAGCTCCCTTTGTTCTCCAAGAGACCAAAAAGGCATCCCCATTGCTGGGTCACACAGCCCATGGGGTTAGGTTTGGGCCTTGGCACATTCAGAAACAATCACATAGTATCCATGTAGGTTTGCTTGTTGGCTCTAGTTGTAAGTCAAAGCTTGGGTGATTTCGGATATAGAGAAAAAGTACATGTATTCAGAATCCATTCACTATGAATCTAGTTTTAAATGGGTTTTTTTATTCTTGAGATGTATGTATGTATGTATGTATGTATGTATGTATGTATATATGTATGTATGTATGTATTGTCTATTTTCTCCCTGAATTCCTCCCATATCCTCACAGAAAATACCCTCTCAACTTCATAAGTGCATGGGGATGGGTTATCCACTGGAGCAAGGGACACTTACCATTAGAATCATCCTCCAAAAAAAAAATTCTGCTTCCCCCTAACAACTAGCAACTGCTACTAGCTCCTCAGTAAGAGGTAGGGACTGGAGATTTCCCCCTCACTCCAGCTGTGGATTTTGACTGATGCTCTACATGGAACCATAGCTTCTTTGAGTTCATGGAGGCAGCAGCCATTTCATGGTCAGAGCACAGCATCCCGCAGCTCTCCCCACACCAACCTGTCGCCCCCTTACATCCTCCCTGCCTCCTCTTCTGTGATGTTCCCTGGCCTTTGGTGTTTATCTGCCAGTCGCCTGACATACTCCAATCTTGAGTGGATTTGCTCTGCTTATGTAAGTAGACACTTTAAACGTGGACCTGGTGATGGGGTGGGCTTGTCATTTGAATGTCCATAAATAGGGTTAGGCTTATCTGTGCCCGGGACCTCAGGGGAAGATGCTGCAGAGAGAATGTCTGAGGGGGTGGGGCTTCTATTCTGGGCACCAAATTATAAGTATGTTTTAACGATTGTCCCCCCATCCCGTGTGTGTGTGTGTGTGTGTGTGTGTGTGTGTGTGTGTGTGTTTGTGGCTGGGTGGCTGGGTGCTGGTACAGGGGTGCTTCTCATTGACAACAAGAAAGTGCCAATAGACAGCTGTTGTCTTATAACATCTTTCTAACCCTGCTGTTCTAGTCTTGAAGCCCCCATTGTAGAAGGAAAGCAAAGCACTTTCATTTCTCAGACATCCAAGTTCCTTTAAATCTCAGAAAATGTTTTTCTTCTCCTTGACAACTGAAGCGCCCATGACGCCTGGGCCCTTTGCTCTGAGATCCCACCCATCAATCCTTTCCCCATCCCCCGCTCCACAGAACACAAGGTTCAGAACCGCCAGTGGCTCAGATTGTACAAATGCCAAGCGGGAGATGGTGAACTTGAGGACCCTCTCTCCCTCCACACCATCTATTCATCTTTCCCCTATAGAGCCTGATTTCCTAAGAAGTGCTGGTCCTTAGGTTGGATGGGAGTTTGAAGCAAATATTTATTCAATGTCAGGGAATCTCATGTGGAGGACAGAGTCCGGAGATATAGAAGGCAGAATTAAGACAAATCAGGGCTCTTCCCAAGGGCCCTTCTCAAGATCATTGAGTGGACAGATCTCTCTTGATAATAATGACCATTATCAAAGATGGCTAACAGCTTGCAGAGGGCTCTGTAGTTTTAAATACTAAGTGAGATACCCAAGAGCTCTTTGGCAGTCATGCACCTACCACTGCTTCAGATTTCAGATGCCTTGGGAACAGGCGCATACAACAACGTGGGCCATGTGAACACAAGGGTCTGAGTGTGATCCCCACCACCCACAAAAAAAAATGTCATATGTGTTATCGCGTGGTTCAGTGGCCAGCTATTGTAGTTGAATCAGTATGCTTTCCATTTAGCGGGAGACCGTCTCAACAAGGTGGTTAGCTCCTGAGGAGCTGACCTCTCAGCTGAGGCTGACCTCTCACCTCCACACGCACAGAGAGGCACCCAAGCATGTGACACCCCCTCCCCAATCATGCAGGCATGCACACAGATGCATAACTGTTCATTAAAACGACCTTTGCTGGGGAGTTTCCTGCTTAGAAAAGACCTTTAAAAGAGAAAGCAAGAGTATAAAGAAAGAATGTTTGACATGTGATTAGTGAGTCAGGACGGAGGTATGTCTGGGGATGCCCTTCGGGTGCTGTATTATATGAGACAGGGTTCTCTAGAGGAACAGAACTTGTATAAAAATATATATTCTCATATATAATATATTGCATGCACTATATATATAAAGGGGGTTTATTAGAATTGCTTACAAGCTGTGGTCCAGCTAGTCCAAGAAGAGTTGTCTACCAATGAAAGGCTCAAGAATCCAGTAGTTGTTTAGTCCCCGAGGCTGAAGTTCTCGGCTGATCTTCAGTATATACCAGAATCCCAAAGAATTAAAATCTATTACAAATGAAGGAATGGACCTGCCCACAAGAACAGGAACAAGCAAAGAAAGAGGACAGGCTTATTTCATGTCTTTTGTATAGGCTGCCAGCAGGTGTGACCCGGATTAAAGGTGGATCGTCCCACCTCAAAAGATCTGGGTTAAAAGTAGCTCTTCCTATTCCAAACAATGTAATTAAGAGAAGCCTCCCTCATCAGTGTCCACAACCGCTCAGGTTTTACTTGATTCCAGATGTCCTCGAGTCGCCAACCAAGAAGAGCCATCACAGGTGGCTAGTGGCTTTACAGAGGACATGGGGCTTTCAGAAATTGGATGGTGATTGGCCTTGGGCTTCATTCATTCCCCCGGGGCTCCTATGGGTTGATTTCCACCTAGCAGTTTTAGTTTAAGTGGAGGAAGCCATGTTGCAACCCACAATCTTATCAGTTGTAGGCAACACATTCCATGATGGCTTAACTTACAAAAGTTTACTTAATGTAACAAACATTATGTAAAGGACTTCCTGGGTGGATACTGAGGGACTCAAGAGTGGACGACTAGGAAGGGTGTGGACAGAGCTGGTTCTGGCTGGGGCACTGAGGCTGGCACAGACATGTACCACGCCCAACCTGTCAGCTCCCTCCACAGCTCCTTGGCATTGGTGTATCAAGCAAAGGCCCTCACTGAGCCCCCAACCTTGAGTAATTCCTTGTCAGCTCTGAGGGACAGATACGGGACAGGCATGGCTTTTGGTGTAGAGGTGTTTGGGATACACCCAGACCAACCCCCGCAAGTGCCAAATGACATCTGTTAGACGTCTACATCCTAAGAGGGAACAACCTTTGGGCATGCCTGGGGCACACTACACTCCTGGCAATGCCACAGCATGGGAGAGCAGCCTACCCTCTTCAGTGGCCCAGTAGGAAACAGCCTCTGCCTTTGTTGCAGCAGAGACAGCAACCAGGTGTGGACAGTGACCACTCTAATCAGGGAAGTCCAGGTTCTCCTAAAGAGGGAGTTAAAAGCTAGGCGTGGTGGTTTGAATATGCTTGGCCCAGGGACTATTAGGAGGTGTGGCCTCGTTGAAGTAGGTGTGTCACTGTGGGTGTGGGCTTTAAGACCCTCACTCTAGCTGCCTGGAAGCAAGCCTTCCACCAGAGGTGGAACTCTCAGCTCCTCCAGCCCCATGTCTGCCTGGACACTGCCATGCTCCTGCCTTGATGATAATGGACTGAACCTCTGAACCTATAAGCCAGCCCCAATTAAATGTTGTCCTTATAAAAGTTGCCTTGGTCATGGTGTCTGCTCATAGCAGTAAAACCCTAACTAAGACATAGGTCACGTGACAAGTGTCTGCTACAAAATATTGAGTCACTGTCCTCACACTGCAGGCATGAGGAGACTGGAACTGGCAATGGATGATGATGGTAAAGTAACACTTATAGTGATAGTGGTGATGACGACGATGATGATGATGATGGTGATGATGATGATGATGGTGATGGTGGTGGTGGTGGTGATGATGATGATGATGATGATGGCGATGGATATGGACCCTAGACATGTGTGATTCCACATTCTCCTTTTCCATGTTGCATAAACCTTTCTATGTAAACTCAGCCTCATGTTGCACTGAAGTCAGCTCTGTTTGGTTGAAGAGTTGAATCCCTGCAATCTGATGAGGGGAACCAGCTAGAGCGAAGGGGAACACTTTATCCGCAATCCCTTTGTTCTCTAGAAAGTGAGTCAGGGCAGTTTCTGGGGCCTCTGTGGGGGGTGTATTCTTTTATTTATTCAATTCTTATTTATCTAGGAATGGGGGCAGAGATAGCAACATGAGAGGTAGGAACAAAAGCTGCTACTGGGGGGGCTAGCTAAATGAGAGACAGTAGCCTTTCCTGGTCTTCTGCTGTCACAGTCTTTGCTGTAAGTGGCGTTTTTTCAAATACAGGGCATTGTGTTTGCCCACTGGGACCACAGGGAGCTTAGGAGAATTGGCTCAGCTCATGAAGTTAGGCATGGTAAACAAGCACCTGCCTGAGTGCTGTCCCTCCTGTGCATCTTAGAAGGGTCCTTGAGACTCACTGAACCCCAGTTTCTGGACCCCTTCTTTGTTTGTGTGTATTGAGCATAAACAAAGAGCGAGGGGACCTCAAGCCCAGGCTGTCAGTGGATTCAGTACTCAGTAGATCAATTCAGCTGGTCATGAAATGCAGGGTGTGTGGGAAATGCAAACAGCTTAAGGTCACTTTGAACTCCCAGCATTGATTCGTTTTTTGAGAGAGTCCGCTGGTAAGTACATAAGTAGCGGGTCTCCTCTAACTTAAACTTCAAAGAATAAATACAGAAAGGAGCATGCTGGAAGCCACTTAGGAGGCATGTTCTTTGAGAATAACGTAGGAGGTGTCCAACCTAGCATATTTGAGAGCATGAGATACAGAGAGCTGGGTGATGGCTGCCTTTCCATTCCCTGCATCTGAAGTTATAAAATGCAAAACGTTTTCTTTTTCCAGTTTCATACGTGAGCATGTGTGTGTTGTGTGTGTGTTCATGGTTTTTCACGGGTGTTGACAAGTATGGGGGTGCACATATGTGTACATGTACATGTATGTGGAGATCCAAGGTTGATGTCAGGAGCCATCCTGTTTTATTCAAACTCAGAGCTGCCCAACATGGCAGGCTAGCTAGCCAGCTTGCTCCAGGGGTCACCTGTCTGAGGCTAGAATTACAGAAGGGCTGGAATTTATAGAAGTTTCTGGAATCCAAACTCAGTCCTCATGCTTGCGTGACAAGGCATTTAGCCATTGAGTAGTCTCCAGTCTTCCTAAGAAAAGCCATATTAGCATTGGTGGGTTGGGGCATGGACTAGGGTTGGGGCTGGCTAATGAGTCAGATATTGGGGGTGGGGACACAGACTACGGGCAGGGCTAGCTAACAAGGAGCGGGATGTTTGCTTTTTTGTTTTGTTTTGTTTTGTTTTTGTTTTGTTTTTTGTTTTGTTTTGTTTTGTTTTAAAAAACATCCACTATTATTTTATTATTTATTATTTTGCTGGTGGGATTGCAAACTGGTACAACCACTCTGGAAATCAGTTTGGTGGTTCCTCCAGAAATTAG